>NC_073745.1:125591134-125911061 GCF_029784135.1 Toxorhynchites rutilus septentrionalis
TTGACGTCGTATGGACTTTTTTTTTGCACAATCTCAAATGAAAAGAGAAAAGAAAACAGAAAGAGATGTCTGCTCGCATACATACAAACCATTTTTAAGCTTCAAAATAGCTGATTATTTGTGCATTTGACTCTCATGACCAGGAAATGGCATCTTTTCTGCCAAAGATGGCATGTTTTCTGCCAACGCTAATTTGGGTGTATAAACAAATGGAAAATCAATCCATAACGTTAAAATGATGACTCTCATTTGTCAAACAATTTTTATAAATAACTCTATTTATTTCAGCTTTGAAGTTGTAAAGTGGTCGTAGAAAAGGAGTAAAGGACACCTAGACAAAAGTCTCCATTGATTAATAAGGACAAAAGTAAAAATGATAAAATACTAGGGGTATATCTATGATAGAACCGCAAGATGGACGTAGGACTACCTTTGGCTTAGTAATCATTTGTTTGAAATTGAATCTGAAACCATTCACAGTGAAAGAATGTATATTTGGTGCTGAACGTTCTTCTTGTAAGTGTGTGAATGGATGAGTAGAAGTTTTGAATTATAATTGATACAGGGAAGAACATAACATTCGACTCTCTACATTTTTTTTTCTGACTGGTGGTCCTGGAGAGGATCGATGTTTGACTTTGTAGAAGCAACTGAAGATGGTTGATGCATGATTATTTCTCATACTCGTGAGAATAATGCACGAGTTATACGTCCTTATTGTCAGTATATATTCCAGAGATTTACTGCCTTAACACGCGATTTCATATTTGTTCAACGACCATCATATATCTTTGTCAACGAATAAAATCAAAAACTCCTACGTTCGATTCAGTACACAAACTTTCTGCACTTAACGGTAAGAAAACCAACGATGTACGGAACCCGTGTACGCTTCCGCAGCAATCTATTCAAATCATATCTAATCATTTTTCATATCATTTGTACGCAATCTATATTGATGTATCTCCGATAGATCGTTTGAACTAGAAGCTCCGATCAGATCGACAGTAGATTAGAAATGGGAAATAGTACTTTGGTTAGCGAGCGGGGACATTCTATACTAGCTTCACAATTGTAACTGAATGGATTTCGGCAGTTTATATACAGATTTGTGTGATTTCAATAGCAAGTTTTTAAAGCAATTTCCAAGGTAATGAAACAATTTTTCGAGTCAATAAGTAGCAAGCATATAACTCTTCCGAAAATACTCAGCAAAAATATAACATGCCTCCCACCCCCTTCTCACTAATTGGAAACGACGATCGATTGCGGCATTAGTAAACAAATGATATTATAACGGCTGTTTTTATCAATGTGTTTTTTTCGATCTGATGAAATATCCTCTACACCGTATCAAACGTATTCTCCACTATCAAACCCATAGTCTATGGCACCCATCTGTATCGAATTATCATCGATACTTTGTTTTGACGTAGGACTACGTCTTTCATTTCTATACCAGGGTGTAAAATAAAAGTTTCGAAAACGAAAGCGTTACGCCGGAGACCGAGATTTTGAGCGTTAATAGCTCTTAAACAACCGAACGAAATGGTATGATAAACACTTCATTCGAAAGATAAAATGTTTACGCGTTATATACTTGTTACTTTTTCATCCAAAAACTTGTTTCAATAGCTTTAAAATTGCTTTCAAAACAGACTATTGAAATCACCAATCGGTGTATAAGCGAGCGCCGCTCGGAAATCCACTCAGTTATAATTGAACAGCGATTGGAGCATGTTGTCGCTGTTGTGGTGAAGCTAACTTTGTTCATCCAAGAACCTATTTGTGCACCTTAGGCCAGAGGGGAATCAGGAGGAGAGTGATGCCACAAACGGTTCCGCTTGAGACATCGGAGCAGCCATACACTGGTGAGCTTCGAGTATCGAGGAGAATCTGGAAAGATGTTATCGTTCCCTTGGAATTGAAAATAACATTCAAACGAAAGAGTTTATTTTAATTTTACTTATTTTTTTATATCCATTTAATACAATACTGCGACCAAATACATTTGGTTTTGTGATTTTTCAATCAAGTGCGATCAACGTAAGACCACGTCTTTCGGCAATTTATTAGAGGTGCAATGAATCTTAAGAAGGAATTCCCGCTCTACGCGCACTGGCAAACGATGTTTACTCAACAATTTCTCAAACGAGAAATGGGTGTTGTGAGAAAGAATGAGCGAACGCAAAAATTGATGCAACAGATATTTTGTCTATTGGAAATGAAATACAAATCATATCACAATACAAGCAATGTATTATACAACTTTCGTGTGATTGCTTTTTTTGCTGAATATTGTGCCTCCAACGTAACGCTCTCGTTTTCGAAATCCTTCAAATATTCATTTTTAATCATTCATTCACAATTGATTCAGGTGCATCTAAAAACAAATGATCACTAAATCAACGATAGTCCTACGTCACCCTTGCGGTTATACCACAGATATAACCCACTTCCTGTTTTTCACCAAAACTTCCATTCAGTACGGCGGCAGAATAGAAATGGGATTGAGAGAGAGAAAAGCATAATGCATAGGCGTGTGAGCCTGACCATCCACATGTCACATCGCAATTATAGCTAAATGGATTTCCGAGCGAGCGCCAGCTTATATACAGATTTGTGTATATAATAGCCTGTTTTCGAATATTTTGTTAAGATATTGAAACAAGTTATTAGGTTAATGATTAACAAGCATTTAACTCTTGGACATATTATTTTTCGATTGAAGTGATTATCATACCACTCCGTTCAGCCAAGAGAAGGGTATTTTCATTCAAAACCATGCACACCAAGTGTAACGCTCTCGTTTTTGAACTTACACCCCGGTAAAGATATGAAAGACGTAGTCCTACGTCAAAAACGAGCGAATGTCACTGAGACAAACACCTTACCTCTTTTGACGATGTTTTGGTCAATGGGCATAATATCTCCCAAAAACGTACATACTGGAATGTCTTCACATTCTCCATAATGTATTCAAAGTGTCTTCACAAAATCAAATGTCTTCACAGTAAGTCAAGTATATTCAAAATGAAGACATGTCTTCAAACCTGGTATCTCTGCTTATTACGCTTTGCCTAAGACGACATGACATGACAACTTGCTCTTCTTTTTGCTTTTCGTCTGACCAAGTATTCGATAACAGGGAAGCCGAGTCACGCAAGATGTGAAGGTTGCCAATTGTTATAAAATTTCGGAAAATTATTTTCCCATGTGAGAAACATGTGTTCTTCGTATCATGTGTTTTCCGAGCTGTACCTTTTTTTTGTATTAATTATTCAACCGAATGTCACATATTTTAAACAATTAGTACTCTCCTGTTATTTTGGTATGCAAAAAAAAATAAATTTAATTAAATTAAATTGAATTAAATTTATAATTCATTTTATTTATCAAGAGATTGTGTGCCTTGTTCCCGTAAACACTTCACGATGAAAACGAAATGAACGATACGTCAATGAACTTCGTTTTACAAGTTAGTCCAGCGTCAAAGATAATAATGGGTAAAATAATTTGGTAAAATAATCTCTCACAAAAATTGTATCTGACGATAATTTTATATGATAATGGATAGAAAAAAGGGTAAGTTAGTGTAAGAAAGACGTGCTTCAATAATGCCAAGTAAAAATTTTCATTCAGATTTTAACAATTTAAAACTGCTTTCGGGCCGGCTAATCTGATAGAGAGTGGTAAGCTTTGTAGAAAAATAATTTCGTATCCGGTTGTCGACACCGTACCGTTGACATCGCTGAAACACTCCACTTTGTTTTCATCGTGAAGTAAACACGAGAACAAGGCCCTATAATTCAACCTTGATATCGTTCATATATTAACAGTACTGAAATATTGATAAAATTAAACATTCCCAAATTATAAAATAGTGTTTATTTAGGTTTTTTTTTGTATGTATTAATGATTGTATTCTTCTATTCTAGGCTCTAACATGATTCAGAATATTTTTTCTATTGCCTTGGTTGTTATTTGTTATTTGGTCCTAATTTGATTGCTTACTGCTTTACGGTTGGAAAATAATTGAATGCTCTCCTCTACTTGGCCGCAGCTATTATCCTGTGCTAGATGGCAGGATAATCACAAGAAGGTGTAGGGTGGAAATTCCGATGCAATGTTTCCATCTCATCGGGAACTGAACACAGGACGTAATAGAAACGAAACTATACAAATAATCGATAGTAGAAATTTTCACTAAATTGAAATGAGAATGAAATTATTATTCAATTTTGAATATATTTGGCAACACTGTAAAAATGTTTATTTATTTGCAACGTCTCGAATGTTATAAAACGATTCCACAGACTGATCTTAACCTAATAGCCCTTAATCCTATTTTTAAATACATTTTTAGACATGTCAAATTCAAATACATCACAAACACTGTTGAACAAACGAAAACAAACATCCAACGGATTATTGAGACCATAAGAGGTTCTATGTCGTCTAATGAACAGTAAGTCACGCTCACGAAGTTGACGGGAAGGTGCATAAAACGAAACACTGGACAACAAAGATGGACTGTCGATGTTTCCCGAAATCAAATCAAAGACAAAAACCCGTTGTAGATTGGATCGTCTGGAGGCAAGCGTTTCGAGAGCGATAAGTCTACAACGGCTTTCATAATCGGGCATGTTCGTTGGGTCAGACCACGGTAATGAGCGAAGGGCGTAACGAATGAAGCTGCGTTGCACTCTCTCCATTCGGATTGTTTGGGTTGTGTGAAATGGAGCCCACACACATACCGCATACTCCAAGATACTACGAACTAATGAGCAGTATAGTGTCTTCATGGCGTAGATATCCTGGAAGTTGCTGGTACTACGTCGAACAAATCCTAGGACTGAGAACGCTTTGGTAGTTGTTAGGTTGATGTGTTCGTTGAATCGAAGCTTGTTGTCGATGGTCACACCGAGATCGCGGATGGAAAGAACACACTCCAGGGGTACGGACCCGATTGAGTACATGAATTCGATTCGTGATTGTCGGCGAGAAAATGCGATAGACTTACACTTTTTCACGTTTAGCTCCATACCGTTCTCAACGCACCATTTTTGCAATTCATCAATATCGGCCTGAAGTGCACAGCAATCGAGGTGAGATGCGACGGATCTGTAAATCTTCAGGTCGTCGGCGTAAAGCAGCTTTCGTGATTTCAATCGGAAGCACAGATCGTTCACGAACAGCACGAAAATTAGTGGCCCCAGCACGCTGCCCTGTGGCACACCGGATGTAATTTGGAACACACGAGAATGCGAACCGTTGATATTGACGAACGCCTTACGTTCAGTCAGATAGGAACGCAACCACTCTGTGATCCAGTGAGGGAAACCCAGGTGACGAAGTTTCGTAATGGCGAGGTCGTGAGGTACTTTGTCGAACGCTTTCGAGAAATCGAAATAAATGGCGTCTACTTGTTGCTTTTTCTCAATTTCAGACGATATAAAGCTGGTGAACGCCATGAGGTTTGTTGTGGTTGACCGCTTCTTTACGAATCCATGTTGAAATTCGGAGATAGTTGTTCGGGATGCTGAATAGAGAACGTTATGCACTAATTCCTCTAACACTTTCGCCAGGCAACACAAAATGGAGATACCACGGTAATTTTCCACGAGGTGATTCGAATCTGTTTTAAATATCGGGCAGATAGAAGCTGTCTTCCATAGCTTCGGGAAAACACTGTGACGAAGCGACTTATTGAAAATCGTTGATAGTGGCTTTTTCAGAGACTCCGCACATTCCTTCAGGAACAACGGTGGAAGATTGTCGCTCCCGGGTCCCTTGGAAGCGTCGAGTTTATTCAAAATAGTCCAAATTTCGAATTGCGTTATGTTGAAAAGTGGTAGATTCACATTCAACGTAGGGCAGTCTCTGATGCTGACAGGTGAAAAAGCTGGTGAGTTAGTGCTATACACACTTTCGAAAAAATCAGCGAACAAATTAGCTACACCGTTCGGAGAATCAGCAGTCTTGTCCCTTAACGTCATCTCAGCGGGGAATTGCTTACACCGTTTACGATTGCGAACGTGCATCCAAAAAGCAGAGGGATTTTGCTTCGCGGTCATCTCCAAGTGAGCAATGTAATCACGAAACGATGCAATCTGGCATTCGTTGTACAAGGTTTCAATTGAACGAAGATGATTGCGATTATCATCTGTCCTTACTCGGAAAAAGCGTTTCCGAGATTTTCGAACAACGTTGCGAAGTTGTTGCAGCTCGGATGTCCACCAAGGATGCTTGTGAGAATGCTGTCTGCACCGTCTACCGTCTATGTTGGAAATGTCATTTTTGTATTAGGTGTACCGGTAAGTTTCTTCGGTTTTACAACAGATGGCGTAACTTGATTATTTTTACAGTGAATCAAATTTCCAGACATTGTTTGGAAAGCTACTGTCAATGCGCGTCTCAGCGTTTAGTCAACATATATTCATGCAGTCGTCCGTGTTTTCTCATGAATTGACGAACCTCTTGGGGGATGACAACTTGCCACTTCCTGGCGTAAGGCAAGACTTGACATCTGCTTAGGAGGAGGTGCTTTCATTAACGAAATAACGTAGTCAGACGTTCCAGGAGTTAATTAATTGTCAGCTTGACACCAACAAGGAGTCGTAAGTTTTGACAATTTGTATCAACCTCAATCACCTCAACAACAGAATGCAGTTGAAATTTTGATATACTACCATAATTCCAACCGCTTGAAAATCCCACTTAAAATGAAAGAAATCCAAATCAATATTCTGAACTCTTCTTTCTCGATAATTCTGGCAACAGAGACAAGTTGGGATGAATGTGTTAGAAGCGAGGAAGTATTCGGAAATTGTTTTAATGTCTTTTGAGATGACCGTAATCTTCGAAATCGGGAGGCGGCGTTCTCGTTGCTATTAATTCATTAATAAATTCAGAACATATTCCAACAACAGAATTTGACGAGCAAGTGTGGGTGAAAGCACTTATTGCGGGATTCAGATACATATATTTGCATCTGTTTACTTCCCCCTGATCATGCTCAAATTAGTTGTTATGAAATCTTCCTTTGCACCAGAATTAAAAATCCACATATACGGATATTTCAATCAACGCAATGCGGACTTTATCACTGATTTTGACAATGAATTTATCTTGCTTCCAGTTGTTGGTGATAATAAAACTCTGCAATTTATTTTTGATAAAAAAGCCGGTCTTGGATTGAATCAAATAAACAATATTTATAATCGACAGGAATGCTTCTTGGATTTCTTGTTGAAAAATATGACCGAAGATTTCTGTGTGAATGAATCATAAGCTCCATTATAGAAAATCAGGACAGCTTTAGACACAGCCTTCGAATAATTCATGTTTTTAGATAATTATTTAATTATGAATTCGAGGAAGTCTCTGATTACACTAAAGCATACTATCAATCAATTAGATGTAAGCTTAATTATATCAATTGGCAGGGTTTATTTAGAAGTGTGGGAAACATTGAAATAGCAGTGACGATTTTTACTCGATAATCAATTACATTGTAGAGGAGGAGATAACATTTTTTCATGAAGATTAATTTGAAACATCTGAGGAGGACCGAGATCGTGATTACTTTGCATTTATTCCAGAATTTCCACGTGATGTTGGTGCCAGAAAACTAACTTACATTGAAACTTCTGATATATTAAATAAGCCAGGTCCTGAAGAAATTCCGCCGGCATTTATGAAAAATTTAGTATTTGAATCGTCCAATAATTTATTGGAATCGGGAAGGTTCTCAAAAATATGGAAAAACTCCTTTCTTGTACCAATCTTCAAATCCGGTAATAGATTCGATGTACGAAATTATCGTGGAGTAGCAATTATTTCATGCATTCCAAAACTCTTCGAGGCCATAATAAACCAAAAACTGTTTCAACAACTAAAAACACGAATTACGAATAAGCAACACGGTTTTATCAAGGACGTTTATCACCAACAAATTTGCTGGAATTTGTCACATTCACTTTGAATTCAAAGGATAACGGTAATCAAGTTGAAGCTCTGTACGCTGACTCTAGTAAAGTTCTCGATCTTGTTAATATACCATTACTCCTCCTTAAACTTTAAAAATAGGGATAGAAGTCAAGTTATTGAAATGGCTCGAATCATATTTGACTGCCCGTATGCAGATAGTAAGATTTAAACAACATTTCGAAACCAATATTTGTTACATCCGGAGTTACTCAAGGCTCTCATTTGGGACCACTTTTGTTCATTTTATTTGTTAATGATGTTTGCATTTTTCTTAAAAGTGTTAAGGCATTTGTCTACGCAGATGATATGAAGTTGCATATGTAAATAAAGAATGAAGAAGACTTTCAAATATTCAATAATGAAGTTCACATTAGAAAAAAATGCACTTTGATGTCCTTTACAAGAAAAAGAACATCATTGAACAATGGTATTAAGCTAGGAAATCAACCCATGAATAGATGTCAACGGGTAAGAGACTTGAGTGTGATCTTAGATTCGAAACTAACCTTCATTGATCATTATAATACTATCATCCATAGAGCAAACAATATGTTGAGCCTTATCAAGCGCTCTAGCTGTCATTTCCAGGATCCGTACACAATAAAAACATTGTATGTTACATACGTCAGATCAATTCTCGAATATTGTAGTATTGTATGGTCCTCCTACATAACTTCACACGAAGACAGAATTGAATCAGTACAAAAACAAGTTTTATTATTTGCACTTCGTAAACTAGGCTGGTCTTCATATCATCTCCCTGCATATCATACACCCTGTATGCTAATCAATATGAAAAACCTAATAGAACTTCGGAGCTCTGCCATGATTCTATCTATTATTGACATCATATCACAACGAGTGGACTCAAAAGAAATATTATTCTTCTTCTTCAATGGCACTAACGTTCCTAGAGGAACTTCGCCGTCTCAACGTAGTATTACTTGCGTCATTTTTATTAGTACTTAGTTGAGATTTCTATGCCAAATAACACGCCTTGAATGCATTCTGAGTGGCAAGCTCTAGAATACGCGTGATCACAGTGCAAGTCGGAGGAAATTTCTTTGACGAAAAATTCCCCCGACCAGAACGGGAATCGAACCCGAACACCCGGCATGTTAGTTATGACGCTAACCACTCGGCCAAGGGGGAGCACAAAAGAAATATTAGGAATCCTAAATTTTCACGCAGTCATTAGGCATCTGAGAAACTCTAACATTTTCTACAACAAATTAGGCCACATTAGGCCAAATATGGTTTTTTCATTATGTAACTTGATAAATTTCTCTTTCAAATTAAACAAATTAATTAAATCCAGCCAGCCTTCTTCAGTTTTGAGTAAGAAGTATTAAGTAGTGTTAAGAATGTATTGGTCTACCATAGATTGACGACAATAAATAAATAAACTGTCATCGCTGTTGTCAAAAACACTGCAGGAATGCCCGAATAGTGACGTCCGGTAATCGGTTAACCGTTTAGCAACTGCCAAAAAAAGTATTATTCGATTATCACGCAACTACCAATTGAAGGGACGATTAATCCTAAAAGATCCAGAAAAGGGTCTACCTTGGGATGAAATCCCATGCTGACCCATCAGGTAATTGCTGAAACTCTTTTATACAACAACAACAAAAGGAATATAAAAAATAATTCAAAAACTCGATTTTCATTACATGCATCAGAAAGTACTGAAAGTACTGGGATTTCTTTATTTAAACGTACCATGCATGCGGGAACCGGTTTTTTTTTCTTATGAAGGTACGACCTTAAGAAGCAAATTTTTGTCAGGTTTTAGTGCCATCCGATCAATGTGGACCGACAATTCTTGAATTTTGCATGATGATAACGCGCCATTGCACCGAGTCCGAATTGTACTGAATTATTTGACCAAACATTAAGTAAATACCACGGAGCAAGCACCGTATTCACCTGATTCGACTTTTTTTTTGTTCCCCATGTTTAAATTGCCACTTCGTGGAAAGAGAATTCAGTTGACCGAGAAGATCAAAGAAAATGCGACGAAGGAACTAAGGGCCATCCCTTTTTCGGCCTATCGGGGATGCATCGGGGACTGGGTCAAGCGTTGGCACATGTGTGTTGCTTTTTTTTTTTTATTAATCCGTTTATTTTTACAGGCTCAGTTACATAAGTTTAATGGAGCCAAACATGTGTGTTGCTTCACATGGATCATATTTTGAAGGAGATAAAATAAATTCGCCTGAAGTTTAACCCTTTTCTGTTTTATTTAAAAAATCCCGTTACTTTCTGATCATGGTGTTAACACAAAAAGCAATTCAATCTACCTTGTTTATTTTTGTCATAAAACGGTTCACAAACAATCATTACTGAATGAAAGCTTAACATCTCCCAAACACTGACCGATTATTTTTACTGTGCACCGGCCGGTCTGTACGATGTAGCGCTTCCGAGCGGCTGGCGATGACAACGACGATGATTGCAGGTCCAATTTAAATGCAACTGAGTTTAGCTTCGCTAGTTTCACGGCTCTCGCTGTCGATGGCGAATCTCCCTCTTCTCGGGCCAATGCAAAAGGAGAGCAGCAGATAGAAGTTTAGCATCGGGCGGAAAATTGTTTTGTCTGAATGGGGTATCCAGAGACGCATTAACTTGCGCCACATGGGCGAGACCGGACCTAGAGAAAATTTTGGGAACAACGCTCTGTGTGCGGTGCGGAGCACTGCCCGAGTATACACAGAAGGATCTGTGGCATCCGACACGAAACATGCACCTAATTAATGATATACTAATTGAGTTCAAATAAACATGTCGATAAAGGCCGAAATGGGACACGAATGGAAATTCTTCGGTGAAACTGGAACGGCTGCTGTGTTGCTTCGTTGTTTTATGTGCGTTTTAGATGTTCAAAAGAAGTGTTTCCTAGTCCACCATATTCAAATTCAGATAGTTTATAAAAATTGAGAAGTGACACCTAGTTCAGTGTTTTGAAAAATTAGATACAGCAGTTACAGCGAGGAGCATGTATTCTTAATTAGAATTATGTGATGCATACTATATATTCAGCAGTTGTTTGATCATATATTTTAACAAAAATACACGTAGTCTTTAATTAACCAACACTCCAGCAATTATGTTATTAATTAAACAGCTTTTTTGAACGCTAAATATTGCCAGCCGAAGACTCTATGCGTACTAAATAGTGATTCAAATTGCAAATGGTTCGGTTATATCAATTCCTACCCTTATCCCCTCTGTTCCGCCTCGGCCCGCGCTAATTTTAATGCATAAATTTGAAAGCTGCGTTCTGCATTCTCTGTTAACTCAAATTAAATTCATGGACTCTAGATAATTATAGCAATCGTAATCATAATCATTGCTCATTCCGTGTTGTTCCATCCAGCCGACGAATTGGGCCGAATCAAAAACAGTTGGGTCCGTAAGTGTGACGGTGGTGCTATGCAGAGCCGGGGGGATGGTTTGGTAACATGAAATTAATAACAGTGTTCGATGCGTACAGCTTTATTTACGATATTGCACAATCACAGCGCCAGAGCTATTCCGAACTGTTGCATGCGGCATACGACGCATCCACACGAACGGACGGACATTTTGCATTTTGCAAGCGTGAGAATTCAAATTAGTGCACTAAATGGCATCGGAATCCGCAGAATTTGGTTCGAATTAGATTGCTTCGGGGAGCAACGATTGTGTCGAAAAGTAGGTGAACAGTCTGAGTGGGGAAGAACCCAATGATTGGGATTTGATATGGATCCTCACTTTTGCCGCTTGTTTTTGAAAACAGCCAGATCACTTTTCCGGGAGTTTGGGCTGAGGTAATTTAATGTAGGGTGTAATCACGATATTGAAGTTCATTCAGCGTTTTTTGATTTATTCATCATCTTCGGTTCTATCAGCCAAATACGCAGTCCGTCGATATAGGGTTTAGTTGTAAAATACTTAAAACTCGAGAAGAGCTACTGAAACTGGCGATTCAGTTCAAGTTTTTGTTAAAAAAATTGTAAGAGGTTGTATCTAGGACACGACCGCATATTTTCGACGTAAATACCCCCGACATCACTGTATATTTGTAAAGCGGATTTCCACAGGTACATCGATTTTGAAGTTTGTGCTGGGGAAACCGTAAATCGGGCCAATCAAAGCTGGGCAGTTAGGGCGTATGGATAACACTTGACATTTTACAGTTATTCTATTGTTTATCTCATGAAAAATAACATTTCATTAATTGTGATAAACGCGTAGAAAAATTTTCTCTCACTTGATGCGAACATCTTTCCGATCTGTTAAGAAATGTTCGAGTTATAAGCATTCGAAATACGGGTAGGGTTAGCACACAAATCGGCAGAACAAATGTATGCAAAAATAGGAAGTTCTTCCAGTTTTCATGAATTTAAACCGTTTAGAGATAAGCGAATTGTAATGTATAGCATATCAAAAAATTTTTAGAGACTTTCCGATTCGATTGGTATGCAAATCATGAGAATTCGTTCACAGAGAAAATAGTTCTTAACGTTAACTTTATTTCATAAAAACGTGACGTCAAAAATAGTTCGAGTATTCTTTGGGCCGCATTCTTTCTATTCGACTTACCACGATTATTTCTTTATTTCGTCAAACTATAGTAGACAACAATTACATACATTACATTACAATTACAATATACTTAATGAATAATTAATAGCTATATTTATGAAAATCAATTTTGTATTAATAATGAATTACGAAATGCAACGCAGCAAACATATATGACAAAACTGTAATTCACGAATACAATGATCTTTCAGTCAATGACTTTTTCAATAATTTCTTCGTCATTGTCACTTCAATTACATTACTGTACTTATTGTACGTTCTCATCATTCTATTTAGTGGACCATTCATAGCATACAAAGTTCGAAATGAAGTTGGTTTGAACAAATTCCGTGCTCGTAAGGCTGCATAAAAATTTAGATTTTCAAGTAAGTTTTCAGAACTAATCCTGTGTGAAGTTTTCAGAATTAAACATGAAATTGTGGCAATTTCTCTGCGTTTCTCAAGTGTTTCAATATTTATTAACATACAACGGGCTTCATATGGGGGAAGGGGATATGTTGTCCAGCCTAGCTTTCTCAGGGCAAATAATAAAAATTGTTTTTGTACTGATTCTATTCGATTGGAGTGCAGTTCTTGATAGGGTGCCAATGAAAATGGACATCTCGAGTTTCAAAAAGTTACCCCATAAAAATGTTCACCACCTCGAAAAAACACCCTACGCAAAATATCAGCTCAATCGGACTTAAAGGAGTGTAGCGCAAAGCGGTCAAAGTTTGAGTTTTTTGAAAATCGAAAAATCACCCAGGGGGGGAGTAAAGGAAATCGGATTTTCGAAAAAAAAAGTTGATGCCAAATGTCTTAGAATTGCATGAAACGTCGAGATCTAGTGTCATCTCGAAATTTTTTTTGACGTAGGACTACGTCTTTCATTTCTATACCGGGGTGTAAAACCAAACTTTCGAGAACGAAAGCGTTACGCCGGAGACCGAGATTTTGAGCGTTAATAGCTCTTAAACAACTGAACGAAATGGTACGATAAACACTTCATTTGAAAGATAAAATGTCTACGCGTCATATACCGAAAAAATTTCAGTCGAGTTAACTCTTTTTTACAGTAATGCTTTTGAATCCGGACACTTTGCATTACATTCAATATCATACCACAGCCATAACATTTTTTTCATGTTGAATTTATGCGATTAATAGTTGCTAATATAGTTACTGATAGTTTCTTGATAGTTACTATTCAATCGCATTAATTCAACATGCAGAAAATGTTGTGGCTGCGGTATGGTATTAAATGTAACGCAAAGTGTCCGGATTCAAATACATTACTGTATACTTACTTCGATGTTATTCGTTTCTCTCTCAGGGCAAGCAACGAATATAATAAGGGTGGGGTTTAGATTCTATACTTTTATGGTTTATAAAATGACGCTTCCTTTGCTTTCGTTCATTTCTTACTCTACTCTCGCACCGTGACGACTCGTTTGTTTGAGACCAAGCAGATAGCAAGTTAGTCTTTCAGTGGTAAGGCACACGAAAGCAGCTCGGATAAGCGCACCAGCCGCAGGATAGGTGAAGAAGCCACATCGCTATCGACCGGGAACTTTGCGTGAAATTCATCGCTATCGGAAGTCGACCGAATTGCTAATCCGCAAGCTACCTTTGCAGCGTGCTCGTAAGGCTGCATAAAAATTTAGATTTTCAAGTAAGTTTTCAGAACTAATCCTGTGTGAAGTTTTCAGAATTAAACATGAAATTGTGGCAATTTCTCTGCGTTTCTCAAGTGTTTCAATATTTATTAACATACAACGGGCTTCATATGGGGGAAGGGGATATGTTGTCCAGCCTAGCTTTCTCAGGGCAAATAATAAAAATTGTTTTTGTACTGATTCTATTCGATTGGAGTGCAGTTCTTGATAGGGTGCCAATGAAAATGGACATCTCGATTTTCAAAAAGTTACCCCATAAAAATGTTCACCACCTCGAAAAAACACCCTACGCAAAATATCAGCTCAATCGGACTTAAAGGAGTGTAGCGCAAAGCGGTCAAAGTTTGAGTTTTTTGAAAATCGAAAAATCACCCAGGGGGGGAGTAAAGGAAATCGGATTTTCGAAAAAAAAAGTTGATGCCAAATGTCTTAGAATTGCATGAAACGTCGAGATCTAGTGTCATCTCGAAATTTTTTTTGACGTAGGACTACGTCTTTCATTTCTATACCGGGGTGTAAAACCAAACTTTCGAGAACGAAAGCGTTACGCCGGAGACCGAGATTTTGAGCGTTAATAGCTCTTAAACAACTGAACGAAATGGTATGATAAACACTTCATTTGAAAGATAAAATGTCTACGCGTCATATACTTGTTACTTTTTCATCCAAAAACTTGTTTCAATAGTCTTAAAATTGCTTTCAAAACAGGCTATTGAAATCAAAAATCGGTATATAAGCGAGCGCCGCTCGTAAACCCACTCAGTTATGATTGAACAGCGATTGGAGCATGTTGTCGCTGTTGTTGTGAAGCTAATTTCGTTTATCATGAAAGCGCTGATGAACGGTGTCACCAAGAGCCTGTTTGTGCACCTAAGGCCAAAAGGGAATCCATCAGGAGGAGAGTGATGCCACGGTTCCGCTTGAAACATCGGAGCAGCCACCACACACACACACACATACACGCGCGGAATTCTCGTTGCTATCATCGTTGCTGAAAAATAATTTTGTTATTTTTCAATCAATCGCAATTAACAGGAAAGCTTCTGAATATTTTTTTCCCCATCAGTGGAAATTTTCATATCCAATATTGGATGCATAACATGAAAAACGGAAAATGTTTCACATCGCGAAAATCAAGTCATTTTCGAGCGATTATTTGCTTTCTACTCATATAATGCTGCGACCAAATACATTTCGTTTTTGATTTTTTCAATCAAGTGCGATCAACGTAAGACCACGTCTTTCGGCAATTTATTGGAGGTGCAATGAATCTTTAGGAATTCCCGCTCTAGGCGCACTGACAAACAATGTTTACTCAACAATTTCTCAAACTAGAAATGGGTGTTGTGAGGAAGGATTAGCGAACGCGAAAACGACAAACGGGAGAAAGATACGTTTGGAGGTTGAAGGAAATTGGCAGAAAACTTCTTCATTCTATCATTCAAATAATGTGATTAATACCACATCGTTTTGCCAGAAAAAGATTATTAATGCTCAAAGGAGGAATCGAGTCCTCCGAGGAAATTACCCAGCGCAAATTAGAGTCGACTATCAATTGCGGCATTCGTACACAAATAATTTTATAATGCAGTTTCACCAAAGTGATTTCTTCGGATATATTCACTACATCATGTCATGTATTTCATATTCTTCATTAAGAAATCCATATCCATGGCACCTACCGGTAACGAATTATTATCGAAACCACGATTTTCGCTAAATGCTCCTTTCAGTTCGGCCTGTAAAAAACTTTTCTGTACTCTAATCCATCAAATTTGGAGCCCTGAAAAGGGCCGTTGATTATATGCTAAGCTAATATAGCACGCTCTCCTCGGATACAATGGGCCAGCTGGATGTCCTTGGGCATGATGTGACGCGTTGCGTTTTGCATGGATAGCACACAAATTGGTATCTTCGAAAAAGCCTCCTGCAGCGTCATAGCCGCGGAACTTTGGAAGCGCAAGTCGGTTTTGAAGTCCTGAGCAATTCCACGAACCAAATGCTGCAAAGGTAGCTTGCGGATCAGCAATTCGGTCGACTTCCGATAGCGAATTTCACGCAAAGTTCCCAGTCGGTAGGCTTCTCCACCTATCCTGCTACTGGTGCGCTTATCCGAGCTGACTTCGTGTGCCTTACCACCGAATGACTAACGAGCTCGAGTCCTCACGGTGCGAGAGTAGAGTAAGAAATGAACGAAAGCAAAGGAAGCGTCATTTTATAAACCATAAAAGTATAGAATCTAAATCCCACCCTTATTATATTCGTGAGTATACAGTAAGCTTATACAATAAAGAGGGTGGGGTTTACATTCGATTCTTTTATGCTTTATAAAATGACACTTCCCTTGCTTTCGTTCATTTCTTACTCTACTCTCGCACCGTGAGGACTCGTTTCATCGGGACTAAGCAGACAGCTCGTTAGTCTTTCGGTGGCAAGGCACCACGAAAGCAGCTCGGATAAGCGCATCAGCCGCAGGAAGCGTGAAGAAGCCACATCGCTATCGACCGGGAACTTCGCATGAAATTTGTCGCTATCAGAAGTCGACCGAATTGCTGATCCGCAAGCTACCTTTGCAGCATTTGGTTCGTGGAATTGCTCAGGACTTCAAAACCGACTTGCGCTTCCAAAGTTCCGCGGTTATGACGCTGCAGGAGGCTTATTCGAAGATACCAATTTGTGTGCTATCCATGCAAAACGCGTCACATCATGCCCAAGGACATCCAGCTGGCCCATCGTATCCGAGGAGAGCGTGCTATATTAGCTTAGCATATAATCAACGGCCCTTTTCAGGGCTCCAAATTTGATGGATTAGAGTACAGAAAAATTTTTTACAGGCCGAACTGAAAGGAGCATTTAGCGAAAATCGTGGTTTCGATAATAATTCGTTACCGGTAGGTGCCATGGATATGGATTTGATAATGAAGAATATGAAATATATGACATGTTGTAGTGAATATATCCCCATATCGAAGAAATCACTTTGATGAAACTGTTTACCGTTTGTCGTTTTTAATTGTTGGGAAAGGGCATTATTTCTGCTGACTAAATTCCAAGAAAAAATCCATTCCTTCTTTAAGCGTGATTCATTCTGCCTCGGATCAACGGAACAGTATGATAATCATTTCATACAAAAGATAAAATGTCCAAGAGTTATATGATTGCTATTTATTGAGTCGAAAAATTGTTTCAATAGCTTAATGATAGCTTCGAAAACAGGTTATTGAAATCATTCGTATCCGTATGTAGCGCGTCCACTTGGAAACCCATTAATCTTATTGGAATGTGAGATGGGGAAGCTCATACTTACGTCTATGCATTATGCTGTACACTACAGACTTTTTTTCTCCGTACTGATTAAGAAGCCGACCAAACTATCGGTCGACAAGTCAGTCTGCAGTCGGCGGGGGCTCTTAATTTCGTTTTTGCAGGCCGAACCGAAAAAATTTCAGTCGAGTTAACTCTTTTTTACAGTAATGCTTTTGAATCCGGACACTTTGCATTACATTCAATATCATACCACAGCCATAACATTTTTTTCATGTTGAATTTATGCGATTAATAGTTGCTAATATAGTTACTGATAGTTTCTTGATAGTTACTATTCAATCGCATTAATTCAACATGCAGAAAATGTTGTGGCTGCGGTATGGTATTAAATGTAACGCAAAGTGTCCGGATTCAAATACATTACTGTATACTTACTTCGATGTTATTCGTTTCTCTCTCAGGGCAAGCAACGAATATAATAAGGGTGGGGTTTAGATTCTATACTTTTATGGTTTATAAAATGACGCTTCCTTTGCTTTCGTTCATTTCTTACTCTACTCTCGCACCGTGACGACTCGTTTGTTTGAGACCAAGCAGATAGCAAGTTAGTCTTTCAGTGGTAAGGCACACGAAAGCAGCTCGGATAAGCGCACCAGCCGCAGGATAGGTGAAGAAGCCACATCGCTATCGACCGGGAACTTTGCGTGAAATTCATCGCTATCGGAAGTCGACCGAATTGCTAATCCGCAAGCTACCTTTGCAGCTTTTGGATCGTGGAATTGCTCAGGACTTCAAAACCGACTTGCGCTTCCAAAGTTCCGCTGTTATGACGCTGCAGGAGGCTTATTCGAAGATACAAATTTGTGTGCTATCCACGCAAAACGTGAAACGTGATGTGACGACATCATGCCCAAGGACATTCAGCTGGCCCATCGAATCCAAGGAGAGGGTGCTATATTAGCTTAGCATATAATCAACGGCCCTTTTCAGGGCTCCAAATTTGATGGATTAGAGTTTAGAAAAGTTTTTACAGGCCAAACTGAAACGAGAATTTTCGTGTGGATGCCATACAGCATCGAGAAAATTCCGGAAAGATCTAATCGTTGCTGAAAAATAATCTGCCAGTTCCCTGGGAATTGAAGAATACATCCATGCGAAAGAGTTTATTTTAATGTTTTCTAATTATATGGCGAACACAGCGACCAAATACATTTGATTTCGTAATTTTTCAATCAAGTGTAATTAGCTTGAAAGCTTCTGAAGATTATTCTTTCCCATCAGTAGGATATTTTCGTATCCAATATTGGATGCATAACATGAAAAACGGAAAATGTTTCGTATCGCGAAAATTATATAATTTTCAATCGATTATTGCTCAGTCGCCGAAATTTTCATACTCAGAGAGTTCATTCTCCTCTAGTTTGCCTTCCAAATTGCCATCGTTAACCACACCTTCTCTCGATTCAATCACGCACGAAAAGCATACTGAAATGATATTGTGGTGGTGAAACCGATTCATTTTTCGTGAGGCGTCGTGCACAAATTACGTAACGTGATAAGGGGGGAGGGGGTAGATGTTGCGTTACTTTCTGTTTATTAGAGATAGGAAATTGCGTTACGAAAGGGGGGGGGGGAGAGGTGGTTCAGAATTCGGATTTTTAGCGTTACGTAATTTGTGCACGACGCCTGAGGACATCGACAAGACAACATCGTTACTGAACGAGCTGAACGGCGAGGGATCGAGGGATTCATTACCTGGCCTGACCTGACCTGAAATGCAATCAGTTTGTTTTAACTGTGAGGGAGCGCAGAAAAGCCGATGCTGATACTCTTGTGACCAAGAGAGTATCAGCATCGAAATACGGTTCCTCGGGAAGACATAGAAGCAGCCGCCACCCACACACACACACACATACACGTGCGCAACTCTTTTCGTTTGCTGGTTATCGAGAGGAAACCTGGAAAGAAATGATCGTTGCTGAAAAATAATCTGCCAGTTCCCCTTGGAATTGAAAATTACATTCAAGCGAGTTTATTTTAATGTTTTCTATCCATATAATACTGCGACCACATACATTTGGTTTTGTGATTTGTCAATCAAGTGCAGTTAGCAGGAAAGCTTATTCTTCAGAACAAGGTTTTTTGTATCCAATATTGGATGCATAATACCTTGATGCTCCAACGTAACACTCTCGTTTTTGAAGTCACCCAAATATTTATTTATTCATTCATTCAGGATGGATTTAGATTCAACTTCAAACAAATGATCTCTAATTCAACGATAGTCCTACGTCACCCTTGCGGTTATACCATAGATATAACCCACTTCCTGTTTTTTTTTCAAAAATCGGCACTCGGGGACTTAGTTTTTTTTCGGCAAGCAAAACGAAAAGCATGGTTTTGGGTGCCAATAGAAATAGTTATCTCAATTTTTCATTCGGAACTTGCTACGAAATGTTGATTTGCACAATAATATACCCTATGCAAAATATTAGCTCATTCGAACTTCATTTACTGGTTTCACAAACGTTAAAATTTGAGTTTTTTTGAAAAACGAAAAATCACCGAAAATTGAGGTTTTGAAAAAAATTGTTGGATGCCAAATGTTTTAAAATTGCATTACTCGTCGAGATTTACAGTTATATCAAAAACAAATTTTTGTCAAAAGATTGTTGTTTTTGGCACTTGGTCGTTTTTCTGTCTGAAAAATTAATTTTTGAAATTTTTTTTTTGCGAGTGCTGAGTGCTGATTTTTGACAAAAAAAATTTTTTCGAGACGACACTAGATCTCGACGTTTCATGCAATTCTAAGACATTTGGCATCAAAATTTTTTTTTCGAAAACCCGATTTCCTTTACTCCCCCCCTGGGTGATTTTTCGATTTTCAAAAAACCCAAACTTTGACCGCTTTGCGCCACTCTCCCTTAATTCCGATTGAGTTGAAATTTGGCATAGAGTGTTTTTTCGAGGTGGTGAACATTTTGTATAGGGTAACTTTTTGAAATTTAAGGGGCGATTTTTTCCCATACATTCATTGGCACCCTAGTGCCCATACAACACTGCAATATTCTAAAATAGATCTTACAAAACTTATATACAATGTTTTTATTGTGTATGGATCACTGAAATTGTAACTAAATCTTTTTATGAAACCGAGCATACTATTTGCTTTATTGATCATTGTATTGTAATGTTCGCCAAAAGTGAGTTTCGAATCAAGAATTATACCTAAATCTCTAATTTTGACGCATCTCTCTACAGTTTCAAATCCTAGAGAACATATGAAGTTATAAGTTTCATGTTTTCGAGTATACGATATAATATTACATTTTTCACATTAATATCTAAAAGACTTTTCACGCACCATTCGAAGAAAACATCTACTTCTTGTTGGAAAATCACAAGATCACTACATTTGGTTACTTCTATGTACAATTTCATATCATCAGCATATATTTATTAGAATGTTGAGGTTAGTTAATACTAGTGACACATCATTTACGAACAGGATGAAAAGTAAAGGGCCTAAGTGAGAACCTTGTGGAACTCCGGATGTGACATACACTGGACTAGAGATTTTTCCTCTAAAGCGAACAAACTGTGTTCTATTGGTGAGCTAAGATTCTACCCACTTCAATAGAGTTTCAGTTACTCCCATACGTTGGAACATGAATATAAGCATTGGAATATCTACTCTGTCGAAAGCCTTGCTGAAGTCTGTATAAAGTGTCTCGACAACGTTGCATCTATCTATTACCGCAAGAGAATAGGATACAAATTCTAACAGATTTGTGGCAGTGGATCTTCCTTTATAAAAACCATGTTGATTCGGTGGAATATAATGTTTTAACTGATTGAACATTTTAGTATTGACAATGGATTCAAATAATTTGGGAATACAAGATAATATGGCGATACCACGATAGTTATTTATGTCAGAACGGTTACCAGATTGGAATATGGGTAGCAGGAATGATTTTTTCCAGACAGAAAGAAATATTGCGAATTTTAGGGATAAATTGAAAAGCAAGGACAAAGGATGAACGAACGCCGATGCCAACTTTTTCAACAACATTGGAGGGATACCATCCGGCCCGGGACCTTTAGATGAATCTAGATCCTCCAGCGCGATAAGAAGTTCGTTAGCGGCAATATTATCAATTGAGACCGAGTTTGCACGTTCGGGTAAAAACGAAAAATAATCGTGATCTCGAACCACGTTATTTGTTGTGTAGTTACCTTGGAAGAAACGGGCGAATTGATTACTAATATCACTATCATCTGATCCAACGTATTCTCCAAATTTCATACATGATGGGAAATTATTAGATTATAAGATTAAATTATTATTTCATCTTATCGCTGGCAAAATTGAAAAATTTCTTAGGATCAGATTTAATATTAGGCTGCGGTATTTTTTTTTAAATTTTCATTTGTTCATAAAATTAGTTACAATCTTCTGTTTTAAGTCAAATATGCGCCGTTTTGTTCGATGACTTGTTCCCAACGAGATGCCAACTTCATAATACCCCTGTTATAGAAGCTCGCTTCCTTATTGGCAAAAAACTCGGATAGCCAATTTTCACAGGCCTCTTTTGTGGCTAACTTCTGACTACCTAGCTCGTTCGCCATGGACAAAAACAGGTGGTAGTCACTTGGTGCAAGGTCCGGACTATACGGCGGATGCAAAAGAACCTCCCATCCGAGCTCCCGGAGCTTCTGGCGCGTCACCAAAGAAGTGTGTGGCCTGGCGTTGTCCTGATGGAAGACAATGCGGCCTCTGTTTATCAAAGATAGCCTCTTCTTCATGAGTGCTACCTTCAAGCGGTCCAGTTGTGGCAGTACAGGTCCGAATTGAGCGTTTGGTCATAGGGGAGCAGCTCATAATAGATTATTCCTTGACAATCCCACCAAACACACAGCAGAACCTTCCTGGCCGTTAATGAGGGCTTGACCACCGTCTGAGCCGCTTCAGCGGGCTTCGACCACGACCGTTTGCGCTTCACGCTGTCGTAAGTGACCCACTTTTCATCGCCAGTCACCATCCGCTTCAGAAACGGGTCGATTTTGTTGCGATTCAGCAGCGATTCACATGCGTCGATACGGTCAAAGATGTTTTTTGCGTCAACGTGTGTGGCACCCATACATCGAGCTTCTTTGTGAATCCAAGCTTCTTCAAATGGTTAATAACGGTTTGTTGACTTATCCCCAGCTCTTGGCCGATGCTACGGCTGCTACTATGCCGGTCTTTCTCGGCTAATTCAGCGATTTTGTCGCAATTTTCAAAATTTATCTCAAATTCACAATCGGCTGTACCTAATATCTAGCGTGGTGTGTCTTTCTCGACTCGAGGAATCCAGGATAGAATGGTCACTAGCCGGCGCAATCATCAGTTCGTGTAGAGTTGTCATGAGCGGTACAACCTTTGGCTCTTGTTGAATGATCAGTGGACTGCACAACCTTTGGCCCGTGTGTCTGTAAAGAGTGTGTGTATGTATTGCCGCGACTAAGTAAAAGTTTATCGATCGGATAGGAGGGATATAAAACGGAGGGATATAAAACGGGGACACAACGAAGGAAACATCATTAAACGTTGACATCGGCGTTTCCGAGGAACAGGTATAGATGAAGCAGAAGATCAGGATCACGGCTACCTAAGATATCCCGGACGGGGATCTCAGATTGTCTGCCTTGTGCTCTCAGTGCTCTAGAGAGCTGAGAGCGAGCAGCATGGAACCGGATACACGACCAGACAACATGCTCGATGTCGTGGTAGCCATCGCCACAATCACAAAGATTGTTTGCTGCTAGCCCAATGCGATAGAGATGCGCGTTTAGGTTGTAGTGATTGGACATAAGCCGAGATATCACGCGAATGAAATCACGACCTACATTCAATCCCTTGAACCATGCACTCGTCGAGACCTTAGGGATAATCGTGAGTAACCAACGACCGAACTCATCTTCACTCCACATGCGCTGCCAACTCACGAGCGTGTACTGACGAGGAATGTGGAAAAATTCATTATAAGCAATTTGCCTTTCAAAAAGAGTGCCTTCTAAAGCGCCCACCTTAGCTAGCGAGTCCGCTTTCTCATTCCCCGGAATCGAGCAATGAGAGGGAACCCATGCTAAGGTAATCTTGAATAATTTTTCGACCAAAACACTCAATAGTTGTCTTATTCTTGTTAGGAAATAAGATGAGCATTTATCAACTTTCATTGAGCGGATTGCCTCTATTGAGTTGAGACTGTCTGAAAAAATAAAATAGTGGTCGATGGGCAATGTTTCAATGATCCCCAGTGCGTAGTATATCGCACCCAGTTCAGCGACATACACGGAACAAGGATCTTTGAGTTTGAAAGAGGCACTGGAATTTTCATTGAAGATGGCGAGACCAGTGGACCCGTTTATGAATGAACCGTCAGTAAAGAACATATTATCAGATCTAACTATGCCCCCATATTCTGCCGAAAATATCGGCGGAATAGAATATGAGCGTAGATGATCTGGGATTCCATGGATTTTTTGTCGCATGGACAGATCAAAAATGACAGAGGAATTACAAAAGTATGGGAAGCAAACTTGGTTGGAGATGCCTGGTGAAGGGTGCACGTCGTGTGTAAGGTACTCATGGTATAAAGACATAAAACTTGACTGAGGAGTCAGTTGGAGTAGATTTCCGAAGTTATCAATTACCAATGGATTCGTGATCTTGCAACGGATGAGAAATCTGTAGGATAATTCTGTGAAACGAAGAGTAAGCGGGGGTACTCCTGCCAAAACTTCGAGACTCATCGTATGTGTCGAATGCAAACACCCCATTGCTATACGCAGGCAACGATAGTGTATTCTCTCCAGCTTGAGAATATGAATCCTGGCAGCTGATCGGAAGCAAAAACTGCCATATTCTAACACTGATAATATCGTTGTTTTGTATAACTGAATGAGGTCTCCTGGATGGGCACCCCACCATGTTCCGGTTATTGTTTGGAGAAAATTGATTCTTTGCTGACATTTCTGTTTCAGGTACCAGGTACATTTAGAGTCAAAATATACTCCAAGGTATTTGAAAAACATTGAGTGCTTGATCGTTTTGCCGGATAGGTGAAGCTGGAATTGGGCGGGTTCGTGCTTCCTAGAAAAAACGACCATTTCAGTTTTCTCCGTAGAGAATTCGATACCCAGCTTGAGGGCCCACGTGAACAGATTGTTCAGGGTATCTTGCAACGACTTTTGCAGAACGACGGGATTAGTACCCGTGATGGAAATGACTCCATCGTCTGCAAGTTGTCTCAGCGTGCAGTCTCTAGTTAGACAATCATCTATATCATTGACGTAAAAACTGTACAAGAGGGGGCTTAGGCAGGAGCCTTGTGGTAGGCCCATAAAACTGTATCGAGAAGATTTCAAGCTGCCATGATTGAAAAACATGTGCTTTTCTGACAGTAAATTGTACAGGAAATTATTCAGAATTGGTGAAAGTCCACGATTATGAAGTTTCTCTGAGAGAATTTCCATGGAAACTGAATCAAATGCCCCTTTGATATCGAGGAAAACGGAAGCCATTTGTTCTTTGCGAGCAAATGCGATTTGGATTTCAGAAAATAGCAGCGCGAGACAATCATTTGTCCCTTTACCTCGGCGGAAGCCAAACTGCGTATTTGACAGCAAATTGTTCGCTTCAACCCACTTGTCCAAACGAAGTAGAATCATTTTCTCTAACAATTTACGAATACAGGATAACATTGCAATCGGCCTATACGAGTTGTGATCGCAAGCCGGCTTGTTGGGTTTTCGTATGGCTATCACTCTCACTTGCCTCCAGTCATGTGGGACAATATTCAGTTCCAGAAACTTGTTGAACAAGTTCAGCAAACGCTGTTTCGCCAAGTCGGGAAGATTCTTTAACAAGTTGAATTTAATCTTGTCCGACCCCGGAGCTGAATTGTTACATGAGAGAAGGGCAATTGAGAATTCCACCATCGAAAAATTCTCATAATCGCTTTGAAGTGGAATGTCGCGTACGACGTATTGTGCAGGAGCGGTGTCGGGGCAAACCTTCCTTGCAAAGTTATAAATCCAACGGTCAGAGTATTCCTCACTTTCGTTTGTATGGTTCCAGCCACGCATTTTCCTAGCCGTATTCCAAAGAGTGCTCATAGCGGTCTCCCTTGACAAACCATTGACGATCTTTCGCCAATATCCACGCTTTTTTGCTTTAATCAGACCTTTTAGTTTGGCTTCTAGAGCTTGGTACTTTCGAAACCATTCCACTGATCCAGTTTTCCTGAATTTTTTGAAAGCGGATGATTTTTCAAGGTAGACCTTTGAACACTCCTTGTCCCACCAAAGTGATGGAGGACGACGTCGGAAAGTGGTAGCAGGAACACGTTTCTTTTGAGCTTGAAGTGCGCTTTCGTTAATCAAACTCGATATAAAGTTATACTCTTCGAGTGGAGGAAGTTCATGCATTGAAACAAGTGCTTCAGATATTATTTCTGCAAATTTTCTCCAGTCAATATTTTTCGTGTGGTCATAAGCAATATCGACTGACTCACGAGAACCTGATTCATTGGCGATCGATAAAATTATTAGCAGGTGGTCACTACCGTGGGGATCTTGGATTACCTCCCACGTGCAATCCAGGGATAACGAAGAAGAGCAAAGTGATATGTCTAGCATACTTGCCCGTGCAGGAGGGTTGGCTATTCTAGTTGCTTCCCCAGTATTCAAAACTGTCAATTTGAAGTTGTCGCACAGATCATAAATCAAAGTGGCACGGTTGTCATCGTAGAGTGAACCTGTTCCATGGGAGTTGAGGTCACCTAAGATTAGCCGCGGCTCCGGCAGTGCCTCGATGATATCAAAAAACTGATTTTTTATCACACAATGACAAATCTCGATCACACCTAAACATGTTAAAATTGCTACCAAATAATTCTTCACTGTGTCGTTCCAACTGGTTTCAGTGGCCAGTATTACATTGTACAGGTAAGTATTAACTGTTTTATATATTTGTTTCATTTTCGCCGCACTACGTATTCTATTGAAATTTTGACAATAAATAATTATTTCAAGTAGACCAGTATGAACTAAATCTTCATCCGAAGAATGCGTCAGTGGTGGTGAAAACTCGAGCAAGCGTTATTGGTCGTACAGCAGCATGGCATGCACCTGTGAGACAATGAATATAGCTGCGTTGTGTGTGGAAGTTGATGGTACTCTCCTCTTTGGAAGTTGATCATTCGTGGATTCGTTTCGGGTGGCCTAGAGAACTGATGTTTAGCCGCTGCCAAGAGTACTCTGTCCGGTGGTAGAAGCACGGTATTGTTTCTCGTTTGATGATTGTTAGTGTTGTTCCTGCGTTGATTATGATGTGTACTTGATTGTTTGATTAGGAAACAAAATACTGGTCAGGTAATTTATTATATACTCATTACCATCCATTGCGACACTGAGAGGCGGAATATGCGACACATGAGCGGATGCATGTACTTAACCAAGCCAGAGCACTACTGTAGCGTT
Source organism: Toxorhynchites rutilus septentrionalis (assembly GCF_029784135.1). Lineage (NCBI taxonomy): Eukaryota > Metazoa > Arthropoda > Insecta > Diptera > Culicidae > Toxorhynchites > Toxorhynchites rutilus. The sequence continues at coordinate 125,618,167 of NC_073745.1, forward strand.
GCTCTAACACGTTGAGCCCCGAATCGCTCTTGCTGCGCTATCCATTCAGCCGGCATCATGAGCGTTTGCCCATTGTCAGTATTGGTCTCAGCTCCCAAATATACTTATTGTATAAATAGAAAACAGTCAGAAATTCGACTAGAAAGTAGTCACATATTGTAAAACCTCCGAAAACAAACCCTATACATTTTTATTTTCTTATCTTGTAAATGGCAGTCCCAGTCAGTCAGCGCTTTCCTGCCAAAAAGCTCAATGTCGTTCCCTAGGGATCAACGTGTTAATGTGCGAGCGGAACAGGTGCTTATAATCAAGTAGCAATCCCAGTTTTTTTAACCCATTTGTTAATTTAAGCTCATTACACAGTTGCCATTTTCTTAGACGTAAGAGTATTGCTTCTGTTCTTCCATCGTTCAGTTAGAGGTCAGCGGACAGTTCAGAGACAGCGGAGACAGTTGATATGATCATTGAGATTGATATGATCAAGAGATTGGGAATTCATCGATCATCATTATAGGGTGCGTGCGGTAGTTTTGCACTGAATTTGCGAAAGCTGTATATCGGCAGAGTGCAGTACGATTACAACAAATTTGGCAGCAATGGATAGCCAATGCTTCTAGGTATCCGTAAACAAATAACAGCTGTCAACGAGAGAAATATTTTTATTTTATTTATTTTCACTTCGTCTTAGATTAAAAAAAAACATCTCACAGACTCAGAGTCTTAAATACTACCTAATATTCCTAATTCTGTGTTTAAAAACACATTTAGATACATTCAATTCGAAATGACATTGAACTTCATTAAACGCACGGAAGCAGCTGGACAAAGGACAGTTTTGCCCGTACGACGTTGTATGCGGCCGTATCGCCGATAGTTGTCTTTCGCGGAGCTGTCTGGTGGGAGCGTAAAACCGTATCTCGCTGATTAACTCCGTACAGTCGATGTTTCCGGACAGTAAATCAAAGACAAACAGACGTTGAATTTTCTACCGCCTCGCCGAAAGCGTTTCTATATCGATAAGCATGCAGCGACTCTCGTAATCAGGAAGATGAGCGGGATCATTCCATGGCAGTTGTCTTAAGGCGTAGCGAATAAAACAGCGTTGCACTTTTTCGATCCTGATGATGTGCGTTGTATGGTAAGGAGCCCACACGCATGCTGCGTATTCAAGGACACTTCGAACCGTTGAGCTGTACAGAGCCTTCAGCGTGTACGGGAGGACTGCGTGTTCCGCCGGATAAACCCTAGAACAGCGTATCCTTTTGCGATGACGTTGTTGATGTGTTCGGTAAACTTTAGTTTGATGTCGAGAATTACCCCGAGATCTCGAATGGAGTTAACGCGATTGATAACAGCAGAGCCGATGATGTAGTCATGGGACAGAAACGATTGGCGCCTTGTAAATGTGATTGTCTTGCACTTGCTGTCAGTCAGCGATATTCTCGGGCGAGTTCGCAGTAGCTCCATCATGCGTCATTCCTGCGTCATTTGAATAGTATTTTTCAGGTTCCTAATGTAGGACCACAAAGATGCTGGATCACGTTTCAAGTTTGATTCGGTGCGGTTGTTGTAACTTCGAAACGCGTTTTCTTGATATTCATTGTAGAGCGTTTCAAGGTGTTTTAATCTATCCCTGTTGCACGAAGATCTTTCGCGGAAAAAACGTTTGCGTGATTTCCGAACGATATTACGAAGGTGTCGTAGTTCTGGTGTCCACCAAGTGAGTTTTGAGTGAACTGCGTTTTCCTGTGTTTTCGTGGAACTTGATCGTCGAGTATGCCAAAAACCTTTTCATAGAACAGTGCAGCTGTCTGGTCTGTGGATGCGTCGCCGAGTATAGCATCCCGGTCAACCGCCGCAAGCAGGTCATTAAGCGCTACGAAGACACATCGTTTAAAATCGAAATCATCAATATCACCTACGCCGATAGGGTTTTGATTTCCAGTCACGATTTCAAGCCGGAGAACAAATGGGTTATGATGAGGGTCAATTTTTAAAAGCGAAGATGGTGGATCAATGAGCTCTACATAGGTAGATTCACTCACAAACGCCAAGTCAAGAAGACGTCCGTTTGCGTTACGAACTGAGTTGGATTCTGAAAATGCAATTTCTGATTCGTTAGAGGCGTTGATTGGCAGGTAACTGTTGCAGTCGTCGTCCAAACACCATGATAGATGTGGGAGATTATAGTCGCCAAGTACTACAATGACGTCGTTTGCGGAGGACAGGTCACAAATCTCTTGAACAGCAGCTGCGAAACAAGAGGATATTTCTTGTTCTGTAGTTAATTTTCTTCGCGCCGGAATTGTAAACGATATCATCTATCTCTTAAACGTGTCGAAAAGAGCAGTGTACCACATAAAGATGGCCTGTGAAATTAATAAAACAGTATATACTCCTAAGCTAATGCTAAAAAAAACGCAAAAATAGCTTGCGGAAAATGTTCCAGAATCCTGGGAGAAGGAAGTTTGGTCGCCGATATCAATCCCTTGGATTATTTTGTGCGGGGCGTCGTTGAATGGGACACCAATAAAGCCACTCACACAACATTTGGATCGCTAAAGTCAAAAATCATAAAGATAATGACGTCGCTAAATCGCGACTTGGTAAAACGAGCTTGCAGCAGTTTCCGGAAGTGTGCTACAACGGTTAGCGACTATGAAGGCGACTTTTTCGAATAAAATCCTGCAAAAAAGCTTTATTGTTTGGAAGAAAATGAATAAAGTAAATTTCAGTACATATCTTCTTCTTGAATGGCGTTAACGTTCCCTGTGGAACTTTTGCCGTCTCAACGTATGCATTAACTAGCGTCATTTATTAATACTTAGTTGAGATTTCTTAAACCAAATAACACGCGTAACTATGTAGTTAAAAATGATCTCCCCAGCGTTTAAAGATGTTCTCATGCAAAGTAAGTTCGGTGTTGTTTGTGCAGTCTCGTCCTTATCCAAATACTTTTTTGATGCAGGAACATGTGAAATTACCTCCAATATATAAAAGCCCAACGCACTTCTCCATCAAGCCTAAGAATTATTGAGTCTTCAAGTTAGTGAATTTGTCGCCGAGCATGATAATTTAGATTTGTAGTGAAATATGTGTACCCTCTCTCAGACTACCATCCCTGAAGACAGTTCTAAGTTTGTTCTCAATCTCAATGAAAATATATAAAGAAATTATAAAAAAAATTGATTGCTGATTGCATGTTACTCTTACTCGGCCCGTACTCGAATTATCTCAATACACACTCACAAAAATCTATTTATTAAAATATAAAACTATTATCAGAATAAAACTGTTCTAAATTCCTTGTAGAAAATATAATAAACTATTAAACAGGATTTTTTTTTTGTTTCAAATAGCAATAATCGCACCTCGGTATAACCTTATTGGTTACGATATCGCCACTGCGCAAAGCTTAATTGGATACTTATTACTCCAGAGGAATCGCAATAAGTTTTTGTCGGATGATATGATTCTCAACTGATGGAACATCCGTTCTATATGTGCACCAACTGATATGGAGTACAAACGAAATCGGAGCAACACAGCAGGCAATAGTGTCAGTTGGTCCGGTCCGTCGGGTTGGCAACGACGGGTTGTCTTCCGTTGAAGACACTGATATCGATGCAGTGCCATGCGGTAACTAAATATCGGGCAACTCAGTGTCGTCCTTTGTCCAGAGAAGTTCCGTTTCGAAGTGCCTTCCGATACGCTTCGTTTTATTCTCTAACAGTTCTTGAGCTCGCTGTTCCTCCGCGCTAGGACAAATCCCGAGTGACCTTGCTACATTGTACTCTAGTGCGAAAAACTGCACCGAAAGTTTCGAATTGTCGATAGGTAAACGAGAGGTAAACGAATCTCTTTGCTACCTTCTCGAAATCTAAAGACTGTGTCGGTAGGTCCAAACTTTGAACCGCACGAGCGTTTTTCAACTGGTAACGGCGACATCTTGCCCATGCATGACGTGTTTCTTGTCCATCGCAAGCAAAGTGGATGTGAATTTCCTGTCAAACCTAGCTGCGCCACCAGTTCACTCTCAACAAGAGTCAATGGCGAGCGTTCGTCCAGAAAAGCGAATTATTAAAGGAGAGCGTTATGAACGCATGGCACTCACGAAGCTTATGACCCTCTTTCTCGCAATACAAACATCCGCTAGGCTTGAACTGTGCCTCTCTTCAACATTAGCCAAGTGTGAATAAACGAATGTTTTCATTTTTCCACTACCACTGCTTTTCCGGGATTCCGGATCATACAGGACTACACTTGACGCATCCTGCATTACTCCGGTCATGTACTCGCAGATCGTTTTCAGGTCTACTATTGGACGTTCACATTCAACCCCTTCATTACGGCATTAGGGTGGTAAGGATGTATGGAAAAAATTTCATCATCGAATTTCAAAAACCGACCATGTAGGTACATTTTGTTTATTGGCCTGAAAAAATGGTATGTGCAAAGTTCCAGCTCAATCGGACATGCTTAAGGGGTGCCGCAAAGCGCGTAAAGTTTCGATTTTTTGGCCACTCAGAACGAACGAATTTTTTTTTCTCGAAACCATGTTTTTTTTCAACTGGTGGTATCAATATCTCAGGATATACAAGACCGATGTGGCTGAAGTTTTTTATCACTATTCGTGCACTCAAAAAATGGAAAATCATCAAATATACTTTAAACAATAACTATAATATCCGAACACTTCACTTTATTCCTAATATTTGAAAAAAAAACGAAAATTCATTATTTTTCGACCTTCCAGACAGGGGTCCCCTCTTAATTCATTTCGAATATCGCGGTCATCATGATTTTGTCTTAGTTGCTAAACATATGCTTATTCCGGCTATTATTGCAGGTTGCAAAATAAAGTTAGGGCACCTTGGTCATGCTGAAGCAGTTCAATGCAGTGGTCCAATATACGTTGCAGTTAGTTCTGGAAGGCACTGTTCCTCGAACGAATTTTCTCATGGGCTCGATTTCGAAAGTGAGTGCGAGCTGCCTGAATTCGAGGTTCGAGCCCCTTTTTCAGGGAGTTCAATACTTCCTCATGATCATGAGGGATCGCACTTGGATGAAAAACACAAAACAAGGGACCGGAAAATGGAAACAAAACATTTTGAGTATGCAGGGGAATAGTTAACTGATTAGTGGAATAACCTAGCGATCGATGGATATCTTCTCAAAGCAGAATATATTGAGTCCGCAAACTCCCGAATCGATGAAGCGGAATTAGTAGAATATTAAGCTGAGTAGTTTGCTCGTCACAGGACTGCATCAATGAACCAAGGATTGATTGTTTTGGTGTAAATCAATATCAATTTATACCAGCCCATGTTCTCTGTTCGAAACTCTATGAACTTGTCAAAAGTTTATCCGAAGTCATTACTTGCATATGAGAAACTTCCGTATGAACATTTGATTTCGACCTAGGCAGATATTTGAATTTGTTACGTTGATATTCTCATTACTCATTACATTATTAAACAAATTTCAAACGAATTAGACTTGTGTATAGATTAGCGTTACGTAATTAAGGGGGAGGGGGGTTTGTTTTGCGTCACTTTTGACGTAGAACTACGTCTTTCAGGAAGGGTGCCAAATCAGAAAACAGGTCACGTTTTTATGAAATAAAGTTAAAGGTACTAACTGTTTTCACTGTGATCGAATTCTCATGATTTGCATACCAATCGGAAGTTCTCTAAGATTTGTTTGATATGCTATACATTACAATTCGCTAATCTTTAAACGGTTTAAATTCATGAAAACTGGGAAAACTTCCTTTTTTTCCCATACATTTGTTCTGCCGGTTTGTGTGCTAACCCTACCCGTATTTCGAATGCTTATAACTCGAACATTTCTTAACAGATCGGAAAGATGTTTGCATCAATTGATAGGAAATATTTCTACGCATCTATCACAATTAATAAAATATTGTTTTTCGTGAGATGAACAATTGAATAACTGTAAAATGTCAAGCGTTATCTAAACACCCTAACTGCCAACTTTTGATTGGCCCGATTTACGGTTTCCCCAACACAAACTTCAAAATCGATGAACCTGTGGAAATCCGCTCTGCAAATATGCATGCAAGTTGGGGGTGCTTTTGTTCCTAATGAGCTGTGTTTCCCTAACACGGACTTCAAAATCATGCGCCTGGGTGAATCCGCTTTGCAAATACATGTAAGTCGGGAGTATTTTTTGGTGTTGAGTACTTTTGTACTCGCTTGTCGTTATGTAGACCGGAATATGTTTCCCTAAAACTTACTTTGAAACTGAGAAGCCTGGGAAAATCGTCATTTCAGATACTAGAGGTGAATGAATTTTCGCGGTTCGAGAACTACGTAATCATGAGATGTGCAATAATTTCAGAGGGGAATGTAAAATACAATGATCGTTTGACAATTCTTCTGTTCACATAGTTTGGTAGTCCCAGGCATCATATCAAACGTAAAAAGACGTTCATTCAATTTATTTATAACGAATAACATAATCTATTACAAAAATTTCGATGCATTCTGAAATAATATTCGAATTGATGAACAAGTGGATTGCATAATATGACTGCGTAGTTCTACGTTGAAAATATGCGGTCGTGTCCTAGATACAACCCCTTACAATTTTTTGTTACATAAGGGAGGGGAGGTTTAAAAATCCCATTTTTAGCGTTACGTAATTTGCGCACTGCCGTGCTAACTAATGTATGGAATTACTTCGAATATCCGTTCAATGATGAATAATTATCCCAGAAGAGAACGTTTTTTCGTTCTACAAAACGCAACGATTTCGCTTGTGGCAGCAGTCAGCTGCTGGGCCGTTCACATTAGGGTAACCATGAAAAAACGGTTTTTTAACACTCTAACTATTATATTTCAAATTCTACATCAAAACAGTCTTCGTACGACTTTTAGAGCTTATCAATACCAACATTTTGCACTGCAGAATTTGTCAATATCTTAATCCTGCTCAAAGTTATTGATGGGTTTTCATCCAAAAACTCATGATTTCAATTTTAATTTATTCAAACACGAAAACTAACATAGTTTTGAAAATCACATATTATATAGAGTGAAATTTGTTCTTTCAAATTCCGTCAACAAACATTTTTTATGTTTGCCCCAAAAAGAATGACAAACAAATGAAAAGAGCAGGAGTAGAGTATAAGTATAGTATAGTATAAGTAGAGTAGGCAAACATTTTCGAAATATTGAACTCCCGGCCCCGTCAGGCTGGCCATATGAGCCTTAATAAAAATATATATTTTGGATAAAAAAAATGAAAAGAGCGTGTTTTTTGGGAAGACATATCAATAACTTTGAGTGAAGTTGAGATATTGACAATCGCAAAATGTTTGTATTAGTAAGTTCTAAAAGTCTTTCGAAGACAGTTTGTATGTAGAACTTGAAATAAGAAAGTTAGAGCAAGAAAACAGTTAGAAAAAAGGCGCTATATCGGTTATTTCAAGAGATAGAAAAAAAACTTTGTTCTACAAATATGTCTCAAATAACTGGGACTACAACATTGTCGAACTATGTTTACCTCTATCTATAAAAATAAGAAAGTTATATTTTTTATTTTATCGACAATTTTGGTCACCCTATTTTTAATAACATAAAAATGAGCGCTTTGTCGTATGTAACAATTTTGTCTCAGACAATTTCTGTCTAGAGAATAACTGTCGAGCTCTAAATGCTAATTTCCACTTAAATGCATCTCCTGTACCACATTGCAATGGTTTAGAACCCTACGCTAGGTAATTCACTCGTTGTTATAGTTCAGTTCTGTGTGTTGTCCCATAATCATACCCTCGGCTTCTTGCATGGAATTCACACAAATTTCAGAATCACATGCAAGAAATGATGTATTTATTCGATGAAGAAAGAACTGTGTCAAGAACTATTTTGTTCTATTCTCAAACTCAATTCAACATGATTTGAAATGCTACACCTCTCGTACTGCGTAGAAAATCGAATCATATGCAACGAGCATCAATATGATGCACATTAAGCGCGTTTATTGCGACATTCGGCGTGGGGATGGGGCGAGCGGAACAACGGACTCGAACTCTCGGTTCAATCCGGTGAAGTTGATAAATTGTCGTTCGCCATGTTCGCAAATCGGGGCGATTCGCCGTTTTCATCGGTTTGCTGGTAAAGGTGTGGCAAGAGGGGAGGGGGTGCTGCGATGCTGCGGTGGGACGGGTCACCTGGCATGAGGATCGAACCGTGGTATGCATGTGATTATATTAATTACATTTTACAAGCAATTATAATATAAATTAATTAACGCGTGCAAAATGCAGTTCATGTATCCCATGATGCTACTGCTCTGTTGCACACACATATTGGAATAATGATAATAATAATAATGAGTGCGGTGATGATTATACACTCGATGTGGTTTTTGATGTTGCTCTCTTGGTGTCGGCCATTGATGGGAGGATAACCTGGATTGGGGATGATTATCGAAACGAGTGAGAGAAATGGTCAGGTGATAACAGGGTTGGGATCAGAGACGGGAATTTTATTGGTCGATTGGGTTGACCATAGTGACCTTTAGCCCGTTGAAGCTCAGGAGTGAGTTAATTCGATGGAAATAAATTAATGAGAAATATTTTCACAACCACTATGCCGGGCGGATATATATTACTGTGTGAGAGGGAAGAATGCATTTGTGCCGGAAATGTTCCAGCAGGAGTGTTATATTGCACTTCAAAGGAATTAATTTAATTTCGGGTTTGAACATAATTAAAAATAATTGCGCATTTCGATTCATTCTAAGGATTCGTGCAATCGAGTAATTTCGGATAGATGCAACGAACAGATCTAGTTTCGACACGCAATAAACTTATTCGATACCGATAGTAGCTATTCAATTAGATTGTTTTTTTTCTAAAATACTTTATTGTAGTAGTTTGCAAAGTAATATCTTAATTTGCTGGCTATTCGTTCCTGTTGCTTGAAAAGCGACATTTTCATTGCAACCGGGAACCAGGAAATTTGCATGAACGATTGTTTCTTGCTATTAAAAATTGATGGATCTGAGCTTATGAGCACGGACGGGATCTTGAAATAGGACTGTGATTGTGTGTAGTTTTGAATTGAGTTCTTTCATTGATCAAAATCTCTATTTTTTTCTTTTGATACATAAAATAGAAGCCCTAAAAACTGTTTCATGTATGAACTAGTATCCATTAAACGGGTTAGACGAGATAACGTGGTAGAATCCGCAACAACATTCTGTTCTAAAATGTACACAAAAATCCCATCAAAGCCATTACAGGTCGGACTAGGTCGGATCCGGAAACTCCATTATCCGGAATTTTAGATTCGATTATCCGGAGTATTTTATTTTTTTTTTTTTAATAATTTTTAGATGAGAAATTTTGAAGATCTCTTTCCCCTTTTTTTTGGATGTCGAAAACAAGGTTTCGGAACATTCTATTTAGATGAAGTTATAGTGTCATATGAGAGGCAAAAGGTTTGCTGTTTGTTTTCAGAATAATGGTTTTCATCTCTCTAAGAATTGCGAATGTATGAAAATTGACTCAAACTCATAATCGTACTCTGGTTGAAATTTCAACAACGCCTCATAAGGCGTTGATCAATTTTTTTTTGTAAATGATGATGATGGTCCCACCTCTTTCCCCTACAAAGGCTTGAGCGGGACGAGTTATCTTATTGATAATAATTGAGTTACTGAGTTTATTACATCATACTAACCAGTGAGCACATTAAATTGAAAAGAAAACGGACTGGTTATCCCGCAGACATAGATTACTAATCGATAGAACAATTTAAGCCTTTGTCTAAAGTATTCATTCCATGGCATGTCGAGAGAATTTCCAACCCGGGAAGACCCTAGACCGATCGGGAATTGAACCCAATGCCTATGTCAGTATTAGCCATGAATTTTCAAGGGAAATCCCGCTTTATCAGATCCCCGGCCACGGCCTGCAATTGCGATCGTTTCCGAGTTCTAGTAGCTGAGCAAACCCAAGCCTTATTCTAGCCGACACTTCAGGCCCATCACTTCACATATCCCAAGGCATGTCAAGAAAATTTCCAACCCGAAAAAATTCTTGACCGATCAGGCAATTCCTATGTCAGCATTAGCCTAGAATTTACAAAGGAATTCCCGCTTCACTGGATACCCGACAACGGTCTGTTAATCGTTTTCGAGACCAGACAGCTGAGCAAACCTAAGCCTAATTCCAGCCGATACTTCAGGCCCTACATTCAACCTGGGGTATAAACGTGTCAACCTGAATCTGCAATGAGATCCGCCACAATACAGAAAAATCTTGATATAATTATCTGTTGAGAAGATGAATTTACAAGTATTCCGATTGAGCTATCCCTAGCTTACCTCAGGTTTCCACATTAAACCCCTTGGAATGACTTTGTTTCATTCGATCAAAAATTCTTTTGCTTTTGTTCAATCTCACGTTTCTCTATGTTTGCCAACGCGCGCGGGCTCAGACTATTGCAGACTTCACAATAATTTTTTAAATTTAATTGAATAACTAAGATATATATAAAAGCAAAAAAAAAAAAAAAATACCATCATCACCATAGTCTTGACAAGAAAAATACACGGACACACATACTCTCAAAAGACAATAATTTCCTCGTTTTATGAAATAATGAAATAATGATGATGATCACCTCAAAAAGTTTGAGCTGTACGAGTTCTCTTGTTGATCTTTATGTAACAATTATTAAAATAACCAGTAAGCACATTGAAGTAAAAAACAAAACAAACGGACTGGTTATATTACAAACATAGATTCCTAATTGAAGAACAATTTATGTTATCAACTTAACGTATTTAACCCATGGCATGTCGAGAGAATTTCCAACCCGGGAAGACCCTGGACCGATCGGGAATTGAACCCCATGCCTATGTCAATATTAGCCATGAACTTACAAGGGAAATCCCACTTTATCAGATCCCCGGCCACGGCCTGCATTTGCGATCGTTTCCGAGTTCTGGTAGCTGAGCAAACCCAAGCCTAATTCTAGCCAATACTTCAGGCCCATTACTTTACATATCCCAATTTCCAACCCGAAAAAATCCTTGACCGATCAGGAATTGAACCCAATACCTATGTCAGCATTAGCCTAAAATTTACAAAGGAATTCCCGCTTCACTGGATACCCGACAACGGTCTGTTAATCGTTTTCGAAACCAGACAGCTGAGCAAACCTAAGCCTAATTCCAGCCGATACTTCAGGCCCTACATTCAATCTGGGGTATAAACGTGTCAACCTGAATCTGCAATAAGATCTGCCACAACACAGAAAAATCTTGTTATACTTATCTATTGAGAAGATGAATTTACAAGTATTCCGATTGAGCTATCCCTAGCTTACCTCTGGTTTCCACATTAAACCCATTTGAATGCTTTCATTAAAAAGAATTGTTTTTGCATATGTTCTATCTCAAGTTGTCTATGTGTGCTAACGCGCGCGGGCTCAAGCTATTGAAGATTTCACAAATATTGTTTAAGTTAACCATCATCATTATAGTCTAAAGATAAGAAAATACAAATATCCGTTAAACTTCGTCATCTTACACACTAACATTAATTATATGCAGGATCAAAAATCTAAATCATGCTTCAAAAACTCTTTACAAATACTACGGAATATTCGAAGGCTTGTTGCTGTCTTTGCTTCATTTGGTAACGGTAACAGGCGATATCCTTTATAAAAAAGTGAGTTTTGGGTACATGACATTCGAAAGTTCATGGTTCTGAGGTCACTTGCTTGCCTTGTGTTATATCGGTGCATATCTCTTCCATACGTTATCGTGTTTTGTAAATAGTTCGGTGTCATGCCGCTAACCATCTTATATATGAACGTAAGAGTGCAATATTTGATACGCTGTCCCACTGACATCCATTGTAGGCATTCAAGCATAAATCTTCGTGGAGTAAGTCGATCGCATCTCAATATCAAGCGCATGGCCTTGTTTTGAACAATTTGCATTCTATTCATTTGCCTCTTATTTGCGAGAAATAGCACAGATGCACAATAATCGAAATGTGGAGCGATCAATGCTTTGTAGATGGTAATTTTACTTTCAAAGGTCAAGAATCGATTAATTCTACAAAGTACTCCATATTTTTGAGCTGCCTTCTTTATAGTATAGTTTATATGTTCGTCGAAGCGCAGCGTTTCGTCAAGAATAACGCCAAGATACTTGATTGAAGTCGTTCTTTCCACAGTTTGCCCATCGATAGTTATACTAAGACTATCACTGTCAAGATTGCGTGTCGATACTACCATATACTTTGTTTTGCTAATGTTTAACTTAAGTTTTTTTCCATCTCAACCATTCGTCTAAGTTTTGCAGTTCACGGTTCATCTTGACGAAGCAATCTTGCAATGTCTCAGCAACAATGAATATCACTGTGTCGTCAGCAAACAAGTTTACGTCACTGTCATTTAACACCTGTTTAATGTCATTAATATAAAGCAAGAAAAGCAGCGGCCCAGAACACTTCCTTGAGGTACACCCAGATTCACTGGTCCCGCCGATGATTCACTGTCCCTGTAAATAGTGATTTGTGTTCGCCCGTTCAGGTAACTTTCAAACCAGTTCAATACAGGTCCAGTTACATTATAATTGGAAAGCAAATCAAGTAATTTCATTCGATCTACTGTTTCAAAAGCCCTCTTCAAGTCAATAAATACAGCCAATACTATTTTTTTCGTTTCGATAGCCTGTTTCCATTTCAGGAGTAATAAATTGAGAGCCGTTTCACAAGAGTGGTTTTTCCTGAACCCTGACTGTTCCTCAACCAGAATTCCATTTTTCGTTATATGTTCCAACAGTTGGTCTTTGATAACGATTTCGAGGATCTTTTCGTATAATGGCAACATATTCACTGGTCTCCGGTCTTCTGGCTTGGACGATTTCGGATTTTTTGGAATCGGTATAACAACAGATTTCTTCCAAGTATGAGGGCATTCGCCCCGAAGCATAGATTCATTTATTATATATAGTAGATTTTCTTTGATTAGATCAAATGCATCTACTAATACGGTTTTATTGATATTCTCAACACCTGCACAGTTTTTCAAATCCATTACTACCTTCCTAAGAGTTGCCATGTTGATAGTTTTAAAGCATCTCAATTGTGAAGACAGGCCAGGGAAAACAAAATTCAGTCGATTTGATGGAGCTACAATACCATTGTGGATTTCTTCCACACTTGAAGTGAAAAAATTGTTGGGTTTCTCTGCTGTTATATTGTTATTTTCCTTTTTTACCGTCAAACTCAATGTCGATATCCTTGCTGCCGCCTGGATTACATAATGATTTGATTCTTTTCCATAGCTTCTTCGGATCATGCTGTATTGTATTTATCTCATTTTGGATGAATTTATTCTTGGAATGCTTAAGTTCACGTACATAAATATTTCTCCATATTCTGTACGTGCTCCAATTTCCAATAGTTTTTGTGCGTTTAGCTATTATTAAGTAATAATCTCTTCGTATCTTTATGTTAGCCAACGTAGAGTTATACCAGGCTTTGTTACTAATATTTCTGAGTACTGGAACGGCAGTCTGACTACCGGCAATTATCTGTTTCATTGAAGAACAAAGCGCTTCTTCTAGATTTTTTGCAACATCATGAAGAGAGATTCGTTCTCCAATCGGAGTTATTTTGTTCTGTAAAACAGATTGCAATATTCGTTTTGAATAATTGTTCCAACACTTATATGATTTTTCCTTTTTTATTTCAGAAAAGTCAACATCAGAAAAATGGTAGACCATTCCAATTGTTTCATGATCCGAGATTTTGCTATTGTAAAAAATTTCAATCACACCATCGTCGAAATTCGTAAATACTAAGTCAATGGTCGTCGAAGATGTTCTAGTTATTCTAGTGTGATTTCAGGATTCCATCATTAGTATGGTATCTTTTGTTCATTGCAACTATATTTAACTGTCTTTAGCCGTTATTTACGAGTTTTTTGGTGTATTTGAAAGGAATATTCATCCATTTTTTGATCAAGAGGTTCTTTTTTTTATCTTCGCTTATTTTTCGTCGGCCTATTTCCGCCACTTCAGTGCCAATCACCGACATCAGGGAGGCGACTCCACCTGTTCCTACCTATCAGACTCAACAACTCATGAGCCGGGCCAACTTATTTTACTTCCCCTCCGAAGGAAGACGTAACCAGAGATTTTTCGCCTCAGAAAATCCCAACGGGATTGGGATTGAACCGAGGCCGATCGGATTGTGAGGCTGTTACGCTAACCACACAACCACTGGCGCCGTCCAAAGAGGTTCTTAAAATCGTTATTTTTAGAAATTTGATGGTTAAAAAAATATGGAAGTCATCTGTGTAGAAAATTTAGAAACCATCAAATTTCTAAAAATAACGATTTTATGAACCACTTTATCAAAAAATGGATGAATATTCCTTTCAAATACACAAAAAAAACTCGTAAATAACGGCTAAAGACAGTTAAATATAGTTGCAATGAACAAAAGATACCATACTAATGATGGAATCCTGAAATTGATCAACGCCTTATGAATCGAGTTAAAATTTCAACCAGAGTACGATTATGAGTTTGAGTCAATTTTCATACATTCTCACATACATTCGCAATTCTTAGAGAGATGAAAACCATTATTCTGAGAACAGAAAGCAAACTATTTGACCATCATATGACACTATGACTTCATCTAAATAAAATGTTCTGAAACTTTGTTTTCGACTTTCAAAAGAAGGTAAAAGAAATTTGCACGGTGGAGTACGACTACGAGTGTGTATTACTGTACGTAGAAATTTCTAAATTTAAATGAATACTTTGAGTTAATATTTAAACATACTTTATATGATAATTTAATGAAACCTGGGTGTAGCTAGGATGAGCAGGGTACGTTTAGTATGTTTAAATCTGGTTATCTACAGCGTACATTTTGCTTCAAAAATCATAATTTCAAATGAAAATATTAATTCAATAATCATAAATAATATGATCATTCGAAAAATCATGGACGTAGTAAGGAAAAGAAAAAGTACCTTTGAATCTGCTTGTATAGTCCAAGATGTTTTTTTGGATTCTCAAAAGATGTCTAATTAACATCTTCATATGTTACGATATTATCGCGGAGTTTATTAATAAAACTTGTTTGACAAATAATTATTTCATTAATTATGATTTTATTTATAATTATTTATTATTTATTTTTTCATGTGCATCAGAGTGCTAATGAAAACGGTCATCTCAAATTTACGAGAGGGACTTCCTAAAAAATGTTGAGTCTCGCGAAAACATACACTACACAACATTCCAGCTCAATCGGACTTTATTTACTGTTGTCGTAAAGACGTCAAAGTTTGAGTTTTTCGAAAACCGTAAAATCGCCCAATGTACATAAGTTTTGAAGTAAAATGTACATTTCATGAGGGAGTACATGATTTCGGAGTTTTGGAAAAATAGTGTTTGAGGCCAAATGACTTCCAATGGCATGAAACGTCGAGATCTACTGTCATCTCGATTTTTCTTGTCATCTAGGTCCCAGGGAGTCGATCTTTAAGAATATCCCATGGGTGATTTCACGGCTTCCAAAAACTCAAACTTTGACGACCTGGCGACACTAGTAAATGAAGTCCGATTGAGCTAAAATTTTGCATAGGGTATTTTTCGCGGGAATCAACATTTTACAGAAAGTCCTTTTCGAAAATTCGGAAGTCACTTTTTCCATACACTCATTGGCACTCCAATGTACATAATATGCAACAAAGCAAAAATTTAAAGCTAACATTTTGTGACTTAACCATAGTAAATTTTCTTTAAAATAGTTGCACGTAATTTTCGAAGCAGGATTTTTTTCCCAATAACAAACCGTTTTTCTCAGCCCAAGTAATAACTTTATCGATTGTACATACACCCACGCGGGGGATACGTACCTCATAAAAAAATCCGCGTAAAAAACCGCGTTAATTCGAAAATCCGCGTAAAAAACCGCGTTAATTGGAAAATCCGTATAAAAAAAAAACCATGTCACCTAATGATAGATATCAAATGGGACTATCCATACGTAAAACGGAAGTAAAAATTGGAGTGTTGCTCGTTTCCGAAAACCCGTAGTTTTTTCCTGCAATTTGGTTTGTTACTGGTAGCTCAAGTTCGGTTTTCCTCACGAATGAGGTCAACTGCTGTTGCTAGTAGATTCCCTTGTGATTTGTACACTCTACAGCCGATGCACGTGCAGTACCACTGTTGGACCGTCCAAACCTAAGTAGACAGGGAAAGACATTCACGAATCGCTGCCCGTAAAAACCCCGTCCCGTTGTACCGCCCGGTGAGCTCAACGCGGATACCGCGTAAAAAAACCGCGGTAATTAGAAAAAAAATATCATCTCTGATATCGAAATATATTATGTAAAAAAACCCTCAACTTTCAAGAAAAAATAAAAAAAATATAGCGCATTCTAGTCCAAAGCCATAAAAACAATAAAAGTTGATGGGTTTGGGCCTAGGGGCACGGACGGGATTTTGACATAGGACTGTGATTGTGTGTAGTAATTGCATTTGAATTGAGTTTTTTCATTGTTAAAAATCTGTAATTTTTTCTCATTCGATACATCAAATGGAAGCCTTGAAAAAACAGTTTCCTGTATGAACTTGTATCCTTTAAACGGGTTAGCTGAGATAACGTGGTAGAATTCTGAACCACATTTTGTTCGAAAATGTACACAAAAATGCCATTTGTCATTTTTGAACACAAGTCTAAATAGTTAAGATCTACATAAATCAAATCAAAGTCAAATAAATCTATGACTACAAAAATGTATTGTGGTTAAAAATAGCATTTTCTCCTTCGTTGCTACGTTGTCTAGAACATTGTTAAATAGGTAATTGAGCACGCATTGATTGTGCAACATTCAATACAATAACTGATAAATGCCTATTATCGATAAATGAGGAATAATTCACTATACGCATCAAACCACACTGTGAGTTAACGCCCGAAGTTAGGCAAAAATATTGTTCGTTGCGTCGGGAAGGAAAACGGGTGATTAGTGCAATCGAGAGAAAACATGCCCCTTTTTAATCGTCAAGTTGTTAACTTTTTTTTACTATATTCCCTGTTCATGTTATAAGCAAAAAAATGTTGGATAAATTTCTTGTCTAATGGTATATAACACAACATATGTCGCAATATCTATTTTGAGTAATATGCGTTTGAAAACTCTTAATAAAATGTAGCATTTTTTGTAGAGTGACCCCCTATATAGAAATCAAAGACATCGTCCTATGTCAAAAAAATCAATACTCCGGATAATCGAGTCCGACCTGTACTACCCTTTTTTCTGTTTATTCAATTATGCAGAAGAAGACAAGGAGTCATCATTTATAATTTTTAAACACAAGTCTAGATAGTTATGATCTACAAAAATATAAACCTAAGTCAAATAAATATATGACTACAGATATATATTATAGATATAAAAATCTCTCCTTCGTTACAACGATGTCCGGAACATTGTTTGTAGGGGGTTGTAATAACTTTATAGCCTGGTGATGTATATTGAGTACCCTTTGGCCTTGAGTGCTCTCTTGGGGAGTTCCTGTTGCTGCTGTAGTGAACTGCTCCCATTGGGTGCTAAATTCCGCTTATGTATAGGAAAGGGAAGAATGTGCAAGTGCATTCGAGGAAGTTAAGTGGGCTTCTAAGAAAGACATACATATATTAGGATCGCGACTACTCAAGCTATCATGATCTGATATGCGTAAGTATACCCTTTAGAACCTCTAAACAGCAGTCAGTTAAATTATTTTTTTGAAATTTTACATTGCCAAACAACATGCTCGATATCATGATATCCTGGACCAACATTGCAGAAATTGTTAGTAGCAAGATCTACACGATAAAAACGTGAATTGAGCATGAGTTTATTGGATAACATACAATGCAACAACTGATAAATGCCTATTATCGGCAAATGAAGAATAATTCATAGTACGCATCGATTAACGTTGTGAACTAACGCCCGATTGTAGACTAAAAGATCGCTCGTTACGCTAGGAAGGAAAGCGAGTGGTTAGTGCAACCGAAAAAACATACCCATTTCAATCGCCAAATTGTTTCATTTTACTATATTTTCTGTTCGTGTTTCAAGTAAAAAAAATGCTGGATAAATTTCCTGTCTAATGGTATACAACACAACATATGTCGCAATAACGAATAACGAGTGATATGTGTTTGAAACCTCTCTATGAATCGTTACATTTTTCGTAGAGTTACTGCCCTATATAGAAATCAAAGAAATAGTCCTATGTCAAAAAATTGATGTAGGAATTCCTACGTTCACTCCTGCTCAGTCATACAAGAAAACATTAAATCTTTATTGCTATTTAGAGCAAAGATCGAAGATAGTGTGTTCACTACGGTATCCAAATCCCAAAATTTTGAGCATACACCTAGCCATTACACACTGCAGCAGCGCACACAAATACTCGTCCTAGAATGCAAGCGAGAAACGCATGATGGGGCTGCTGTATATCCTCCTAACAAGCTGAACGACAGCAATGCTTTTAACGAAGAATGGGTTTTGCTTGTAGTCGATATAAATGTTTTAAAGAGCATTTTAATGTTTTCAAATATATACGCAGCCCCCAGATCCTTGCTGCTGCCGCATACGGTGGCACACGGCGAAACCGAGTGAGTGAGTGAATGGGACAGCAGCGGATAACAGCAAAAAAAAACAAGTCAAGTGACAGAAAAGCGGCAATTTCTCTTCATAAACCTTTCAGCGCCCTCGTTGGCGCGAGAATCGACCGAGAAGTGAACGTCGGTCGGCATGGTATGCACGAAAAGCCATGTGCTGAACTTTCAGCGTGTATTACAGAACCTCATAATAGGATTGTGGCACTGCAGTCGATTATGGGGCCCCGATATAATTACTTAAGCAACTTCCGACCGGCGATGGAGCAGCCCAGTAATAGGTCGTTAAAACAGCTTATGTGGAACCGGGAACAGAACTTTTCTAATAACTTGCCATTCGCGTTACAAACCAACCAACCTTAAGCCAGAACCAATTTCAATTTTACCGATTTTCACAAAAACAAGCATGGCTTCGTGTCATTTATCTAAAAGCCAATATCGAATCAATATTTTATTTCATTAAATTAATTGAAAACGCGCCCGTTTCCATAAAAACCAAAGCGAGGAAAATGCCATTCTATGCGTTGGACGGGAGCCTGTGTTTGTTCTCCATTGCCACCCACAATCCTTCCGTTTCCACCATCGGGGAACGGTGCAGAGTCGGAGAGAAAACAGTCAAGCAATACGACGAAAATACACCCCCATCCCCTTACATACACACACACACAAGCACACATTCCGGGAAAATCCCTCCCCCGCTTGCAGAAGACCCCGAATGGCGTCATTTTTAGAACACGTCGAGTAACAATAAAAATCAAATTAAATTAAATTGAAAAATAATTAGCGGTATGATCTAAAACCCCCAGGGGGAATGAGAGTTGAGCACTGGTGTCCGCAATGTTGCTCCAATCGAAATTACAGCGTTTCTTTGCCTGTCATTATTCGTTATTAGGGTGACCATTTGGATGATAGAAACGGCAGCAGAAATTAGAGTGAGCCAAGCGGTGTATTTCTACTGGGATAATAGATTAGCTCTTAAATGAAGATTTTCAGGGTAAATATAGGATGGGAGGAATCGTGGAACGACATTTGTATATTCAAGCCAGCCCAGATAGATATGCTGTTCCATATTTGAATTATTTAGAGCATTTTCTTTCCACATGTCCGAATGCCTGATGTCTACTAAAACTGTCAATATTTTTTTTTATTAGAATAACTGGGATTGGTTGATAGTTATTATCGTATGCATTTAAAAAATGGACTGATTTTTGCGATCCTTCATGTTTTTTTTCAGGTGGAATGAACACATTTCAAAATGAAAATTATTCATGAAAATTAACTTTCCCGTAATGTGTATTCTATATAATAGAGTAATAAGCAAATTGCAAATTCTGTAAATACATTAAACGCAAACAAACTTTCACCCAAATCAAAAGGCTCATGTATTGTTATTGGTCGATTGAATTTGGATCTGCTCAATAGTATTCGAGCAATCAAATAAAAATTATTGTTTCTTGTTCTTGTAATAAAAAATGACAATATACAATATTGTCAACAAATGTTACTTTATATAGTTTTACCCTAACATTTTTATTCCATGAACTAGCTGACCCGGCAAACTCGTCCCGCCCAAAATTTCTTTTTTGTTATCAATACCTTCAAACATTCAGGTTTTCTTACTATGATCAAGTTCATGGGTCCAATCGCAGAACTGTTCATTGATTGATCTTTTAATTTACGTTTACTATAAAAATCCTAGTATTTCTAACAAAACTCATCACTATAATATCAGATTATTTTCAGACACAATCCTCGTTCAAGATTTCAACCACTTGCAAATAACATGTTTCTCCGTTACATGGAATAAATGTTTTATACAGAAAATATGATTGAATAAAGACAGTCCTAAATCGGACAATTACTTCCTCGAGTTCTGCTCTTATCAACACATTCGGCGATATTTTTTTTTATTGCTATAGATAAAAGAAGATATAGGACTGCGTTTCATCGTGAGTAGAACATATGGGAATTTTCCCTTTTTCCTTCAGAGTTTTCCGAAAATTTTCAATTATCATGTTTGGTTGGAATATTTTAGGTTGAAATACGTGTAATATTTTTATGGGACCCCCTCTCCATTCCAGAGGAGGGAGGGGTGTCATACCATCATAGAAATATTTCTCATACCAAAAACCCTCACATCCCAAATTGTGCTTGATTAGCTCTCGAGTTATGCAGAAGCTTGTGTTTGTGTGCCCTCTGTAATTTGTGTTTCATTTGTATGGCAGCCCCCCCTTAGAGAGGGTGGTGGAGTGTTTAACCACCATAGAAACATTTATTGTTTCCTAACCTAAAACCTCCGTATGCCTTATTTGGTTCCATTTGTTTGTTTAGTTCTCGAGTTATGCAGGAATTTGTGTTTCATTTCTATGACAGACTCCCCCTCTCCAGAAAGGTGGGAGGAGTTTTGAACCACTTTAGAAATGTTTTTTGTTCCCTAAAACCTCCACATGCCAAATTTGGTCCAGTTTGCTTGATTAGTTCTCGAATTATGCAGAAATGTATGCTTCATTTCTATGGCAGTCCCCCCCTCTCCCTCAGAGAGAGGGGAGGAGTGTCTATTCACCATGGAAACGTTTCGTGTCCCCTAAAACATTCGCATGACAAATTTGGCTCCATTTGCTTAATAAGTTTTCGAATTATGCAGAAATTTGTCTTCCATTTCTATGGCAGCTCCCCCTTTGAGAGGGAGAGTGGAGTGTCTAACCACCATAAAAAACATTTATTGCACCCTAAAACCTCCACATTCTAAATTTGGTTTCATTTGCTTCATTAATTTTCGATTTATGCAGAAATTTGTGTTTCATTTGTTTGGCAGCCCTACCTAAGAGAGGGGGTGAGGAGTATCTAACCACCATAGAATAATTTGTTGCACCCTAAAACCTCTATATGCCAAATTTGGTTTCATTTGCTTGATGAATTCTCGAATAATGCAGAAATTTGTGTTTCATTTGTATGGCAGCCCACCCTAAGAGAGGGGGGGGGGGTGGAGAGTCTAACCATCATAGAAACATTTATTGCACCCGAAAACCTCAATGTGCTTAATTTGGTTTCATTTGCCTGATTAATTATCGAGTAATGCAGAAATTTGTGTTTCATTTATATGGCAGCCATAGAGAGGCACCCTGGACTCGTGACCAACTGAAAATTCAATCGATTTGTCGGGTTTTTAGGCTAAACCGCAAGCCAGAAAAGGTAGAATGTTCTACACTATCTTCAACGACATTCATTAATCTATATAATTATCATCTCATTCACATTACTACTATATTATTCTAAATCACAAAACTCATTCAATTACACTTCTACCAGGAACATTTAATCAACCATATAAACCTACACTTCAAACATAAACATTTTATTTACAGTATCGGTTTCGAACCCTCGACCCATAGCGTTCAAATACTCAAGCACAACGCGTTTACTAACTGATCTATCCGCTCATATTGAATTTGTTGCGTTCCATACCGATGGGCATTTGCCTACCATCGGCATAGTGTTTCACTGTGTGGCATTGTTCTGTGGTTTTTCATTGTTATTGGTGTGGCTTTCTAATAATTTATACTACATGCGCATATGTTATTGGATAAAAATAGTTTTCGTACTCACACAACCTAGGAATTACGTGGAGCCGTTTTGCTTTATCGCCGTTCCTAGCGATGAATGGCCATACTGCTGCGATGTCTGCACATGGTGTCATACGTGATCCGTGGGGTGATTCCTTCGTGCGCGAGTATCTAGACCCTAAAGCGCGGGGTCAGAAGCGGCTCTTCCTATATACACGGGGAATACCACACAAATGCCACATTTTAACATCAAAACCACAATTTAAATTACGCCACGTGCAATAGAGCTTACCTCGAATTTTATTTAGTCGATGGGAAAACGAAGTTTCTCACACCGAAAAACACTAACGACGACTAACTGGTTTCTAACATGGAACAAAAACAGAAAAAAACTTATCTACACTGATTGTACGATGTAACTTTGCACCGACTTTACCTTTTCGATTTTAACTCGCGGTTCGAAAAACTAACTTGATCGCTCCTGCCTATTCCACGTTTGAAGTAGGAATGGTCGAGCATATTGGTAAATCCTCAGATCAGCGAGATACTACGGGACCGGAACTACGTAATAGTTAACGATGTTAACTATTCAGTAATTATACCGAAGTTCTACTGTGTTTTTATTGGTTCATCATTCAGGCATTCGCGGGCGATACCCTTTAACCTCCCGAGCATAGTTCAAGTCGAGGTGCTCGCCGGGTTTTGGAAGTTCAAGAATAAGAAAAACCCGCCGAAAGACTCTGCTATTTGGAGAAAATATCCAAAATAAAAAAAAATACCAAAAAAGGAAAGCATGAGTCTTCTAGATGTGTATTGGTCAGTGGGTGTCTTGGCTAAATACAGCCGCCAAGTCACATTCAGCACCCATTATGGCTAAACGCTCGAATCCAAAAGCAGAGGAGGCACTCGCGCTGCCAAACATCCCATACAGAGAAAGAAGAGAGAAGCTCAGATTAACACAACCGAGTTTGTGTTGACTCTGGGCTTCAAAGTTATGAAACGAGGGGATTCCAAATATTCAAATCGGTACCATGCTACAGTATGGCAACCCCCTTCCCCTTAGAGAGGGGGGGAGGGATCTCAAACTATCACGAAAACCTTCCCCGACCCCAAAAACCCCTACATACCAATTTTCATGTTGATCGGTTCAGTAGTTTCCGAGTCCATAAGAATCAGACAGACAGACAGAAATCCATTTTTATATATAGATAAATAGATTATATTAGGCTGTCAAAAAAGTCCTGCGGTATTTTTTTTGAATTTTCATTTGTTCATAAAATTAGTTACAATCATCTGTTTTAAGTCAAATATGCGCCGTTTTGTTCGATGACTTGTTCCCAACGAGATGCCAACTTCATAATACCCCTGTTATAGAAGCTCGCTTCCTTATTGGCAAAAAACTCGGATAGTCAATTTTCACAGGCCTCTTTTGTGGCTAACTTCTGACTACCTAGCTCGTTCGCCATGGACAAAAACAGGTGGTAGTCACTTGGATGCAAAACACAGATGCAAAAGAACCTCCCATCCGAGCTCCCGGAGCTTCTGGCGCGTCACCAAAGAAGTGTGTGGCCTGACATTGTCCTGATGGAAGACAATTCGGCCTCTGTTTATCAAAGATGGCCTCTTCTTCATGAGTGCTACCTTCAAGCGGTCCAGTTGTTGGCAGTACAGGTCCGAATTGAGCGTTTGGCCATAGGGAAGCAGCTCATAATAGATTATTCCTTGACAATCCC
Source organism: Toxorhynchites rutilus septentrionalis (assembly GCF_029784135.1). NCBI lineage: Eukaryota > Metazoa > Arthropoda > Insecta > Diptera > Culicidae > Toxorhynchites > Toxorhynchites rutilus. Next base: position 125,642,157 of record NC_073745.1, read on the forward strand.
ACCAAACACACAGTAGAACCTTCCTGGCCGTTAATGAGGGCTTGGCCACCGTCTGAGCCGCTTCAGCGGGCTTCGACCACGACCGTTTGCGCTTCACGCTGTCGTAAGTGCGATTTGCGATTCAGCAGCGATTCACATGCGTCGATACGGTCAAAGATGTTTTTTTTGCGTCAACGTGTGTGGCACCCATACATCGAGCTTCTTTGTGAGTCCAAGCTTCTTCAAATGGTTAATAACGGTTTGATGACTTATCCCCAGCTATTGGCCGATGCTACGGCTGCTACTATGCCGGTCTTTCTCGGCTAATTCAGCGATTTTGTCGCAATTTTCGACGACAGGCCTTCCGGAGCGTGGCGCATCTTCGACGACCTCTACACCAGAACGAAAACGTTGAAACCATCGTTGTGCGGTGGAAATGGAAACTGTATTGGGTCCATAAACTGCACAAATTTTATTGGCAGCTTGAGATGCATTTTTGCCTTTGTCATAGTAGTACTGTAAAATATGTCGGATTTTCTCTTTATTTTGCTCCATATTTGCGACACTATAACTGACGAGCGACTTAACCAAACAAAACACTGTCAAGGACTATATTATAGCGCGCAAAAATACCTTTCCAACAAGCTATAGTATGACTCGATACAATGAATACAACTAGAACTACGCGCTTACAACGACACCTCGCGGAAATACCGCAGGACTTTTTTGACAGCCTAATATCAGTAAACACGAAGTCCGATTTTTTAACGAATACAATAAACGTATAACACCATGCAGATCTTTTTTCACTCCTTTTAAAGTAGAAAACAGGATTTCGTAGCATTCTATTTAGATAATGACATATACATAATTTTAAAGCTTAAATCTTCAGCTTTTGGAATATTCTACGAACTTCTTTGACGTAGAACTTCGTCTTCCAGGAAGGGAGCCGAATCAGAAAACAGGTCACGTTTTTATGAAATAAAGTTAACGTTAATAACTATTTGCACTGTGAACGAATTCTCATGATTTGCATACCAATCGAATCTGAAATCATCTGAGATTTGTTTGATATGCTATAATTTACAATTCGCTAATCTCTAAACGGTTTAAATTCATGAAAACTAGAAGAACTTCCTTTTTTCCATACATTTGTTCTGCCGATTTGTGTGCTAACCCTACCCGTTTTTCGAATGCTTATAACCCGAACATTTCTTAACAGATCGGAAAGATGTTTGCGTCAATTGATAGGAAATATTTCTACGCTTATATCACAATTAATAAAATAATATTTTCCTTGAGATGAACAATTGAATAACTGTAAAATGTCAAGCGTTAACTGCCAAGTTTTGATTGGCCCGATTTACGGTTTTCCCAACACAGACTTCAAAATCGGTGTACCTGTGGAAATCCGCTCTGCAAATATACATGCAAGTAGGGGGTATTTTATTCCCACCGTGATGTGTTTTCCTAAGTAGTTATCTACATGATGGGGTTCGATTTCGAGTTTGAGTCACTGTACGCCTGATACAGGAGTATTTCAATTTCACTGAAGGCTAGAAAGAGCATAGTAATATTCACAATAGTTCTGCCGAGGACGAAACCGCAGAGGCCGTGGATATCAATGAAACGAGGGAGGGCGAGTGGCGCCGAGTTATGCCAATAGAGTGCCTATTTAATTGTTCTGTCATTACTAACCTACACAGATCTATTTAATTAATTAATTAATCTATTAATTAAAATCGATTAAGGTGCCCCGAAGGCTATCGTAATATACGACGCGTAAGTTGTTTATATTCACAGACACAAACACACGCGCGGTAGTAATTTGAACTGTGCACACAAAATATAATTAGCTTCGGTTTGGTTTTTGCCGCCAAGGATTCCATGAAGCGGAAGGTGGTGAATAGGCTAGAAATGTGGGTGGTCCCGCAGATGGTGTGTGGCAAAATCGTAAACTAAGCCTGGAAACGCAGCGAACAGCGAGAGAGGTACTTCAAATATTTGAGGAGGAGTGTCAAGTTACCAACGCTCGGCGCAATGTATGTTTGCTACTCGTGAATATTTATCCGAATTAGAGTTGTTACATAATTGAAACCTGCCTATGGCCACCCACCTCGAGTTTGTCTGAAGAGTGCTTCAGCTATAAGCACTTATCGGTTCATTGTGGGGAAAATGAAAAGCTTTTAATCAACGTCAAGATAACGCTGTACTAAGCTGTACTTGGTTATATTGTTATAGTATTCAATTATATTCCAATTAGAACATTGCTAGATTGTTTATTACATAATGGAATACCCGAGATAGTTAATTATCATTCAGCCCCGATCAGTACATTGTATTTATGATATCTATAATTAACATTAAAATTTAAATTATTATCCAATTAAAGGGAACGTGACAGAAAATTATAAAACTTAGACAATACCCATAATCCAAAATAATTAGGAAACCAAGTCACAGAGAAAGTTCACGAATATAGAAAAAAAAAAGTTCAATAACATCGTTACGATTAAAAAGTGTCCCTTTTCTTTCCGTTCTCATTTGCGCCCATTACTGGATTTAACACTTATCCTCTGGCCAAACTATGCAGCTGCCTAAATCTGCACCCTCAAATTGCGCTTCTTTCGCACAGTTCCACTGGTCACAGCTGCTGGGAAATCCTGTCGGTTATCATTATTCCGCTTTCTGGCCTGTAACTGCACAGCGTTCGGCTCGGCTAGGACAGAGAAGCCAGTCAACAAGCTGAATACTGTAATTGTCATACATAAGGATTGTCATCGCCATCAACCGCGTGGTGTAGCAACTCCCACTCACTCACTCACCCATCCACTGGTTGGTGGTTTTTCCGAAGATTTCCGTGTCTGCACTGCTCTCAAACTAGAGCACAAGCAGTTCATCGGTTCAAGGATTCCACTCTCACTTCCTGGATTGGGCCGTCTCCTCCGTGCTTGATTCTTCCACAGCGTCGTCGTTCCGTTTTCATCATTAATGCCATACAGAAAATTATAATAATGCAGCACTGATTTGCCACCATTAAATTATAATAACTTTTGAATTTAAACTTCTCTAACGAGGTCTGAATAAATTCTTTAATGATGTTTTCTTTCCATTTAAACTTTCTTGTTAGGGAGTGTGATTTTCAGCATTTTCAGCAGTATTCGGCAATGTCGGGTGGGATGCTATGTGGCTGTGTGTGAGAGCGAGGTAAAACGAAACAGAGCGAACATATTTGTGATACTGATATGATTTTGTAGATTTTGCTGGCTTCAGAGTTTGCCAGTTGCAGTTGCCCATGATGACTTTCTCTAGTTAAGGGAAACTGTGGTATTAGATTTCTCTAGAGTTTTAGGACCCAATCGATTACGAAAGAATGAACATATTTCACACAACTTTTACATAAATTTTGTGTATCGATAACTTTTTTTCGTATCCAACAGTTTTATTTATCCCTTTTGTTTATTTTAGGTTCATTAGCATTTTAGCCGTAACAGAGCCGCATTTTAATCGTGTACATGTCACATATTTATCATATCTATAATTAGCACATTACACAGTTGCCATTTTTCGGCGTTAGAGTATTCCCTTCTCTATACCATTGCATATGGACCATATGATATGATACACATTTCTACATAGTAGCCATTTAGGCGTAAGAGTTTTCCTTCTGTTTTTCCATTATCCAGTTAAGACCACCGGACAGCGGAGACAGTTGATTGATCATTGTTGAGTTATTTATAAAACAGTAGTCCGATGTGTCTTGCAGAACAGAGCAGTTTTGTATGGATAAATCGATCTTATTTCGACCGTGGATCGATCTCCATCGCTGATGACTGTTGCGTGGACATAGTTATTCTGTAACAACACAAAGAAGGTCAATGAGGGCCCTGAGTTTTGAACTCACGATCGATCGCTTACTAAGCGAACGTGCAACCAATGTGGCTACGGAGACCCCCAAAATATCCAACAGTTGATTACTTCTTTATCTGATTGTCTAGCTTTTTGATGACGGCAATTGTTGCTCTGAACTTTTCATTGCCATTGAATAGAAAGATGTTATGAGCAATTAATTTCATGTTGAGTAATTTTTTGCTCTACTTATTATCTTTTCCCATGCGCAAAAAGGTGCGGATTAGCCGATTATATCATTAATAGCTGACCCGGTAAACGTTGTTCTGCCATATAAATTATTTATCGTGAATATTTTGGTTGTTAAATAAAAAATCCATATTGTATCATAAGTGTTTTCGAATGTTGTGGAGCAATTCAGAAATATCAGTGCAATCAAGCATTTCATAGCATATCTTCCCGAGTATGATTACGGCCCATTATTTTAAAAAGATCACACGAATATGTGGGGATGGGATCTATCACATACTGAGGAATGTAGTGCTATAGACGATGACTGCCGACGAAAATGAAAATAAACAAACCATCCATTGTCTTTATTCAATGTATGTAATAAATGTAAAAAGTCAAATGCCAAAGATATGTAAAGATGTTATTCGAATACTTGATGTCGATGTTATTCGAATACTTGAAAGACATAGTCCTGATCCTAACTTAACTATTTTTCTAAACAACCTCGCGTTTCCGTCGAAACTTTATCCATGATATAAAATTATTATCAGACACAACTTTCGTTCAACATTTTACCCCAATTGTAGATAATGTGTTACTCTGTTACATACTACACATATTTGATAGGGAGAGCATGTTTATTACACACGAAAATCTATTATCATTTTCGCTTCAAAGAAATCGAACACGAAGCTAAATGTCGTTTATGACGAATTGTGTGGCAAAATTGTTACATTTGCACAACTCGGCTGAACTTGAGTGGGACGGATTAGGAATTCCCGATGAAATTACACTGTTAATTTCCTCTGGGCATATTTTGCCAACTAATCAAACTAAAAATGGGTGTATGAGGCAATCCTCGCTTTTACCTTTCAGCCGAATACATCCTACAACGTGTGAGATCGATTTCGTGTAATGTTGTAATAAAACTCATCAAAGACATCATTTTTTGTTTGAACACACGTGCTGTAATGTCATGAAAATGCATTGCTTTTTGGCCTGGCAATCGCAAAGGCTGTGTTGGCGTTGCGCATGATAGCGTCTCGTAAGAGAATGAATACTTCATAGGAATCGCAGCCGTTCGCTCTGCACCTTCGAGTAAACGTCGATAATGAAATGTTGCGACAGCCCACGACTTCGTAGGATGACGCTGTCCTGACCATGTCGAGTCGTCGTACGATACACATAAAAATCCATCGAGCTCTCACCACTCTCGTGTTTATTTCGTCTCTTCTAACCGCATGTTCATAAGTATGGATTCAAAATGAGAATTGACGTTCATGATGAATGAAGTAATTGTGGCGAGATCACGTTGTTTAATGTTTATGCAATATCCGTCTTGTCTGTTCAGAACGGCCGGGGAATTTTTCGTCGAAAAATTTATTCCTTCGGATTATTAATTCTTCTTTCGAATCACAATTTCTCGCGTCGTTCTGCAGTCTCCTACCATGATTCCAGTAACGCCTTCAACAGCAAGCGCATTCGATCAATAGCGTGACTATCATTTTGCAATCCGAGCATATGATTTAAAGAATTTCCAATAATTCATTGTACTTATTGAAAAAGGCCTTCAGCTCGCCGGCGATGTACCTGGCTTTAGGCGAATTGAATATGAAATGTGTGGATGAAAGTTCGAAGAAGAAGATGTAGCGCTATCTGCCATTTAACAACGTATATAAATTCGTTGTTTTTGAAAAACAAACAACGATTAAATTATTAGGATATTTTTCATACATAAATACTAAAATCGCGATTCAAAATAGTGGTAAAAATTTCGAGTTATTTGTATTTTTGAAGCCAAATTTGAGAAAAAAAAATCAAAAAAAAAAAAATGATTCATGATTCACATTTTTTTTGGTTCTACATAGAACCGCTATAATCGGTATTAAATGTAAAGTAATCGGTACCCCATCTATATCATATATAGTTTACGACCTATTCTCATGTTTACCATGTTTTTTGTGCATAATTTCACAGAAATTGGTCGAGCCGTTTCGAAGGAGTTCGACCACGAACATCGTGACACGAGATTTTTATATATATAGATGATAATTTGTGTACATTTATGATTCCAACAAAAATCACCGTCATTTGAATGATATACTGCGATTTTATTGCATTGCAATTCTACAGAATTTTCGAATTTTTTAAAACTAAGAATCAATAGTTACGGATTACAGATGTTTTGAAATTCACACAGTGTTTAGATTTTTATATTTTTTCCTAATTATGATACAATGTTAATTGGGGCTTAACGTGAGAAATATTTTTCGCTTTATTTTCATTTTCATAAGAAACAACAATTATTCCTTTGTCATTATTTAAATGTCGTCATTAAATGGTAAGAATGTTTGTTTTCTGTGTATTTACAATGATTTCAATACGCGATTGGATCATAATCATAAACACTCTCCGAAAATTTAAAATTAATAATGCATACGGATTATGAATACTAACTTCCGGGTATTTTTTAGAGGCTCATGTTGTGTATAACGGCGATGAAATCGATATAATATTGAATTGGTTGATATCACTGATTATATGAAGGATTCCGTTCGGCCGATACGAGAAAGATCTGCAGTGTTTGAAGCGCAACATATTCCACCCGTTGTTCATCTAGTAAAAAAATGTAAATTACAACACTTATACCAAGCCATCCTTCATAACAGCCTTACCACAGTGTAAAATGATGGTTTTTTAACCTTCCGGCGTAAAAAGAAGTTTTGAAACCGGGAAATTTGATGAAAAAATCAGATTTTTCTAAAAAAATGAAACGAACCTATTAAAAAAAAAACAAAACGTTATCATTTTACTCGATGCGACATATGGATGTAAATTTAACGAAGGCTCGTCAATATCATCATTTTACTGGCTGCGCCATCTGGTTGTAAGTTTAACGTCAATGCGTCAATGGTAACTCACAGTCTTTTGCGTTTGCGTTTTTATCGCGAGGATTCTCAATATTTTCCACGGATTACCTTCCTACTCGGTTTAACAAGGAAAATGTTTCGTTGTACTACGCGATTTATTTGACGACCCGTGCCTCAAACTATTGTTCTTTTTACCAGAGATCGGTAAGACATCTCGAAAACATTTAGAGTAGTGAGGGGCAAAAGTGCGCATTGACCTTTTTGAAATAAACGAGCATAAAAATTCAGCAACAGTGTTTTCGTTTGACACATTATTACACCAGTAGTTCATACATATCAACAAGATACATTTCATGAAAGTGGCAAAATGTTATGAGGAAAGAACACTTTTTCGTTGTTTTATCTATTTTTTTCAATTTAGGGAATGACTATTTAGTCATCTAAAATAACTGGAAAGTTCGAAACTGCATTGTCAAGGAAACCTTCATTCTATAGTAGAAAATAGGGTGTATTCGTTTTAGTGAAAAAGTTCAAGAACTTTTTTAGAAATTCGATTAGCTGTAAAATTGCTTGCGGGGCAAAAATGCGCACCAGTGTTTTGCTCTAAAAAAAAAAATATATATATATATATAATGTTTTCAACCAAATTTTGAACGGGACTCACTAAAAATGCATTCCAGAAATGCTCAAAATGGCCCGACGGAGCCTTCGGGAGAGAGTTTCGGAGGGTCGGATTGCGACAGACCTTTGTATTTCTATATCAGCTCTGAGGAAGGAATCTGAATCTTCTTTTATTGACATTTCCACTTCTGCTGGGATGTGCCAGCGAGCACCTAGGTTGGTTCAGACCAGTATTTACGATTAAGCAGTCTGAAAATCTGGCGAACCATTGCAGAGCACTGGACGAAGCTTTCTATGGTATGACTCTCAAACATTTACGTCGCCTGGCGTTTGATTTTGCGGAAGCCAACAACCTCCAACACGAATCCAAACAAGTTGCAAAACTGGCGGGAAAGGATTGGGCTTCTAGCTTCATGAGGAAACTTCGTTTGACTCTTCGAACCCCGAACAGCGCAACGAAGCAACAGCACTCCAAGGCAACGCGTCAAAATCCTCAGAACCGAAATCCAAGAAGAGAAAACAAATAAACAATTGCTTAAAAATAATTCAAAATGAATTCCAATGTGTTTATTTTCACCATGCATTAAATTCAATAACGGTTAAGTTTCGTAGGTATATGTTTATGTTTTCACAATGAACTTCAAATAAATATTGTTATGACGTGGGACTACGTCTAACCGGGGTATATGGGGGTGAAATGAACACCCAAACACATAACATGCAGGAAAAAATGAAAGATCCCGGATACCGTTCTGAATCATATTTCAGACAACATCATATTTCGGACACTTTGTTCTAATATCTTGAAATGCTTAATGCACTGATGATATAATTATCAAATTAATATCACAATTGCTTCTTTAGAGTAATCCCTTGGTTTCACTATCATTTCACATAAGAACTACATTTAAATTATAACATAATCGGCAGAACTCTTACAACACTACTCATTATCGTTTCTGTTTGACGTTTCCTTAGCGTGAGCAGGTAGAATTTACCCGTTCATAAATATTTGAATTTCTCCCGTGTTTCATCAGTTCTCATCATTGTTAACAGTTTACTGTGATTGCTTGGTAAGTGTTTCGCAGTTGACTTAAAATATAATCAAGTGTAATGTAATTTTCGTCCAAAAAATTACAAAATAAAGTGTCCGAAATTTGAATTCAATCTGTCCGAAATTTGATTTAGTGTCCGAAGTTTGATTCTTATTCGCTTCATTTGAAAAGCATTTTATTCGATGATTTTTTATGTTTTCAATCAAATAGGTACCAAAGTAGAAAGCTCAAAAGCATATTGAACTAATTTATTAATAATATAATATTAACCAAATAATAACCTTTGCATGAAGTTTAGATCTGTTTTCTGCATCACATGCCTTAAGCGTCCGAAATATGATTCAGAACGGTACTTATAACTCGAACAGTTCTTAATAGAACAGAAAGATGTTTCCATCAATGGATGGGAAATACTTCTACGCGTCTATCACAATTAATAAAATATTATTTTCCATGAGATAAACAATTGAATAACTGTCGGTGCCGTAGTGTAGGAGGAGCGGATGTCCATGACAGGTATACTATATTGTAAAAAAGCCAAGATTTTGAATGAAGGTAATCGGTAATTACTTATGGTATTATTTAACAAAACAAGTCACCATGGAAAAGTTCATGTTATAGAATCTTTCTTGGTTTTTATGTTATTATTACGTCATGCTACGTCTATCATTTCTGTACTGGGGTGTAAATTCGAGGTCTCGAAAACGAGGGGTGACGTTCGAAGTACAAGGTTTTGAACGTTAATATCTCTCTACCAGATGAACGAAGTGGTATGAAAATAACATTATTCGAATAATAAAAGATCTGCGAGATATGTTTTTTTTTATTCATTGGCCATAAAAACTTGTTTCAATAGCTCAAAAATGCTTCGAAAGCAAACTATTTAAATCATTATAAATAGCGATAGCGAAATTTCATTTCAGTCTCGATTGGTCTGCGGTTGCATGATGCGTCAGCTGGCCAACCTTTGTCCGTTTCTCTTTTGCTGCCGTGAAAAAGGGAAGGGGAAAACAAAATATCCATTCATTCATTTATTGAGAATCGATTTAGATGCAACTTTAAACAAATGATTACTAAGCCAATGGTAGCCTAGCGTTAATCTTGCGGTTACATCACAGATATAACCCACTCTTATTTTTTTCGTATTCGGTGGGAAAAACTGTAGATTTTAATAACGACATCCTTCAACAACTGGAAGGTCAGGGTTTAGTTTTCATGAAGTCCCATTCGCAGGCCATCGATCACTCCAACCATGTCAGGATCAAATAAAATGAAAAAGTCGATTTGACAAATTGGCAACTTTGATGTTTCAGCAGGAAAAAAAGGCAGCTTTTGCTAGTGATACCAAGACTTCGTAGACAGTTGAAGGCCGCTGAAATTAATTCTAATGATGTCATTATTGAGATTGTATTGAATGTGTTACAGTTCATCACGAAGAATCGGTTCGGACTTCCAAGAATCGGTTCCAAATCATACAGTGAAGCTGTTTCTAATCGTGTACATTTGTGTGGCATCTTGTGGAGAGGCTTATTGCTGCGCATTCCATTGGGCCCACAACAAGAGAACGAAAGCTCACTTAACGAGTAGCATTTGTACAATATCAGTGTCAGTCTCAGCGCTCAAAGATATTTATTTGATAAGATTTGTTTGAGTCACATTTTGACATCCACAAATAACTCATATTTTATTTATTTTTTTATTTTGTAACTGTTTTATTCTTCATTCAAAAACGAAAACTAAGCATTATAGAGGGGTGACACCCTAGTAACCTGCCCCGGGTGTCACCCGGTCACGCTACGCCACTAATAACTGTGAAATATAAAGTCGGGAGTATTTTTGTTCACACCAAAATGTCTTTACATAACACGGACTTCAAAACCAATGTGCCTGGGGGAATCCGCTTTGCCAATACATGCAAGTCGGGAGCTTTTGTATTCCCACCGAAATGTGTTTCCTTAAGATGGATTTCAAAACAAAGATTCCTGGGAGAATCCGCATTGCAAATATATGCAAGCTGCGAGTACTTTTGTACTCGCTCGTCTTTGTGCAGACAGGGATATGTTTCCATAACGTACTTCTAAACTGAGAAGCCTGGGAAAATAGTCTTTTCTTCCGTTCACATATTTTGGTAGCCCTGGGCACCATATCAAACGTAGAAGGACGAACAAATTTACTTGTAACGAAGAACATAATCTATTACAATGCATGAATTGATCTTATATGGCAATTATTCAGACTTTTTCTTACAAATCAAATATGTTGGATTCGAAAATTGTTCCATTCAATCGATAATTCAATCAATACAATACAAAAGCTTACTAAGACAACGAAAGTCGCACGTCAACCTTGCGGGTGTATCACAGATATAACCCACACACCATTTTTATTCAACAATGAGTTTTAAATAAATCAGGTGAAGGTAACTATGTATTTCTAAACTTCATTTGTTACTAAAAAGACTCCTGTTTCAAATGTTGGACTTTTTATACTGTCAGTCATATTCCTAGGTGCCATGAATCCATCAGTTCATAACAAATTCATGTTCGACCATAACACCCACTACTCTTCTCCAGCCATAAAACATCATTCAACACCTCCCTCCTCCCCACTGGATGGTGCCTACACATTCTAGTAATGAAAGCATTTATTTTTGTTACAAGTTGGCTCAGAAGTTCTTATTGAATTGAACTGCGCACTTTTTCCCCGTACGATGTGCACTATTGCCCCCACTATGGTTCTCGTTGACCTGATGGCTTCTTTTTTCCAGATCTTCGCTTCCGATTAACCCTTTCGCTACGAGCATCGTCTATAGACGACATCCGCGCGATGAGCTGTGTGTACGAGCGTCGTCTATAGACGACATGAAAGTGATACTGCATATTGATCACACCAGCGCGATGTGCATACTTTCCTGCGCAGTACTCTGTACAGCGGTAGCACTCCGGCGGAACACACTGCCGTATTGAAAAGGTTAACAGTCAGACGTTTTTCGAACCCGTTTTAAGATACCAGACACCGTGGAATTCCCGATTCCCCAATTTTGACGTAGGACTACGTCTAACCGGAAGATGTAGGGGGTGAAATGAAAATCTAGGCACTGAACAAGTAGGAAAAAATGCAAGATTTGGAACGCTTATAACTCGAGCATTTCTCAATAGATCGCAAAGGTTTTTGCATCAATTGATAGGAAATATATCTACGCATCTATCATAACGAATAACATTTCATTTTTCTTGAGATAAATAATTGAATAATTGTGAAATATCAAGCATTGTCAAAATGCACTATGTGCCCATTTTTGATAGGTCCATTTTGTGCTTCTCAAATCGTACCGACCAAAACGGGCAACCAGAGCAGCAGCGAAATACAATGAAGCACGATTGGAAAGGAAAAAGAAAAAATATGAACGAAACATTGGTCGCAGTCTCACACATGCGTAATTCTCGAGCCAGCCAGTCAGCTTGAAAATCCCCGCTCCGCTGCCGTAACGATCATTCTTTGTGTGGACACCGACTGGACAACATCGTTGCTGGACGGTCTGGACGGCGAGGGATCGAGTGCCTTTCTCAAGGCAAGAGGGCGGAGGTGGTAGCGCTGGAGTAGAATAGAGTAGAGTTTTCAAAGGGCCTTTCTCAAGGCTAGAGACGAATGAACTAAAAAGTTTAAAGTCTCTATAATACAAAACCACCACCACCACCGTAACGATCATTCTCATCCGAACCGTACACCACATCGTTTCGCATGACATCACATCAACAAACCAACACAAGCAGCCATGGTTGGATATGGCAAAGGAGGAAAAGTAAAGGGAAAGGCAAAATCCCGCCCGAACCGTGTTAGTCTGGAGTTCCACGCAAGGGTAGCTAGGCCGAGCGCGTTAGTACCAGTGAATCAGTCCACCTAGCCGGCGTTATATAGTTTCGGCCGCCGAAGTGGAAAAGCTGCTCGCGACGATAAGAAAACCCGCATTCAGAACAGACCACATTCGGTTCGGTGGACATCAAGACAACACAACAGGCAGTTGCAGCGAGTGGCGAGTGGCAAACGCAATCGCAAAACGGCATCAGGTAGTAGAAGAAAAAAGTTTGTCTTTATACAAACTGCTTTGGTGGCAAAACCAGAACAAGGCGGCATCGAGGGCGTTCGAAATGGTTTTTTTTAAAACCACGAGTACTAAGTTTTCTAAATTGGAACCATTCCATAAAACACGGCGCTTATCAGGGCCATTAAACCTTTCAAAATAGAGTTTACGAAATACAGTTCAATGCATTCTAAAATAATATCCAAAATAATAATAAAACACAAATTGATTTTTTTTATAATTTGTTTACCAGGATATGATGAGTATGTGAATTTGGCAGTTGTTCTGAGCTTATTGATGGTTGGGGACTTTCCCGATTATTCAATTTTCACCAATTCTTAAATTGCTTCTAGATTGAAAGTACAGTTATTTATATTTAGCTCGACATTGAGCTAATTGGATGGATCTGTAATGCGATATTTTTGTAAACATAGAGTTCGGGGTCCAAATTATGACCCCACATTGAAAGTCGACACTGTACCACTGTCATCGGAAATGTTCAATTACAGGTTTAAATCGCCTCAAATGCGACACTGAGTGTTTCTCCGGCACGTCGCATTAAATGTAATTTACTGAACAACATGTCACAAGCTGGATGGGAAGAAATTTTCCAACTGTGAAAGCTGTGGCGAGTGGCAAACGCAATAGCTAAACAGGAAGGTTTAACCGAACAAGATGGGGATATCGAGTGATTAAACAACTAATCCATTTTTCAGGTAGATAGGTAGGTATTCACGTAGGAGAAGAAAATAAAACAATATATTTAAAATATATATTTAACAAAAGCTGTCCCCTTTGTATAGTCTTACGTCACTCCGGTTATGTCCCCGACATTACCCACCCGTCTTTTTTTTCCGGTGGCACGATACGACAGACCTTTATCCTCGAAGTACTCGTGCAAAACTTGCTCGCGCACTCACCGTTTTTCGTCGTCATTTTTAAAACTTTTACGCACCTGATGAAATCAACTTACAGACCCATACACATATAACTATGTCTCCACAAAATTTCAATTAATTTTACACAACGGTTCAAAAGTTGTAGCAATTTGAGTGTGTGCGGATTTTGAACGGTACACCCTTTATACATCCAACCAACTTTGCTTGCACCATCTAAAACATTATCCGGACCATTTCCACTTGCACACCTAGCATATGTAAAATATCTCGTTTTGAATGTATTTTGAGTGACAAGCTCTGGAAATCGGAAGGAATTTAATTTACATGTGACTTAACCATTGGACTAGTTTTTGGACCATGCTGAATCTAAGGTTTATACTAACAAGCCAGCGATTCTTCATCAGTTTAAGATCAACATACGAGTCATCATTGTTGAAATGGTACCAATACATACCAATGTCCATTTTTTGTCTTTTGGATCAAGTTTAAATCTTATTCGTCCTATTGGGAAACACTTCCATTCATCACCAAAACTAATATTTTTTTGACATAGGACTATGTCTTTGATTTCTATATATGGGGGTCACTCTACGAAAAATGTAACGATTCATTAAGAGTTTTCAAACGCATATTACTCAAAATCGTTATTGCGATATATGTTGTGTTGTATACCATTAGACAGGAAATTTATCCAGCATTTTCTTGCTTAAAACATGAACAGTGAATATAGTAAAAAAGTTAATAATTTGACGATTAAAATGGGTATGTTTTCTTTCGATTGCACTAACCTCTCACTTTCCTCCCCGACGCAACGAGTAATCTATTTGCCTAAATTCGGGCGTTAGGTCACAATGTGAGTTGATGCGTATAATGGATTATCCTCCATTTACCGATAATAGGCATATATCAATTATTGTATTGTATGTAGCCCAATTAATTCGTGCTCAATTCACGTTTTTTTTATCGTATAGTCCTTGCTACTAACAATTTATATAATTATAGTCAAGGATGTCATAAAATCGAGCATGTTGTTTGGTTATGTAAAAAATGCAATTAATGAATTTAACAATTAATGAATGAATTTAACACGAACTTCTCAAGAGAACACTCACTCATGGCCCTAGAATACTTAATATACATGTACGCACAATATACAATATACAAACAATGTTCCGGACATCGTGGCGACGAAGGAGAAAATGCTATTTTTATCTATAATATATTTCTGTGGTCATAGATTTTTTCTACTTAGGCTTATAATGATGTAGATTCTAACTATTTAGACTTGTGTTCAAAAATGATACATGATGACTTCTTGTCTTCTTGTGCATAATTGAATAAACAGAAAAAAAGGGTAGTAATGGCTTTAATGGTATTTTTGTGTACTTTTTCGAACAGAATGTGGTTCCGGATTCTACCACGTTATCTCATCTAACACGATACAAGTGCATACAGGAAATGGTTTATTCAAAGCTTCCTTTCGATGTATCAAAAGTTTACAGATTTTATTTTAAAAAAAGATTTTATTTTAAAAGTTTTAATTACAGATTTTGAACAATGAAAAACCTCAATTCAAATGCAATTACTACACATAATCACAGTCCTATGTCAAGAACCCGTCCGTGCCCCTAGGCCCAGACACATCACCTTTTTTGTCTTTATTTAACCCCTCCTGTACTCGCGTGCAAAATCATAACACGTATACTCGCGCACGGTGTCACAGACCTAAAATTGAATTTCTCTGTAATGTTGACATTGTGTATTTTTCAAGCTTTATTGGCATTTATTTGAAGAAGAGAGTATGATTTAATGAAAAAACTCCAAAAAAATATGTTTTCTTCGTCTTTATTATGTTTTAATAGTCATCTAATTGAACCTCTTTAAAATAGAGTAATTTTTGATACTCCAACAAAAATAACGAAATTCGAATTTTTCACTGATATTAATTAAAAGTAAGCAACTGAAAATAATTCATGGAAGTATAAAGAGCTATAAAATAACATAAAAACGTATTAATCGTTTGTGGTTTCATTGGAGTAAGAATCAGAACATAGCATAACTGCATGCTCGAAACAAACATATTTTTTACATTTCATGCAATTGTTGTGTGTTTTTCGGGTCTTTTATCGAAGAGAAAAATATAAAACGACCTTCTAGATAATTATCAGATGATAAAGGTTCTGGATTATAAAGTTTGCATATTTCTAATATTCTTTGTCTCTGTTTTCTTGGTAAACTAAGAATTAATGCCTTTTTTTAGATAGGGCATAAAAAGATGATATAAAAGGATTTCTAGGAACTTCGTTTTCTTTTTCTTGTTTTCTTGTCGATTATAAAAAAATCCCCGAAACTGTAACTGTTAAACATTACCATAAGCTACCGATTAGTTTGTAGTTTACTGTTTACAATTCTTCCACAAGTGAAATTTTTTCACAAGTGTGTATATGTATGACCATAATATTTAGCGAATAACTATACGAAAGTCAAACATTCATATTTTGCTTTTGATCGTATGAATCTAACGACGAATATATCGACGAATAGTTAATATATGAATCCGTTCAATCCAGTTACAAAAGGGATGAAATCAAATATGAATAGTCCGGTAATAATCTTATGCATTATATTCAATAACAATTCCACGCCACTGGCATTAATTTATACATTTCATTCAACAATATTCTAGAATATGAAAAAACGCACTTGTCCAAAAATGTTACTCCTATACTCGCGTCGGTGTGTCAGACTGAAAGTGAAAGCCGGGGAAGGTTTTTACGATAGTTCGAGCCCCCTCCTCCCTCTCTAAGGGTGGGGATATACAAATGAAACACAAATTTCAGTATAACTCGAGAATTAATCAAGCAAACGAACTCAAATTTGGAATGTGGAGATTTCCGGACTTTCCGATAAATGTGTCTATGTTGGATGGACACTCCTCTCCCCCCTATAAGGGGGGGGGGGGGTTCTGCCATACAAATGAAACACAAATTTCTTTATAACTCGAGAGTTAACACGTTCAGTCCAGCGTCGGTCCCTAGGGACCGATGTTGAGCTTTTTTATAGGAAACCGCTGACTGACTGGTAGAAAAATAAGAAAATAAAAATATATACGGTTTGTTTCCGAATGTTTTTCCCAATTAGACTACTTTCTAGTCGAATTGCTGACTATTTTCTATTCATACAATAAATGATGTGATTGACCTTCCACCTATTGGAGGGATTGAAGCTGTTGCTTGTCATGCAAACATCAGAGGAAAAGACCTCTGTATTGTCAGCTTGTATTGGCCTCCCAGAGCTGCGGTTAGCCGCAAGCAACTTGTTGACATGTGCTCACTCCTTCCTGAGCCACGATTGATCTTGGGAGACTTCAACTCTCACGGAACTGCCTGGGGGAAACAGTACGACGACAATCGTTCACTGTTGATATATGATCTTTGTAACAGCTTCAATATGACACTTTTGAACACTGGGGAAACAACACGTGTACCTAAACCTCCTGCTAACCCAAGTGCTCTTGACCTCTCGCTTTGCTCGAATTCACTATCGTTAGATTGCAAGTGGAATGTAATCCAGGACTCCAACGGTAGTGATCACTTGCCAATCAAAATTTCCATCACCATTGGGTCGAATTCTTCTGAATCTATAAACATGGCATATGACCTCACAAGACACATTGACTGGAAAAAATATGCGGACGCGATTGCTCTAGCCATCAATTCCAGAGATGGTTTACCTCCATTGGAGGAGTATAACTTCCTTTCTCGTTTGATCTATGACAGCGCGGTTCGCGCTTAAACGAAACCCATCCCAGGCTCCACTATTCGTCGAAGGCCTCCCAATCCATGGTGGGATGGCCAATGTTCCAAGCTTTATCAGGATAAATCGAACGCATTCAAAGCTTTTCGGAAACGTGGAACCATTGAAAATTTTCAATCGTATTTGGACCTTGAAAATCAATTTAAAAACTTGATCAAAGGGAAAAAACGTGCTTATTGGCGAAATTTCGTGGGAGGTTTGTCACGAGAAACGTCAATGAAAAAATTATGGAAAGTGGCTCGAAACATGAGAAATCGCTCTTCAACAAATGAAAGCGAGGAATATTCACATCGATGGATTTTTAATTTTACACGGAAGATTTGTCCTGATTCCGCTCCTGTGCAAAAAATTGTTCGAGATATACCACAAGATAGGTGCGATCTTGATTCCGAGTTTTCGATGGTAGAATTCTCTCTTGCTCTCCTTTCATGTAACAATTCTGCTCCGGGATCGGATAGAATTAAGTTCAACTTGCTGAAAAATCTCCCTGATGTGGCAAAACATCGCTTGTTGAACTTATTCAATCGGTTTCTGGAGCATAATATTGTTCCAGATGATTGGAGACAAGTACGAGTTATAGCTATTCAAAAACCCGGAAACCCCGCGTCCGACTTCAATTCGTACCGCCCAATAGCAATGCTGTCTTGTATACGGAAATTGTTGGAGAAAATGATCTTGTTTCGCCTTGATCGATGGGTTGAAACGAATGGCCTACTCTCAGATACACAATATGGGTTCCGCAGGGGCAAGGGGACGAATGATTGTCTTGCGTTGCTTTCTTCAGAAATTCAAATGGCTTACGCCGAAAAAAAACAAATGGCTTCAGTATTCTTGGACATAAAGGGGGCCTTTGATTCTGTTTCAATAGAGGTTTTGACAGACAAATTACACTCTCGGGGTCTGCCGCCTCTATTGAATAATATGTTATATAACTTGCTTTGTGAGAAGTATTTGAACTTTTCTCACGGAGATTCGGCAGTAAGTCGGGTCTCTCATGTTTAAGCCCCCTTTTGTACAACTTCTATGTAAGCGACATCGACAATTGCCTTACACAAAATTGCAGCCTAAGACAACTTGCAGATGATGGAGTGGTCTCTGTCGTAGGATCAACAGAATCCGACCTACAAGAACCCTTACAAGATACTTTGAACAATTTTTCAACCTGGGCCATTGGGCTAGGGATCGAATTCTCCACGGAGAAAACAGAGATGGTGGTTTTTTCTAGGAAGCATAGACCAGCAAAACCAAAGCTTCAACTTTTGGGTAAACCGATCACTCATGCTATGTCATTCAAGTATCTTGGGGTCTGGTTCGACTCTAAATGTACTTGGGGGGCCCATATTAGGTATCTGAGTAAAAAATGTCAACAAAGAATAAATTTTCTCCGT
This sequence comes from Toxorhynchites rutilus septentrionalis, assembly GCF_029784135.1. NCBI lineage: Eukaryota > Metazoa > Arthropoda > Insecta > Diptera > Culicidae > Toxorhynchites > Toxorhynchites rutilus. Next base: position 125,660,946 of record NC_073745.1, read on the forward strand.
ACAATTACCGGCACCTGGTGGGGAGCCCATCCCGAAGATCTTATAATGTTGTATCGAACAACTATTCTCTCAGTGATGGAGTATGGCAGTTTCTGTTTTCAATCAGCTGCCAAAACACACTTAATTAAACTCGAGCGAATTCAGTATCTTTGTCTCCGTATTGCGTTGGGATGTATGCCCTCAACGCATACCATGAGTCTCGAGGTTTTGGCAGGCCTACTCCCACTAAAAGATCGCTTCAATTTATTATCTCTTCGGTTCTTCATCCGGTGTAAGGTCATGAACCTATTGGTGATCGGAAATTTTGAGCGGCTGATCGAGCTAAATTTTCATTCTGGATTCATGAATTCATATCATGAATTCACCTCTATGCAGGTTGTTCCTTCTTCGTATATTCCCAACCGTGTTTGTTTTCCTGACTACATCAATTCCTCTGTGCATTTTGATCTGTCCATGAAGCAAGATATCCATGGATATTCAGATTACCACCGATCGAGGATCGCTCCAACGATCTTCGATGAAAAATATAGGGGTATCAATTGTGATAATATGTACTTTACTGATGGGTCCACTATAAATGAGTCTACAGGGTTTGGAGTGTTCAACGAATTTTTTAGCACCTCACACAGTCTTCAGAATCCTTGCTCGGTATATATTGCTGAATTGGCAGCGATATACTGGGCGCTGGACAGCGTCGCCTCACGACCTGTTGAACACTATTACATTGTAACGGATAGTCTTAGTTCTGTCGAAGCTATCCGTTCAGTGAGGCCGGAAAAGCACTCGCCGTACTTCCTTGAGAGAATACGAGAAATTTTGAGTGCTTTATCCAGACGCTGTTATGTCATTACCTTTGTGTGGGTCCCTTCTCATTGCTCAATTCCGGGTAACGAGAGGGCTGACTCATTAGCAAAGGTAGGTGCGATTGAAGGCGATATTTATCAGCGTCAAATCGCCTTCAATGAATTTTACTCTTTAGTCCGTAAAAATACCATCGCTAACTGGCAACGCAAATGGAACGAAGATGAATTGGGCCGGTGGCTTCATTCGATTATCCCTAAGGTTAGCCTCAAACCATGGTTCAAAAGTCTGGACTTGAGTCGGGACTTTATTCGCACCTTCTCCCGACTCATGTCCAATCACTGTTCGTTAGACGCGCTACTCTTTCGTTTCAATCTGGCCGGCAGCAATATCTGCGTTTGTGGCCGAGGTTACCACGACATCGAACACGTTGTTTGGTCGTTTGAGGTGTATCTTGTTGCCAGATCGAATTTAGAAAACTCCCTTCGGGCTAGAGGAGGGCAGCCCAATGTGCCGGTGAGAGATGTGTTGGCTCGGTTAGACCTTGATTACATGTCCCAAATATATGTTTTCCTTAAATCTATCGATGTTCGTGTGTGATTATCCTTATATCCTTATACCCTCCATTTCTTCCTTTGTGAGTAATTGGTCCGCTTGCTATAAACAGGAGAATGAAATGTAAATTCACAACAGATGTACGAATAGATTTAAGAATTGAGTGTGTGTGATTATCAACATTGTAATAATTTCCTTATACCCCATCCTTTTCCTGAGAAAAATATGTCACCCTTTTAATCTCGAGTCAACCGCGAGTAATCGGTTTCCCACATTACTAACCATAGATTTAAGAAAATTGTTCATATATATAGTTTTAAAAATATATTTAAGATTTCGGCTCCTTTAAACTTATGTAATTGAGCCTGTAAAAATAAACGAATTTATAAAAAAAAAATGATGTTTGGGAACTGGGACCGGCACTGATATTGTGCAAACGCTCTTGATGCGGGCTGAATGGAAAGCGCAGCAAGAAAAAATCGGGGCTTAACGTGTTAAATAAGCAAACGAACCCACATTTGGCATGTGGAGGTTTTAGGGTATAATAAATGTTTCTATGTTCGATAGACACTCCTACCCCCTTTCTAAAGAGGGGCGACCATACAAATGAAATACTAATTTCAGCATAACTGAGAAATAATCAAGCAAACAAAACCAAATTTGGCATGTGGAGGTTTTAGGGTGCAATAAATGTTTCTATGTCGTATAGACACTTCTCCCCCCTCTCTAAGGGGGGGCTGCCATACAAATGAAACACAAATTTCTTCATAACTCGAGAATTAATCAAGCAAACGGAACCAAATTTGGCATGTGGAGGTTTTAGGGTGCAATAAACGTTTCTATGTTGGATAGACACTCCTCCCCCTCTCTAAGAAACCAAACCTAAATGTCTCCATAACTCAAGAATTAATCAAGCAAACGAACCAAAATTTGGCATGTGGAGATTTCAGGGTACAATAAATGATGCTGTGTTGGACAGACACTCCTCCCCCTCTCTAAGGGGGGGCTACCATACAAATGAAATACAAATTTCAGCATAACTGATCAACTGATCAATTAATCAAGCAGACGGAATCAAATTTAGCATGTGGAGGTTTTAGGGTGCAATAAATGTTTCTATGCTGGATAGACACTCTAAGGGGGGGGGGGGGAGGTCTGCCATACAAATGAAACACAAATTTCTTCAAACCTCGAGAATTAATCAAGCGAACGAACCCAAATTTGGCATGTGGAGGATTTAGAGTCCAATAAATATTTCTATTTTGGGATTGTGTCACATTTACCCGAAACCCACTCACCCGAATGACAGTTACCCGAAAGCCATTCACCCGAATTCCACTCACCCGAATGTAACAAATACCCGAAAGCGACTACCCGAATGTTACATCTACCCGAATTGACACTTACCCGAATGCGACATTTACCCGAATGTAACGACAGTTACCCTAATGTAACAATTACCCGAATATAACATCTACCCGAAAGCGACACTTACCCAAAAAAAGGATATATTCAAATAATACACAAATTTTACTATATTTGTATTTGTATTTGTATATTTAATTCTGATCAGTGTTATATAAAGATTATATTTGTCTCATACTTTCATTTCCATTCAAAAAGTATTTTTCGTGGGAAGTACAATTCGAGAAATACTGGCGTTGAATAAAATCCTTTTCAAAATAATGAAAAGTGAAATAATGCAGTTTTATAACATATTATTAAGTCCATCCATTCTTATGGATGACGCAGCCCGTTTACGAGCGTCGGACGCCATACGTTCATCTGGTGCATCACGTTTGCAACCAGGCAATCAAAATGCATCACATGCATAATTAACCGGGCAAACGTAATGCACCAGGTAAACGTATGCAGTCCGACGACGCTCCGACGACGACGACGACGACCTGACTAAAGGATCGTCTCCTATCTTTCAAACAAACCAGGCAATCGGTGGAAAACAGGTTTGCTTGCGAGAGGCCGCCGCTTCCGAAAAATTTATGTTAAAGTTACCTGTTTAATTTTCGGAATATTTCATAACCCATGCTCATTTCTGAATGATCTCTTGGTCTTAAAGAGCAATACGGAAAGGAAAGAAGACAGCATGTCAATTGTGCCTACAATAATTTCTAAAAATAACACAGCGAAGTCTTCAACATCTTTTTCGAATTTCCTCATTACAATTTCTCAGTTTACTTCGTAACTTCCTAACAGCAGATTCGACAAACCTCATAAACTAATTTGTCGGAATTTTTGTTCGAAAGTGGAAATGGATTTCAATGTGATAAAACGCACTCCTACATCTTCTTCTATATAGATAAATAAAAATTGATCGCCGAATGAATTGATAAAAGCAAAACTCGAAGAATAAATTATCCGATTTGGGGCTTTAGATCTAGGGATTCAGATCCTCATTCTATCATATTTTCTGTATCAAATATTTATTCGATGTAACGGAGAAACATGTTATTTGCAAGTGATTGAAAAATCTTGAACTAGAATTGTGTCTGAAAATAATCTGATATTATAGTGACGAGTTTTGGTTGAAGTCCTGGGAAATTTATATTAAAAGTAAATTGTAAAGGGTCAATTAGAAGATAAATTAATGAACAGTGAATCGTGAATGTTTGGAGGTATTGATAACAAAAAAAATAATTTTGGACGGGACGAAGTTTGCCGGGTCAGCTAGTTCTTAATGAAAGCGAGCGTTACACTCAACATGATCACGTTCGGTAATTAAAATGCAAATTTGTTCGATCTCACCCTTTATATTTGACTATAAATTGCAAAAACCGAACACGACACAATTATTCACGGTCACAATCCTCCCCTGGGCTTGGGCGCAACATAGTTCCCCAAGCCTTCGCACCACATAGTAAAGTGGAAAAGGGCGCTCTATGAGGTGAGTGCAGCAGTCATGTTCCGTAGATAGGGACACTTGAGTCAAACTAAAACCAGAGCGCACCCATAGAAGCTAATACTTTTAGCGCCTATCGCTGACAGTGATGGATGATTTCGATAAGCTGTGAGAAGCGATAATAATTGGCGATGGTCACATTAAATAAATTGAACTCGCTGAAACTCGCTGATAAATTAATAGGATATTTTGCAAGGACGGAAAACGACAACAACAAAAAATCCGAAGGCGTATTTCAGCTGTAACGAACGAAACCCAGTTTGAATATGCAACAGCGGTACGCAATGCCGTGGTGAACTGAAAACCGGGAGTCGGGCTGCTATCATCATTGAACTATACCGCAAACCGTTGTCGACCAGAAACACAATGTTGGAAAATAATTTGTATATAAAAAAGTTTTTATTTTCTCCATGCTATTCAAATGTTTACTCATCGAGTTAATGACTAGGACGACACGCCATCCAATTAAAACTGCAGAGAACAGCAGCTACTGAAGCAACGCGCAACATAGGAAAATATACATTTCTCGTTCCGTTTTTTTTGCTGCCCCCATCCCCCATTTCAGTTAGCTCCCCTATTTAGCTGCTGACGGTTCCCTGCAATGGAAAATAAAACTGCGAGAAATTACGTTCGGCGTCGTGGTTAAGGTTTTCGGGACGGCAAGGCAGCAGCAAGCAAATGTGTATACAGTGTATAATAACCCTTCTTTGCTCTCCTTCCGCTTCAGGAAAATGATGCCACTCTGGACGCAGGGGCAGGGGGAAGCCTTTCACCTCCCCAACCAGCTAAAATGCCGTAATGAAGAAAGTTAGTTTTTGCAATGGCTACAATTTTTAAATGTGTTTAAAAATTGTTCTACCGTTGGGTGGCCCAGGGGGTGTGGTGTACCAAGTGTCTGACGGGACTAATTGGACCAATTCTGTCTGCGGAAAGAGGTACAGAGGCTTTTTTTCTCTACTAATTGAAATGGCTGAATGCACCGTTTGCCAATATTTAACACCGCGCCAGGTTGTGGGGAGGGCGATAAACGAGTATTGATCCTTTGGAACGTGTTTGTGCAAGAATGTATGCTGGATTGTGCATCATATGATATGGTCTACATTTCGTCCATTCACCGTTGTTTTCGTTCTTAGTAATGAGTAGAATGAACTTCTCCTGCTCCTGCCCCGTCAACAGTATTGTGTATTGTGTACATTTTATCATAAATTACTATAACATATCTGTATCAATAGATTCTACAAAATCTTGAAGACTATCGAATTTTTATGTGTTTTAATAAAAACTCAGAAAAGTTATTTACATTTAATATTACTGTATTAATATAGTTTACACTCGATTTCAGGATAAATAGATAAATAAAAAAACACGGATGCAAACCAATCAATGGTGAACTACTCACAAGTATGTTGTAGTGAGAACACTTTTTTCCAACATCTCAGATTATTTCGTCTCCATGCCTCAATACTTTCTGAGGAACTGTATACATTTCTTCAAGAACGGCAATCCTCCGAAGACATCCGTAACAATACCGATATAAAGCGTCTTGGCCACACGATAGACTATCTATCCAATGTGACTATTTGCATATTCTTACTTACGTATAACGTACGTGTGGCTGTGGAAATGAATTCCGTCGGGGACACTGGCCACGTTTATCTGCTCCAGACGTACACACACATACACACTCACACACACACACACACACACACACACACACACACACAGCAGCCAGCACTCGTTGCAGTGACCCCTCGCATAATATCGTTTTCAACATCGCTCTATTGTCCATCCAATCTATGGCCGTATCTGATTCACTTTCTTCCAAACTTCCGTTCTGTATTTTTTTTCTTCATCGCTGCAAACCAGAGGTGGAGAAGAGGAGGTAGTATGTTTTGATCCAAATTGGCCAGTGACGTAGGGATGATCACTTTTCCCAGCAATAAAGGGCCGTAAATAAAAATATAGGCAGGAAGTGTAGCGCCCTTACTACGAACTAGAAAACTACGAATCAAAACTACCTATCAACATAGGGTTTCCTAGAAACCCTAATGGAAATATATTTCCGGAAATACTAAATTTAATAACCTACAACTTCGAACCAGCTAATACAAATAAGATATTTATGCGAGTAATCGTCCCTTTAGTAGAGAAAAAGACTCTGAAAACATATCGGGGAACAGTTTCTCCAGTATCTAATGGGGAATTTATTACAATAGTACACATGGAGAATAATATTTTATTGACGGATAAAGAATCCGGTATGGGTTACATAATTCCAGAAGATGAATACGGAAATTGCAAATATATTCAGAAATTAAAAACTTGCAACATTAAGGAAGCAGAAGTAAATTTAAGACAATGCGAATATTGTCTGGCAAACTTATTCTACAAAAACATAACAAATAATTGCGAAACTAAAATTATAAAAACAAACCATGACATATGGATAGCAACGTTTGAACCAAACGTCTGGATGTACATAGCTCCTCAATCTACAAAACTCAACATATCACATGGTCCGAATATAACAACCGTAAGCATACTTGGAACAGGCTCAATTAAATTAACACCTAATATGAAATTATATACCACTAACACTAAAATATCATATTTTTACGAAATAGAAGATGAAAAGGAAATTTCGATAAGCCAACCAGAATTCAACTTCACTATACTAAACTTGACTCAAGGGAATTATTGCAATATCCCAACTTTAAACAAAAGTAATCAATTATTTTCGTTCCTGAACAAGAAGAAGTTATTTGAATTAGGAGTCGACATCAAAGAATTGAAAGACGAGCGGACAATATTGCAGAATATGATTTATGCACCATTAGAAAACCCGTGGATTACGAGTTCAAGCATTGCGATTTTAGGGGGAGTTGTTGCCATATTTTTTTGCTGTTTCAGAGGAGAAATATCTTGTTGCACAAGAAAAATGAACTCGTCTCCCATTAACGAGAACAAAAACCAAAAAACTTATGATAGAAAAATAATAAAAAAATTATTAGCAGAAGTGGAAAGGAAAAGGAAAGACTCATGGAATAATAAAGGCGGAGGTACGAAAATCAAACAGACAAAAAAAGAGACCAACGAAACTAAAAGGGAGGAAATGGAATTAACAGAAACAGCAAGTATACCACAACATATATATATATCAAAACAATAGAGAAACCGAATGAAACTGAAACCCCAACATACAAATAATGATTGAAGAAGAACAAGAGAAAACAGTAGAGAAACCAAATGAAACTGCAAACCCCAACATACAGATAATAATTGAAGAAGAACAAGAGAAAACAGTAGAGGAACCAGATTAAACTGTAAACTCCGACATACAAATAATAATTGAAGGAGAGCAAGAAGTAAAATACGATAAAGAAGCATAATAAATACATAAAGAAAGGGAGATGTGTAAAACTGAAAAGCAAAAGGTCAAGAAAAGAAAAACATACAACCGAATAGGTATTTACTAACAACAAAAAAAGAGGACAAGGCAAAATAAAATATATATATATAAAAAGGTTTATGGGATATGAATTTTTGACAGCTATTTTATAACAATTAATGCGTGCATCAATTTGGCGTTATTATGCAGAACAATTTTGAATGAACCGAAGAGCTTAAGGGAATATTAAGAGGGGAAATTATGGCATAGAAAAAAAAGGAAATAACAAAAAAAATAACTTTTGAGTCAACAGCTAATGATATAACAATAAATGTGTTCTCAAAACGAAGGTAAACTTGATAAAGAATTATATATAATAGGAATGAGAGTAATGGAATACAAAAAAAAAATACATAAATATGAAAAAAATATCCAAGAATAATTAAAATCGAAGAATAGAGCAGAAAAGAGGAGAGGAAAATAAGGGGACTGAAGATGTAATGTTATGCGGAAAAAAATAGTAATTTATTTCGTTTTTCTTTTCTTTTCCGAGTTTTTTTTTTTTTTTTCCAAAATATATATTTTTATCAAGGCTCATATGGCGTTAGCCTCACGGGGCCGGGAGTTCAATACTTTGACAATTTTTCTTATTATCTATGTTAGTAATATGTAACCGATTACTCGCGGTTGGCTCGAGGTTAGTATTACAAGTGTTTTCGTAATTCGGATGTTGCTGTCTCCAATGCTCTGTACGTGTGCCCGACACGGGATACTTCCTACTGGGATGCAGCTGACCCTTAATCAGCAACGCCCCCTAGTCTGTACCTCATATCTAGCGTGGTGCGTCTTTCTCGACTCGAGGAATCCAGGATAGAATGGTCACTAACCAGCGCAATCATCAGTTCATGTAGAGTTGTCATGAGCGGTACAACCTTTGGCTCTTGTTGAATGATCAGTGGACTGCACAACCTTTGCCCCGTATATCTGTAAAGAGTGTGTGTATGTATTGCCGCGACTAAGTAAAAGTTTATCGATCGGATAGGAGGGATATAAAACGGGGACACAACAAAGTAAACATCATTAAACGTTGACATCGGCGTTTCTGAGGAACAGGTATAGATGAAGCAGAAGATCAGGATCACGGCTACCTAAGATATCCCGGACGGGGATCTCCGATTGTCTGCCTTGTGCTCTCAGTGCTCTAGAGAGCTGAGAGCCAGCAGTATGGAACCGGATACACGACCAGACAACATGCTCGATGTCGTGGTAGCCATCGCCACAATCACAAAGATTGTTTGCTGCGAGCCCAATGCGATAGAGATGCGCGTTTAGGTTGTAGTGATTGGACATAAGCCGAGATATCACGCGAATGAAATCACGACCTACATTCAATCCCTTGAACCATGCACTCGTCGAGACCTTAGGGATAATCGTGTGTAACCAACGACCGAACTCATCTCCACTCCACATGCACTGCCAACTTACGAGCGTGTACTGACGAGGAATGTGGAAAAATTCATTATAAGCAATTTGCCTTTCAAAAAGTGTGCCTTCTAAAGTGCCCACCTTAGCTAGCGAGTCCGCTTTCTCATTCCCCGGAATCGAACAATGAGAGGGAACCCACGCTAAGGTAATCTTGAAAAATTTTTCGACCAAAACACTCAATAGTTGTCTTATTCTTGTTAGGAAATAAGGTGAGCGTTTATCAACCTTCATTGAGCGGATTGCCTCTATTGAGCTGAGGCTGTCTGAAAAAATGAAATAGTGGTCGATGGGCAATGTTTCAATGATCCCCAGTGCGTAGTATATCGCACCCAGTTCAGCGACATACACGGAACAAGGATCTTTGAGTTTGAAAGAGGCACTGGAATTTTCATTGAAGATGCCGAAGCCAGTGGACCCGTTTATGAATGAACCGTCAGTAAAGAACATTTTATCAGATCTAACTTTCCCATATTCTGCCGAAAATATCGGCGGAATATAATCGGAGCGTAGATGATCTGGGATTCCATGGATTTTTTGTCGCATGGACAGATCAAAAATGACAGAGGTATTGCAAAAGTATGGGAAGCAAACTTGGTTGGAGATGCCTGGTGAAGGGTGCACGTCGTGGGTAAGGTACTCATGTTATAAAGACATAAAACATGACTGAGGAATCATTTGGAGTAGATTTTTGAAGTTATCAATCACCAATGGATTCATGATCTTGCAACGGATGAGAAATCTGTAGGATAATTCTGTGAACCGAAGAGTAAGCGGGGGTACTCGAGTTTTTTTTGTTTCGCGAGTTTTTCTCTCCACAGAGTATATTTACAGGTATTCGAATGCGGAACGACAGAATGGACAAGGAGTCATGACCCGGAATGAACGCGCGAGAGTGATACAGATGCAAGAATGGAAGGAGAGGAGGACCGTACAACCGAACCCTCAACCTGGTCAATAAAAGGGGAGGCACGCACACCTGCACAGGCACAATCCACAGATTTTTTTTTGACACAGGCACACACACCTGTAAGATTTTATGATTTTATGATTTTTTTTAGTTTATGATTTTATTCATCATTATTTTATGATTAATGATTTTAATTTGCTTTATTTCAATGGTTTTATCATAACTTATGGTTTTATCATTTAAAAAAAAAAGATTAAACTCGGATTAAATATACAAGGGTCATGTGTGGAAGAGAACATTCTATTCAAATATATCATTTTAGAAAAAAAAAGAATATAAGAGGAATACCCAAACTAGGGAAGAAGAGCAAACTAAATAGCAGAACAGAAGTTCGATTTAGAAAATAAAAAAAAATTGTTTAAAAACGAACGAAAATTTTCTAATTAAGAAACGATTTCTAAGAAAAAAAAATTGTTTAAAAAAAAATTATGTTAAAAAAAAATGTGTAAATGAAAATAGAATAAAAAAAAGTGTAAAATGATCTCCCTGGAACGATGGAGATGGATTGTCAACGAGGAGCGATACATGGCTAGGCGAGTCAAGGTCAAAACTCAGCATACCGCTGAAAAGGAGAGAAGTGATTCGGCATCCCAGCCGGATAGTCACAGGAAGGAAGAGGACGACGAGTCATGCGGAAGGTCAATGATCGAAGGTGTCGGGTACTGTAGGATGATGGAGAAAAAAAACAACAGTAAGCATTCGAGAGTATTGGAAACGTGGAGTGATCAATCTGGCTCTAACAAATCTGGAATAAAAGCTGTGAAGAACGTGATAAAACTAAATTCTATAAATGATGTAATGCAAAGGTTGACGCAATAAGACTACAACTACCTCCATAACGATTATTTATCGCCGAAAAATCTGAAGTTGAAGATAAACAGAAATCACATGATACTAAAATGAAGATCGAAGATGAACTAGAAGAGATGACATAACATTATATTGAAAGCTAAGAAATACCTAAACTTCAGTATGATTGAAGAAAAAGCTGGAGAAGGAAAAGATGCAACCCAATGGGGCAAAAATGGTGACATGGAATAAAATGAACGCAAACACTACAACCGAAAAAAAAATCAAATAAAACTTTATGAGTCGGTTGAACTATTGGGCCGTTGGAATGTTCAGGGAAGGACCGCAAATACACGTATCTGGTGGAGAAAGAAGGATGAGACTGCGCAACGCGAAAGAAGACAAGCAGCAACCCACACCTAGTATCAGAGACCAACCAATTGATGAGTCACAACGGAAGACGGGAGCAGCTGAGGAACAAGAGGAACGACTGTATGAATTGATATAAAGAACCATAAATTCCTAAATTTTTGTTTTAACAAATGTTTTAATTAAAAGAAAAAAAAGTGATGTAAACAGTAAGCCAATATTTTTTTTGTTTGTTGTGAATAAACAAATATAGAATATAGGAGTATGAACCCGCACGACCCAGTTTTAGGGAAAACTCTGCAAGTTTCCCCTAAAACTCATTGAGTAGGGGGAGATGTAGCGCCCTTATTTTATTTCTAAGTCCCGCTTATGTCGAACCGGCTCCACTTTAGTTTTGTTTATTCGCCAAATTTCCAGGGGCAAGTTCAACATAGCGGATTTGATTGTACAACAGGGGTTCGCGCAGAGTCAGCACCACGGAAACGTGTGCGTACGATTCTAGCGCGACCCGAAAAATAAAGTTAGTGAATAAGAAATTGTGATTGTAAACAAAAGATGTTAATAAAAAGTACTGAGCCAGGCGGTGAGCAGAGCACAGAAACCAGTGCTACAGAAGGATCCTGTAACGTTTGGAGAAAAAAAAAATATGTTGAGGAAGAAAAAAAAAAGAAAAAATATGCCAAAAAATGGATGTGCCATCAACCAGGTGAAAACATAGAGCACATTATGGGAGGCTGTCCCGTTTTGGCCAACGCAGCCTACACCGAGCGCCACAACAACGTGGCCCGTATTGTTCATCGACAACTGGCGCTCCAATGTGCTCTACTGGAAGACAACGTACCAAACTACCGGTACCTGCTTGCACCTGTCCTGGAAAATGACCGTTTCAAGCTGTACTGGGATCGCACTGTTCTGACCGACCTCTCGATCCACCACAACCGCCCAGATATAATGGTTTACGACAAGAGCGACCGCAAAGTCACCATCATAGATGTCGCTATTCCACTGAACCAGAATCTGGAGGAGACCCACGGTCGCAAAATCTGCAAGTACCGACCATTGGCCGTGGAGCTCAAGGAACTGTGGGGGCTAAGGGAGGTCCCAAGAATTGTTCCAGTCGTTCTCTCTGGAACTGGAATTGTCCCGAAGACACTTCTGGAAGCGCTAAAGGTGTTGAACATGGAGAAGGAATTGGCCGGCATCCAAAAGTCGGTCATCCTTAGCACCTGCGCGATTGTCCGACAATTTCTCGGTCAGGACTGAAACAGCACGAGCATGCAGATACGTGCATTCCGCAGAGCCTAGTCCCCCTTTGGCATTCAGAAGCCCGGGGGCAGGTGAAAATTCTGGCTAGGTTCGCCTAGTTAAGAAGTGAGATAAGTCTGCCATAACACAAGAAGCTGACCGTCGCACATCCAAAGATAGCTGAGTGCTTCAACAAGGTGCTACGTGACCCACACAACCTTCCTGAATTCGCCACCCGTGGCGTCACCTTCCTCCTCCCGAAAGACAGCAACACATTGAACCCATCAAAGTACAGACCGATAACGTGCCTATCGAGTCTGTACAAAATACTGAGCAGCATAATTACCGCCAAAGTTTCTGCTCACTGCGAACAGCATCACATCATCGCAGAAGAGCAGAAAGGATGCAGGAAAAATACGCATGGCTGCAAAGACCAGGCCATCATCGACGCAGCCATAGTCGGCCAGGCGGTATATAACCAGCGGAACCTAAGTATGGCCTACATCGATTACAGGAAGGCTTATGACTCCATACCTCACTCGTTTCTCGTCCGGGTATTGGAGCTCTACAAAATTGATCCCGTCGTCGTTAGGTTCCTGCAGCATGCGATGAGGCAGTGGAGTACGTCTCTGCACCTCAGTGATGGGGAAAATGTGTTGCAGTCTAGAACGCTGCAGATAAAGAGGGGGATATTCCAAGGCGACTCTTTCAGCCCGCTTTGGTTTTGTCTGGCACTGAACCCCCTCAGTAGGACGCTCAATAGAAACGGTCATGGCTATAAAATAAGGTATGGCGACGGCGCCCACGAAGAAGTGACCCATACCTTTTACATGGACGATCTCAAGGTCTACGCTGATTCACGTCAGCGTCTAGGTGTAGCTATCCGGGTTGTCGAAGACATAAGCAGGGACATCTGTATGGAGTTCGGCCTCGACAAGTGTCGCTGTGTCCACCTGCTGAAAGGACAACTTACCGAATCCGGAGGCTACGAGGTCTATGACGGCGAGTTTATAAGAGACATGGTTCGTGGCGAATCCTATAAATATCTTGGATTCCGACAGCTCACCGGGATTCGCCACTCCGACATCAAGACGGAGCTGCGAGACAAGTTCTTGAGTCGAGTGAACTGTGTCCTGAGGACTTTCCTCAACGCGGGGAACAAGGTACGCGCGATCAACACATTCGCGGTTCCCCTGCTGACCTTCAGTTTTGGTGTAGTCAAATGGAGCAAAACTAACCTAGAGGACCTTGAGAGGAGGATGAGGAAAGCATTCAAAGAGGCCGGAATGCACCATCCTCAATCGGCACTGGAGAGAGTTTCACTACCACGCAAAGAAGGGGGACTTGGAATCGTCGACATTTCTGCACTGTGTGTTGCCCAGGTACGACAACTGCGCGAGTACTTCGCAGAACGCGCCAACCAAAACGCGCTATACCGGGCTGTCTGCGCCGCCGACAGAGGATACAGCGCTCTGCACTTGGCGCAAGCGGAGTACCAACTCAACTGCAATCTGCAGACAGTGGAGGAGAAGATTGCAGCTTGGAAGCAGAAGGCAGTGCATGGTGCCCACCCCCATCAACTGGACCGGCCACACGTCGACAAGGCCGCATCTAATCTGTGGCTAACGCGTGGTGAACTCTCTTCAGTAGTAGAAGCCGACATGATAGCCATCCAGGACAGGATAATGCCGACGAGAAACTGCAGGCGGTACGTCTGGCATCAAGACGTTGATGACATTTGCCGGATGTGCCATCAACCAGGTGAAAACATAGAGCACATTATGGGAGGCTGTCCCGTTTTGGCCAACGCAGCCTACACCGAGCGCCACAACAACGTGGCCCGTATTGTTCATCGACAACTGGCGCTCCAATGTGCTCTACTGGAAGACAACGTACCAAACTACCGGTACCTGCCTGCACCTGTCCTGGAAAATGACCGTTTCAAGCTGTACTGGGATCGCACTGTTCTGACCGACCTCTCGATCCACCACAACCGCCCAGATATAATGGTTTACGACAAGAGCGACCGCAAAGTCACCATCATAGATGTCGCTATTCCACTGAACCAGAATCTGGAGGAGACCCACGGTCGCAAAATCTGCAAGTACCGACCATTGGCCGTGGAGCTCAAGGAACTGTGGGGGCTAAGGGAGGTCCCAAGAATTGTTCCAGTCGTTCTCTCTGGAACTGGAATTATCCCGAAGATACTTCTGGAAGCGCTAAAGGTGTTGAACATCGAGAAGGAATTGGCCGGCATCCAAAAGTCGGTCATCCTTAGCACCTGCGCGATTGTCCGACAATTCCTCGGTCAGGACTAAAACAGCACGAGCATGCAGATACGTGCATTCCGCAGAGCCTAGTCCCCCTTTGGCATTCAGAAGCCCGGGGGCAGGTGAAAATTCTGGCTAGGTTCGCCTAGTTAAGAAGTGAGATAAGTCTGCCATAAAAGATGTGGAGTTCCCGATTGAGGGTGGCCTTTGAATATGGCGATGGTTAGAACAGACTCGCGTATTACGGGCGAATTCTAATTGCAGCCACTTGGCATACTCAGAGGTATGATAGAACCGAATCTGGGATTTCTCGTTCATTTCGTACGACGGAACGTGTCTAAATTCTAAGCTTCAATCGGCAGGACAGTTTAAGTCAGTGACTTTACAAGATTCAGTTGTTTCATTGTTAACAGTTTATTATAGGTATTATAGTAATATAGACAATACCTTATAGTGTTCCGTTTAATATTGCTTAAGGATAGCAAAAGGTAAAAAAATGATCACATCTCTCCAGAATAAATAAGCAATAAATAAGCGGCTTATCCGGGACTTTGCTGCTGGAAAATTGATTCGGTTGAATACAGGGTGAGCCCCAACCGCGGCGAAACGGACGGGAGTCAACCCGAACGTCCGACCGATACTCGGTGTATCCGCAGTATTCCTCGGTGTACGCCAAACACACAGTGAGTTTTGGAGAAAGACCATCGATCGCAGACCGCCCGTACCACAGTACTTCCTGAGGTCCTGAAACAAATCCGGATTCAGTAGATGGGGTAAAGCCCTGCGCGCAGGTATGTTTCGTTAGAGTGACATGGCCATGATCATAAGAAGGGAGAAGGAGACAAGATAATAAGGTTAGGGAAGATTTTAGAGTGAAAATGTGAAGGAAATAGAAAGGGTTTGAAAATTGAAAGAGAATTTCATTCAGAGAGCAGTGATCCAGCAGAATTGAAAAAGAATTTAATTCAGAGAGCAGTGATCCATCATCTTCCGAATCATTCGTTCCGTCCTCTAGAAGCTCCAACTTCGGTGTTTGTCCGCGGTGTTTTCGGAGAATTTGTTATAGAGGTGTCGACCATTCTGGTGCAACCAGACGTCAAAGGTTTCCGTTATTCGAAGACGGCAGTCTTGAAGATCTGAGCCGTTCGAGACCGTTTGATATAGGGGCTCTATCTATAGTGGAGAGAAGTGCAAAAGCCACCTGGTTTTAATCCCTCAAATTAAAAAAGGGTTCACCGATGAATTGTAACCGAATTTTTTGCTTTGTTTGAATAGTTGTTTCGTCCTCGACTAGTCGTTATCTTCAGAACGTATTTATGAGAATAAGAACGGATAATAAATAACACTACTCTTGACCAGTGTCTTAACACATTAAGGACCGCACGTTTTGGGGCAAACTTGAACGCTTCATTTGTTCGGATTCCACGAATCAGATCGTTTTCCTCGATGTGGATGAGACGAAGGTGAGCCATCGGTAGGCCTTGTTAGATTCTTGGCAAACCAAGGATTCAACCTTCAAGTGTAGAAAACATGAGTTATTTCGTGATCCATCCGTAACAGACGGAACGCGAAATACGAGAAATCTCGGTCCACAATGTATTAAGGTGGTCGTACACTGTTTGTCCGAAGGTCGAATATTTGACAGATAATGTATATTTGACAGATAATGTATATTTGACAGATAATGTTTGATATTTGTACAAACACTTTTTTGTTTGCCATTCTTCAATTATCAAGATTATCATATTTAATGTATCCTAACAATGTAACGACAGGTTCGAAAAACAGACAGAAAAAATATTTTATGCATCCAATAACTTAATTATTTTTTGTCGAATATATTTGATCAGTACACGTTGACTAAATTTTATCTGTCAAAAAGAGTCAAATATTTGGCTTTGGTCAAACAATGTACGAGCATTATAAATTGACTTTTTTTTGCTTGGAACTCACTGCCTTTGCTATACTGGAGATAATAATAAAAGTGTTCATTTTATTCATATCGCTGATGCATGAACAAATTAGCTAAGATGAATGAATGCTCCATTGAGTGTGTTCAAAACTCATTTATACTTCGGCATCAAAAGGACAACAAAAGGCAGTAAGGCAACAGATTTGATTTGATTGAATAATTATAGAAACTTTTGTCTACTAATTTCATTCGCGTCAAGCCCTGAAAAAGGCCTATTAAAAGATCAATCAATGAAAAGTCTTCGGATTGAACCCTAGGTCGTTCGACTTATAAGCGGGCGCGCATCCGTTATGGCTACGGAGACCCCTATACAATGGATTTGAATATTGTTCTTGGCAATGAGTTCGAGTTAGGGTCAAAAATATCAGAGTATAAGAACGAATGTACAGTTTCGACGACTAGAAACGATATTTGGGAAGGTAAATAATTCTCTATCAGTTTAGCAAACTCTATGGCAATTTTAAATTGTTTAATTTTTTTCGAAAAGTTTGACTTGGTTTGATTTGATTACTAATATTTTAAAGCTCAAATAAATGTTCGCTGTTCAGCATTTTGGAATCTGGACTATCTGAACAGAGCCAAAAGAATCGAAGCCGCACAAATGCGATTTTTTCGTTTCGTATTAAGACAATTGCTCTGGAGTAACCCTCATCAGTTATCTAGCTATGGAAGCCGGTGCCAACTAATGGACATTGAAACGCTACACGTGTACTTTTTTAGGTATGATGTTTCATTAGCTAGGACAGAATGCCCAGTGATTTTGGAGAACATGACTCTTCTAGTTCAGCGGTTTTCAGATTTTTTTTATGGCAGAGCACTTTTTATAGCAAAAACATTTGACGGAGCAGCTACTTTTTTTAATCAATAAAACAAATCCTATTCGCATTGACTTTACCCAACTGGGAACAACTCTATTTCGGTTGCGCGTTGCAGTTACACTACATCTGGCCAGTAGTAAAAAAGATAAATTACTATATGCCCAGTGAAATTAAATTGAACAATATTCTTCTTCAAGGTGGGTGATTTCGCGGAGCCCAAAATTTCCCGCGGAGCATCATTTGAAAACCCCTGTTCAACCATGAGTGTAACGGGACCACACATTCCTCCGAGTTTCTTTCCGTCATACCAGCAATGGATACAATTCAGCCGTTTTAGGTCTTCAACGACTTTTAAACAAAGAAGGTTCCACTTACATTACTCAAGAAATCCGGTTTGGCTGCATGTTTATCGTTTATTGTTTATTCATTACTATCAACAGGCCTGAACATGAGTGCCCTAATGATACCTAATAAATTTATAACTTAAAATACTTAATCTACTTAAAACTATGCCTAACTGGAAAGAGCGGTCGCTTTTCTTAAATTTGCGCGAGATAAGTGGAAGTCATAAGATAAGTAGCAGCGGTTGAATACACGAGACATACTCGATACGGGTTCGTTGTAACCGTAGTTTGTGCGAGAGTGAGAAAGACAGAGAAATGTATGTGAACGCAGGTTACGAGGGCGTATATTAAAATCGATCGACTGAAGGAGATCAGCACAATCGATTTGCGAGGAAATTAGATCGGATATAAAAGTTGCCCTCGCTACATCTCTAAAGGGTGTGTCACATCAAATTGCATCACGGAAAAAACGCTGTAGAAATTTTATTTTTAGGAATTATATCTTCAGCTTTCGCTTATAATCAGATAAGAGTGTATAGATCACGTTGGCCATGCTTCACTGTCATTTTTTCGTAAATTTGGAAAAATGTCGTCGAACGAAAAAGAGCGTTGTAAATTAATCCTGTGCACTCATTTCGAGAATCCGGAGTTGTCACATCGGGACATCGGTAAGATGCTAGGAATCGTCCATTCCACGGTCAGCAGAGTACTAAAACGATACTTCTAGAACCTAACCATCGACCGGAAGGTTAAGAACGGCAAAAATGGATGCTCCGTCAGTGAAAAAGATCACAAGTTAAGCAATTTAGACGTGATCCGAGAAGTTCGGTCCGGGATGTCGCCAATAAGCTGAATTTGTCAAGTTCATTCGTCCAGCGGACCAAGCAGCGGGAGGGCCTGCGTACATACAAGGTTCAGAAGGCTCCTAACCGCGACGAAAGGCAAAACATGGTGGGGAAGACGCGAACCCGGAAGCTGTACACCGAAATGCTGACGAAGCCGCATTGCCTGGTAATGGACGACGAAACCTACGTCAAAGCGGACTTTCGTCAGCTGCCGGACCTGTTGTTCTTCTCCGCAGAGGACAAATTCAGCGTTCCGGAGGAGATTCGCAAGCAGAAACTATCCAAGTTTGCCAAAAAGTACATGGTGTGGCAAGCGATCTGCTCTTGCGGAAAGCGGAGCGCCCCCTTCGTGATGACTGGCACGGTAAACGGGCAGGTTTACCTTAAGGAGTGCCTACAGAAGCGCTTACTACCACTATTGAAGCAGCACGAGGGCCCGATCATCTTCTGGCCGGATCTCGCTTCGTGCCACTATTCAAAGGACGTGTTGGAGTGGTACGAAGCCAACGGGGTCCCCTTCGTGCCAAAGGAAATAAACCCGCCCATCGCGCCGGAGCTTCGCCCAATAGAGAAATATTGGGCGATTATGAAGCAGGTCCTCCGGAAGAACCCAAAAGTTGTCAAATCGGAGGCGGACTTCAAGAGAAAATGGATTTCTGTTCAAAATAAACTACAACCTGACGTTGTACAGAACCTTATGGACGGGTAAAGAGGAAGGTGCGAGCATACGGGCTTGGGCTCGAAGCATGAATAAAAAGAAAATGCCAAAAGTTGTTTAATAGTTTTTATTTTACTGTCTAAAATTTTCAAAAGGATCGGTCTACTGGGCGAATTTCTACAGCGTTTTTTCCGTGATGCAATTTGATTTGACACACCCTTTACGTAAGCTCAACAAATCGAGTCCGATCAATTTACAACGATCCTCATAGCTGGGTAAGTTCGAAGGATCGCTCCAGGGCAAGTAGCGTAGGGCGAAACGGACGAATTTCCGCTGGATCACCTCAATTCGCTGGACACTATTTTGGTAGTAGGGAGACCATACTATCATAACTACCATAGCATTAGATAAAGACTGCGTGGCTACGTCTATATCGTAGTCAATCAGAATGTCGTCCCAGTTGATACTTGTGAAGAAACGATTCATTGATGAAAAATTCGCTTTACGATGATTGTAGTACTTGAAATTTAGTTCGCATTACAAAAGTTGCACGAACTAAGAGGCTATGAGTTCATGCACATTTTGCAAGTCTGATTAAATAATCCTTGGTTTCGTACAAAAAAAAACATTCTCTGAATAAAAAGAAGCATTCTATGAGATTTTTTTTTGCGTGCATGTTGGCAATTGAAGTCTGGGGAACCGACTGCACAGCGGGAGACGTCTTACAAATGCTGACCAAAAAAATAAATACCCAAAAATTAGTTTTAGGTGCAACATTCAGCGGCACACAGCAAAACCAGCAGAGAAATTTCAGCGGCTAAAACACACCATTAATTTCTCGATGTTTATTTGTTTATTTGTTTAAATTAAAGTTCATCCGACAGCATCGTCTTAATGAAGTAAAATAATTATAAATAGTCAAAAAAAAAAAAACACACACACCTTAAACCATAACATTAAGCACATTTGAATTCTCTATCCTGTTTCTGAAGCGTAGTGACGTCTGTTCAAAATCGAAAAACTCCTCTACTAACGAAAATGTCCTTATCATTCCCGTTATCGGCTCATGATGAACAAACGATGAACGATGAACGATGCGGGAGCGGTTGCAGCAAATACGAGGATCGTAGGATGCGACTGGGAGCGCGAAAGTTCACCATCTGAAGTAAGTTAGGTGCATCAATTTCACCACAAAGTAGTTTTGCAACGAATGTGGCTTGTTGTATACGTCTACGTCGCTCAAGCGTATCCAGATTCAGCAATCGACATCTAGCTGTATATGGCGGTAGATTCCACGGATCACGCCAAGGTAGATGCCTGAGCGCTCTACGGATGAAGCATTTCTGAACTCGTTCAATCCTATTGCTCCACATGTGCTGGTAAGGGTTCCATACAGATGCAGTTTCAAGAATTGGCCGAACGAGCAAGCAGTAAAGCGTCTTCAGGCAGTAGGGATCAGTAAAGTCCCTCGAAATTTTTGAAATAAATCCAAGCTGGCGATTGGCTTTAGTTATCAGCGCAGAACAGTGTGCGTCGAAAGTGAGTTTAGGGTCAAGCGCTACGCCCAAGTCGTTGACCCGACTGACTCTCTCCAAGAAATAATCATCGATCGTGTAATCGAATATATTTGGCTGTTTTTTTCAATAGAAGCTCATAATCACACATTTAGTGATGCTGATGGTAAGTTTATTCAGGCGGCACCAAAACATTACTAAATTATATAACAAATAAAATTATATAACATTAAAAAATTAAATTATATAACAAAAATGGTATACAAAATTTTGTTATTACGTCAAGTGCTCATTATTGACTCTGTTTGGAAAAAGCCGTGCAAGTGGGTAGAAAAAAAGGGATCGAAATTAGAAATTAGTAATTTGCTTCATCACAGTTTCTTCATTAGTGTCTTCAAATGAGTTTTACTTACGCTTCAGGTTCTACGTAACTTAGGAACAACCTTGTTTATGGGAATCTGCAATCAGATCTGCCACAACCTTGAAAAATCTCGTTGTAACCTTCTACTGAACAGAAGCGTTTACGAGTATTCAGGTTTGGCTATCCCCAGCTTCATTCCAATTTTTACGTTGGACCCTTCTAAATGAAGTTCATTACTCTTAGAAATTAAGTTTCTTCTGCATTTGTTCGATCTCAATTTTCTATGCCTGCCAACGCGCGCGATGCTCAAACTGTTGTAGACTTCACAATATTTTCAAATTAACTAATAACTGAAAAAAAACCAAAAGTAAACTAAATACCATCATTATTTTAGTCAGACAAAAAAAACAAAAACACATGCACAAACAAATACAAAAGTAAGAGTCTATCCGTCATCACTTCGTCAATTTACACAATAACACTGACTATCGAACAGGTCACAATTCCAAATCATTCTTTAAAAACTCCTTACAAATATTTCGGAATATTCTGAGGATCGTTTTTAATTTTGCTTCGCTTGGAAATGTATTATACAATCGGTACCCTATTTAAAAAAAATGAGTTTTGGGTGCAAGACATCCGGAAGTTCATAGTTCTGAGGTCACTTGCTTGCCTAGTATTGTAGTCAGGGCCTGAAATCTTCGAATGTGGAAAATGAGGACCGACTCTACTCTCAGCAGCTTCGCTTCGACTAGAACTGCTTCGGCAGTCGCCGCCAACAAAAAGTGACTTGACTAGAAAATGAATTGACTAGCGTTGACTAGCGAGGATGACTGGTGAACTAGTCCAGTCAGTGGTTATTTTAACTGACTCGACTAATGAATACACATCTGGCTCTTCATTCAACTAACTTCAATCCACACTTCCATTTCCCCCTGACACTAATTCATACCCGCGTACGCAATCTTATTTTTACGTCCATATAAAGAGGAACGAAAACGCGTTAGTATTAGTTAGTATTAGGCGTGCAAAATAGCGCACACACACTGCACGTTATTTTATACGTGTAAGTAATTTTCGTGTACGATACAAAAGAATCTAGCTCACCTGTAGCGTATGTCAAACCACGTTGAACTCAAACATCGATGCATGCACATGTACATGGAAGAGAGAAAGAGAGGAACGAATTCATTTTGGGGGAAGTCACTTCAAAATGTAATGAGGACAATTTGACTGGGAAGAATGAAATGATATAGTCGAGTCGGTAGAGGGAGATAGCGACTAAACGCCCGACTGACTGTTCAGTCGTTTTGGCGGAGAAACTGCGTGAAGGAGCCAAAAGTCATTACTAACTGACTATGGATATAGTCAGTCAGTTAGTTAGCTGACTATCTTCAGTTGACTATGACTATGCAGAGCCCTGATTGTATTGGTGTATATCTCTTTTTTGTTTATTCATTACTATCAATAGGCCTGAACATGAGTGACGCCACTCTTCCATATGTTATAGTATTCTGTAAATAATTCGGTGTCACTCCATTCGTCATTTCAAATAAATTTAAACGTAAGCGTGCAGTATTTTATTTTCTGACCGATTGACATCCATTGTAGGCGTTCTAGCATAAATTCTATAGCTGCAAGAGCACGATCGGAACTCGTAATCTTGAGAAATCTTTGTCAATCGTTTGGACAAATTCGCAGATGCCGAATTAAACGTTAGAACACAAACAGCGGCATCTCACTATTGCCACCCATAAAGAGCAACAAAGAATTTTTATTGTGATAATGCAATTGGACCTAAGAAATGAACATTCCTATGACGCCACTACCCAGAATTGACTGCGCGACAACTGTGGGCTGTACATGTGTGTGTGTGTGGGTGTATGTGGTGTACATCGGATGGACGAGAGGGGAAATCAATTTAATATTTTTCCATTTTCAATTTTCTTTCCGCCACTTTTCGGCGAATGGCAGCCAGAAGCAGCCGGCAAGCTAAACCCGTTGCGTGAAAGAAGAGGGGATACGGGAAAAAGATTTCATTTTATCACCCTCCGAGATGGAACGGGATGGATGGTGGATGGATGAGGCGATCCCGATCCCGTATGTGAGTACACACACTCTCATACGTCTTACCGTGTGAGCGAGGGGAGGGGGTGGGACGGAAAGTGCAGAAACTTGCGTTCCATTCTTTCTATTATTAGTTTTTGAATAAAAGTAAAATATATTAGTAAGTAGATTACATATGTGGAGATTGTTGGAGAAACTCACAAGAGAAGAAGCGGAGCGGTTGAGTGGGGAGTTGGTAGATTTTTAAGGAACAGATGCTTATGTTTTAATATCAACTGGATTATTGGTTCATTGTTTTGTTTTGGCACTTGGCGATGTCATTCGTTGCATCTCTAATGGTTGATTAATCTAGAGTTTTGATTAGCCTCTCTTTTGTTGAAAGAAAGGTTGGGAAATATCGCTTTAGAGATGAATTGATCATTGCTTTTTTTTAAGTTTAACCACTTCACAACTGATGAAATGATAAATTAAACAGAACACCAAACACGTGTGCGCTTTCAAAATGGTCAAAGCAACACTCAACATATATTTGAGAAGTTAAAGCAATTTAAAACGAGCGATCGTAAGTAAAATCGAGACTTAGTCAAACTAGACTAGTGTGATTTGGTTTTCTTTTAAAAAATTCAATAAATTTTTTCTTTCATGTTCAATAAGAACAATTCCATGTGAAATCGACAAATGACAAAACCGTATTTTTGATTCGAATGAAAGTTTGTATTTGGTTTGAGTTGGAGCAAATATGAGTTTTCCACCGCATTTGGGAATTTTTTGACTCAAGTGTATCTTTTGAAGTCGTACCGAACTAGTGTCTTGGAAAGAGTTATAGAGTATTCATGTTAAAATGTGAAAAAATATACACTGAGAAAAAAAAATTAGTACTCTTTTTTATTTACAAAAAAATAGAATTTGCAATATCTAAAATACATATTTTTTGTTTTTTTTTTAATTTTTTCAAACAAAATAGAAAATTTAAAAAATCAGTCCAAGATGGTAAAACTATTTTTGACGAACTTCATGTGATTCAAAATAAAAAAAAAGCTCTTTATCAATCACCTTCTAGAAGACGCAATTCTCGAGATATTTGAAAAGACATTTCTAATTTATATTTTATATTTCTATTTTTCAATTCATTTTTTTTTCAAATTTATTTATGTTTTTTTAATTTTTTTCAATTGTTTCATATAAAATAGGAGTCTTGAAAAAAAATTAAAAAATTAGTCCAAGATGGTAAAACTATTTTTGACGAACTTTGTGGAACATCTAATTTTTATGATTTTTCGAAACTTGGAATTTTTGTATGTTAACAATCATTTTTAGCCAGAAATTATGAATTCCGATGTTATTTAAAACAAAACGTTATTAATCTCCTTCTAAATGCAGCCATTCTCAATATTTCTAATTTATTGTCTTTTTTTATAGTAAACTAGCTGACCCGGCAAACTTCGTCCCGCCCAAAATTTGTTTTTTGTAATCAATACCTTCAAACATTCACGTTTTCTTACTAAGCGCAATCGCAGAACTGTTCATTGATTGATCTTCTGATCGACCCCGTTAAATTTACTTTTTACTAAAAAATTCCTAGTACTTCTACCAAAACCCATCATTATAATATAAGATTATTTTCAGACACAATTCTCGTTCAAGATTTTTCAACCACTTGCAAATAGCATGTCTCTCCGTTACATGGAATAAATGTTTGATACAGAGAATATGATAGAATAAAGACAGACCCCTCCTCTCTTCTCCCTAAGAGATGGGGGAGAAGTGTCGAACCACCATAGAAAAACCTCCACATGCCAAATTTGGTTTCATTTGCTTGATTAGTTTCTCGAGTTATGCAGAAATTCGTGTTTCATTTGTATGGGAGACCCATATGGAAGGGGGAAGAGTGTCGAACCACCTTAGAAATGTTTCTTTCCCATAAAACCTCCACATACCAAATATAGTTCCGTTTGCTTGATTAGTTCTTGAATTATGCTGAAATGTATGATTCATTTGTATGGCAGCCCCCCTCCTCCCTCAGAGAGGGGGAGGAGTATCTAACTACCATAGAATCATTTATTGTACCCTAAAACCTCCGTATGCTCAATTTGGTTTCATTTGCTTGATTAATTCTCGAGTAATGCAGAAATTCGTGTTTCATTTTTATGGCAGCCCCCTAAGAGAGGGGGAGGAGTATCTAACCACCATAGAGTCATTTATTGCACCCTAAAATCTCCAGATGCCTAATTTGGTTGCAATTGCTTGATTAATTCTCGAGTAATATACAAAAAATTCGTGTTTCATGTGTATGGCAGCACCTTCCCCCACCCCCCTTAGAGAGGGGGTAGAGTGTCTAACCACCATAGAAACATTTATTGCACCCTAAAACCTCCAGATGCCTAATTTAGTTGCATTTGCTTGATTAATTCTCGAGAAATTAAGAAATTTGTGTTTCATTTGTATGGCAGCACCCTCACCCTCAGAAGTAGTGGGCAACAATATCGGGAAGAAATGAAACCTCGATTTTTCGTTGTTATTTTAAGAATATTCTGGACCAACACAATTTTTTGCTAACCAACTCAATAGTAAATCCGATTATCCTTATCAACCACCTTTCATTTGGTTCCAAGAACTTTCCTGTAGGACCTTCCCACACAAAGATATTTCAGTTTGAATGAAAAATTACCCCTTCGTCTTTGATGATGAATAATTCAATAATTCAATTCACAAATACAAAAAGACGAAAGTTACGAATCGTTCATTCTGAGAATCGCGTAGGATTTTGTACTTCTGATACGATTCGCGATTAAATGCTCCCCTAATTTACTCCAAACTTTGAAAAATCGGCTAGAAAAAACGGCTGAATGTATCAATATGAATCGTTCACGAATGTTTAGGGAATACACTAGGCTAAAGTGACCAGATGATCAGAGGTCTAACGCGGGACACAAGAAACAAAACGTTATGTATATACATTATGTGAACATAAACCATAGTTTAGCGAGTCTAAACTGATCAGTATTATTTCTTTCTGAGTATCGGCACTCAGTTGTGATTTTTCGGTGGTTTAGATTTTGTTTATGCCCGAAAATCACTCGCTCAGTCAGAGCATTTACGCCTGGCAAGCACGATCCCAATTCTACAATTTTCTTCAAATTACCGAATGGAATGCTCGAAAATTCCAATTCATTTTTCATCAATTTTAGTGTTAACGTATTTATTCAAAAAAAAAGGACTAATTTCGGATGGCGATGAAAGATAATTTATAGGAATAAAATTATCCTTAAATCCTACGTTTATTAAGTCTACAACAGAAATGATTCAAGGCTGTTGATTCACAACAGCAGCACTGTCAAGCAGCTTGATGATTTTTCCATACTGTAAGCTCCACCCCACAGCGAAGGAGTTGGACATCCTGAGGCACTTTGTGTCCGCCAGATATAGCCGATTTGTTATTTACAATATCATCTCTTTGCCGCTCCTTAAGCCGGGAGATCGAAGCAACGAAAACCACCAACCTTCCCAACATTCCCCAGCTGAGACCGATAGAAAATTTTTAGGCGAATAGCCAGAATAGAGAGACAGACGGTCACCAAAACCACGAAAAGGTCAAATAACACGCCGGTATACATCTTTTCATCGGCTATTGTTCAGGTTCCGATCAACTTCCGTGAGACCGCCCAGCGCTTCATTTACGATACTTCATCAAACAACCCTGCCTCTTCCTGTCGAGTAAACACTAGTTCTTCCGACTTATTTAAAACATTAAGCCCTGACCGAGCTAGGGGACCAAAGTTGAACTTTTCGTCTGACTCACGTTGGTCCCTGCGGATCACTAGGAAACTTTTTTGAAAATCATTTTCCATTTTTGTTGTTGTCGCTTCCAATTGACACTCTCTAAACAAAAAGCCCAATGTCGATGCGATGAAATCAGCTCAACGTATTAATCTTTTGATGCAGTAGAAGCGCTCTTGAACAGTCTGCCAAATAAAAGTTTCTTTTAAGATTCATCCATTTAATAAAATCAACATGATCAAATTGTGATATTGAAATATATTGATATCGCGGGACATTTTCGTTTCTTTTGCCAAATACGGGACGTTTCACGGGACGGAAACTTACGCGGGACGTTTTGTTGGAATGCGGGACTGTCCCGCGTAACGCCGGACGTCTGGTCAGTTTACACTAGGCTAAAAATTTGTCTGGAAACATTAGAACTTACTGCGATATTGGCAGAATTACAGCGAATTTTGTAAAGAAAATAAATCCTATAAAAATCCTGTTTTTGGCATTTTTTTTAAATCGATGCAAAAAATTTAAATAATTTTTTTTCTTTAAAGTAATAAATTATCTTTGTGAAGAGTTTATTGGAGTTTTCAAAACTGCCTTTCGATTTGCGGTGTGATGGTTGTTTATTGAATTATTCATCATCAAAGACGAAGGGGTAATTTTTCATTCAAACTGAAATATATGTGGGAAGGTCCTACAGGAACGTTCTCGGAACCAAATGAAAGGTGGTTGATAAGGTTAATTGGATTTGCTATTGAGTTGGTTAGCAAAACATTGTATTAGTCCAGAATATTATTAAAAAACAAAGAAAAATCGAGTTATCATTTCTTCCTGATATTGTTGCTCACTACTCCTACACACACCAAGATAAAAACATGTACGTAAAATATAGTAATACCTGAAAGTTGTAGCTTCAAAATTATGTGCATACCATCGATATGCGTTCATTTTTCACGAAGTTACAGCATGTTAAAAATCATTTAAAATTTCCGTCTTCGCACTCCGTTCCTCTATTTTTTTTGTCGAGTGTATATAGATACGCTCTTTTAATATGTTTGTCTCGTTATACCGTCATGCTCATGAAATTTTATGAATTTGCTTATAGTTTTCAACAACTTTTCCAAATACATCATTATGGTAAAACTATATGTTTACACTTGACTCACTTGACTCACTTGACACATGACTCAAAAAATTCCCAAATGCTGTGGAAAACTCATGTTTGCTCCAACCCTAACGGAATACAAACTTTCGTTCAAATCAAAACTACAAGATTTTAAAATCTACATTTTTAGTTCGATTCAATTTGGAATTGCACATAAGTCTAAAATACAGAAAAAAAAATTGTTCAAATATCATTGCTTTTCCAGAATTGTTGCCAATCGCATCTGACAGTGTATTTTGAAACATGGATATGATCACTATACGTGGTTCTTGTTTCCATTTGGGGAAGCTATGTGTGGCCTTCTCAGTCAGTTCATCTGCTATTTCATTTCCATTGTGGGGCTTGGAATCCATAAGAATTTAATAGTTTTCTGTCTGTGTTTGATAAATAAAATAAATAAAATATAAATGTAAATGTAAATACTGTTTGTATTATCAGTCACTCTATATTGGGCTCCATCTCTCAACTATCTCTCAACGTTTTTCTAAGAAGAATAACACATTTAATACGTGTATTCGCCCCACCATGCTAGACGATTCAACGCCCACACAGACAGCTGTTGCCACTAATAGTTCTGCCAAAAAGCCGGCGTGTAGATAAGAAAAGTTATAAAATAATATTTTGAATCAAAATGAATCGTTTCAATAATAATATTATTAAACTGTTGCTACACACTAGAGATATTATCACACCCGCTTGTAGCGTTTGCTCTGATCCCACTGGAGCAGCGCCATCAGAGAAAAGTGCTATCTCCGTAGATACGTATAGTGGCCCGACTCTACGGTTCACCGAAAGGGAGGAAAGCTTTCTAACAATCACTGTTAGCAATATCGCTCGCATTTCGTCGAGTCGGATCACTATGAGCTGGGAATCGACGAAAATGGTCACATTTTAATCAATGTTCCAAAAGTATTCACCCGAAAAGAGCCCCCCGAAGCAAGCGCATGAATATTTCACTGTCCATCCCAACCGTTGGACAAATCTAGCAACCAAATGAGACAAGATGGGACCATTTCCCAAAACTTAGTCAGATCACATTCAACAGCAATCTATTGGCAATTCAGAACATTCCTTTCCATCTCCGGCGACCCATCCAGTGAGTGGCTGGCATAACGCCACTTTATGGTGAAATTGTCATCGAACTTGTACGAACGCACCAGCGCAGCCTCGCCGCCTGTCGCCTCGACATCACACACAGCCCTCTACTTTTTGTGCTACATGCAGTTCCGGTGCTCCTCATCTGGCAGCGACGAGGCTTCTCTCGTTTTTCGAACAGCACTGGAGAATCCACTCTTCGCCATATCGCCGTCCGGCAATTTTCCCACCGAATGTGACCTTCACTCGGCAGTCTATTCTCTGTCCACATCCTCATTCCCATCCCGCCATCCAGAATGGCTTGGTGACGAAAATGGTACTGCGAAGGAGTAACCCCAAAAGCAACAGAAAACAGAGCCGAGTCGAGAGAAGAACAGAGCGGCTCGTGGTTGATTTTTCGGGGTTTCCATTTCAATTTCGGTGTCTAGCTGACCGACGAAAATAGCAATCACTTCCGAGAGTGGGGAAAAAGTTCCATTGAGCTGATGCCCCGGTGGTGGTGATGGCGAGGGGGGATGCGATACGTAGCATTGCTGTGCGGAGGGCCGACGCAAGCTTTATCGACACCTTCCTGAATGAGTCTCCACCCAATCCTCCCTATGGCGGAGGAATATCCCACCCCAACGAATTTGACAAAGCGCGATAAAATGTTATTCTTTCCGATTTTATCGAGGAGAAAATTTGAGGGGGAAGATTGAAATAACACGAGGATAAAAATTAAATTTGATTGCTTTGAAAAAAGGAAATAGTTGAATAGGCCATTTCTATGGTTTAGTTTAACAAGGTAGTAATCGGTGCTACTGGATTTGTTGGAGATTAATTGGTTTTTTTCTATTTGATGTAGTTACGAGGCTTAACCGAAATCCGAAACACTTTATGAACAGCCCAACGCTTTGCTAAGTTCGAACCAAAATGCTCAAAAGCCTTTTCACTGGCTAACCGGTTTTTATAATAGTCTCGCGATCTAATCTCAAGAATAAATAATACAGGTCGGACTCGATTATCCGGAGACTCGACTATGCGGGATTCGATTATCCGGAATTTTAGACTCGATTATCCGGGGTATTTTATTTCTGATTTTCGGAAATTTTGAATAATTTGTATAATAATTATATATATATATATTGAATGGCCAATACTGGTATCAAATGAAAGGACTTGACTAGTAGGATACAGTTATTTATGAAAACTACAAATACAAAATGGCCGCCACCACAATATGGCGGATTACATATTTTCTCAGAACCCCATCATTATGGTTATCAAATGAAAGGGCTTGAGTAGTAGAATACAGTTATTTATGAAAAATGCAAATCCAAGATGGCGCTATATATATTTTTTCACAACCCCATCAATATGGGTATCAAATGAAAGGGCTTGACTAGTAGAACAAAGTTATTTATACAAAATGCAAATCCAAGATGGGGGCCACAACAAAATGGTGGATTACATATTTTCTCAGAATCAAATGAAAGGGCTTGACTAGTAAAATACAGTTATTTATGAAAAATTCAAATCCAAGATGGACGCCACCACAAGATGGTGCCATATTTTTTTCCCAACCCCTTCAATATGGGTATCAAATGAAAGGGCTTGACTAGTAGAACACAGTAAATCATGAAAAATACAAATCCAAGATGGCCACAGTTCCCAAAAAACTGATTACTTTTTAATGGTTTCATTCAACTTGCCGTGTTTGTATGTATGTTTGAGTGTTCTTAGGATTGCCCCACATTAATTGAAATTTGACTCCGTTCCTGATCACTGATTGATCTGAAATTTGGAACATACCTTTAATTCTATTGCCATGATAAAACTGCGTATTCCATGATCTTGAAAAATTCAATTTGGCCGCCGCTAAAAAATGGCTGAATGGCTTGACTTGAAGAATACACTACATTATCAACAACACAAACATGAATGAAGGAACGGATGTGATAACTACTAACTGTTACTTGTCTGATTATTTTCTAGCTTTTAGTGCATTAATCCGTATAACCTCAAAAGCTGTTTTATTTATTTTATTTTCTAGTTTTTAGTAAATTATCTGTACCATTAGCATACTACAATGGTATCTCTACAATAAAACCATTCAACTTTTTTTAAATTTTTATTTCTTATCTAACTTTTTTCAGAATATTTTAATTATTTACTGTATTCAATTAGTCAAATAATTTTATTTGATAACAATACAGGGTAACTTCGATATAACATACATTTTACTTTCAAAATTGTACGTTGTATCGAATTGTACGTTATATCGAAACATAATAAAGAACTCAGAAACGTAGCTTATATTACTTTATTGTGTTGCTGTTTGAGTGAGGTTAATGGATAAATTCAACTAGAAGACGAAGCCAACCTTTCTCAAGATGTTTCTCTTCGTACTGTGATTAAAATTTGATTCATTTAGAATCCGAAATCACAAAACAGTTGTACTTTGGGATTGGTAAAAAGTACAAACCAAGCTTTAGTATCAAAATACAGATAATTCATTGTTCTTTCATAGTCGACTATTTAGTGGCGGTTACCTTTTCGAATTTATGTTGTTCATAATGTAGTCTATTCTCCAAGTCAAGCCATTCAGCCATTTTTTAGGGGCGGCCAAATTGAATTTTCAACCAGTTTTATAATGGCAGTTTAATTAAAGGTATGTTCCAAATTTCAGAACAATCAGTGATCAGGAACGGGGTCAAATTTTAATTATTGTGGGGCAATCCTACAAACACTCAAACATACATACAAATATGGCAAGCTGAATGAAACCATTAAAAAGTAATCAGTTATTTGCGGACTGTGGCCATCTTGGATTTGAATTTTTCATGATCTGCTATGTTCTACTAATCGAGCACTTTCATTTGATACCCATATTGATGTGGTTTTGAAAAAAATATGCATATATTTGGCGCCACTTTATGGTGGCGGCCATTTTGGATTTGCATTTTTAATAAATAACTGTGTTCTACTAGTCAATACCTTTCATTTGATAAGGTCAGACTCGATTATATGTGATTCGATTATATACAATTTTGGACTCGATTATATACAGTTTGTAAAAAAATATTTTTTTTTATATTTCAAAGATGACTTATTTCAAGAAGAAATGTAACCTTTCAACGTTAAGGTGAAATTTGAGTGACTATTACATGTACAGTGGGGTAAAAATAGTGATTTTTGGAGATGTTGCTTGATTTTTTACCAGGAATTCTATATATAGATATTGCAGCCAAATTAAGAAAGATAGAATTTGTGTGTCAAAGATTGATAATTGATAATTGATAGGAACAATCCAGCAATTTTTAGGATAAAAGTAATAATAACACAATAAAAATTATTAACTTTTAAGTTTTTCACTTCCAAAATGTTATTAAAATACACTAATTTAGATATTCCACTACTATATCCTATACTAAATTTTCTCATCTTTCAAATGAAGGCAACAGAGTTGTCTTCCGTTGTGTACTTTTTAATGTAGAGCCAGTTTGAGACAACAGAGTCCAACAGAAAAAAAAGTCCTATAACTCTGTCGTTGTTGAAATTCGAACATATGCGTAGAAGGATTTTTTTCATCAAATATGATCGCCTATCACCTCCTGAGAGAATCTGGATAAATTTATTTTTTTCATGTGAGAAAGGAGTTTTCTGACTTTAAGGGGATGAATCAAAAATCAAATTCCTCTTTTATATCCAAAAAACAAAAAAATACATGCAAAAAAAACATACTTTTTTTTCTGACTCGATTATCCGGAGAATTCGATTATACGGAGTGAAAAAAAAATCAATACTCCGGATAATCGAGTCCGACATGTATTAGTAAATACTCTTCAAAATATCATTCAAATGA
The DNA here is from genome assembly GCF_029784135.1 of Toxorhynchites rutilus septentrionalis. NCBI lineage: Eukaryota > Metazoa > Arthropoda > Insecta > Diptera > Culicidae > Toxorhynchites > Toxorhynchites rutilus. The sequence continues at coordinate 125,694,186 of NC_073745.1, forward strand.
AAACAAATAAAGATATGGTGGACATTAATAGTAATAGTGATATATGTTACGCGACAACATTTCCGGCAATTGATTTTGAACGATTACCCCGACGATGAATGTCCCATAAATCACTAACAACCAGAGTAAAGGATTTGAGAAAAAAAAAGAAATAACCATGTTATTTAGAATTATATTGAAAACCACCTAGGATAAATGCGGAAATACAAAATACCATCACAATTTTTTTATTGGTTTTGACGTAGGACTACGTGTAACCGGAATATATGAATATAATGAAAATCTAAACACTGGACATGTAGGAAAAAATCTCGAGCATTTCTTAATAGATCGCAAATATGTTTGCATCAATGGTTAGGAAATATTTCTTGTCAATATTGTGCAGCCCATCTATTATAGAAAATATACGACGTCTGTTCAAAAAGTATCACGACTTTCGAATGAACGCATTTTTTTTGTGGCATTATGTTGGTGCTCATGTCTCTCACCTATGCTGACAAGTACGGCTATTTTGAATGTTCAGTTAATTTTTGACAACTGCTTTTCTTACACGTGTTTTGGTTCATCTCGATTTTCGCCTATTGCCTAAAAATGGATCAAAGAATTTGTATCAAATTTTGCGTGAAAAACAAAATTAAGTGCGCGAATACATTCCGAATGTTGATTGTGACAACTGATGAACCTAACTAGGAGCGAAACAACCACGTTTCCAATTTTCATCAATTTAAACCTTTTACGGATTTGGAATTGCAATATAAATCAAACAAAACAAAGAGAAATTCCAGTTGGATTGATATGTAAATGATCGAAATACGTTCGCAGCAAAAATATTAATTGAGGTTAAAATTATTTCAAAAAACGTGATCTGGCATCTTTACTGAAAGACATAGTCCTACGTCAAAAAATATGACTCTTATTTTGGGTGTGTGAATATAACTCCAATTATTTTTGAAAAAAATATATATCTACTAGCTGACCCGGCAAACGTTGTTCTGCCATATAAATTATTTCTAGCGAATATTTCGGTTGTTAAATCAAAAATATCGTATGTGTGTTTGAATGTTTCAACGATCTATAAAATTAATCGAATGTGATCGATAAAAAAGAACGAATATAACAATTTGAACGACAGTGTGTGTGATGTTTCTCGATTCAATGTCTGTCTATCAATGGAATAGAGAAAATCAATACTATTTTACAATAACAATTGCTGTATTGATGGTATATGCGGTAATACGCGATTGCAGACATAGTCCAAAACTTTATCCATGATATTACATCATCATCATACACAATTTTCCAAGATTTTTCCCCACAGGAGAGAATGTGTTACTTTTTACATAAAATACATATTTTATATGTACATTTAATTTTCAGTTACCATTTTTGTTATGAGAGCGTGTTTATTTGACACGAAAATTCGTTACCATGTTTGCTTCACAGAAATTTATTTCTTTTTTTTTTTTTAACACCATCCGATTTCAACTCTAAATGGTAAAAAGTAAACATTGGGAAAAGCCACCTTGAGCAAACGTAAAATTTGAACTCAAGGCAGCATAAAAACCCAATAGACGTATTTCATGCCAACTCGACTGGCCGTTGGCAGCACCGTCTCAGATAGTAGTGAAACGTAGTGGGTGTAAAGACATGGGTCATTTAAGCAACTTTGCATACTTGAAATATTCGAAAAAGAATTTTTTACTTTTTGAAAAAAAAATAATTTTTTACTTTTTGGAAAAAGCCAAATTTGATTTCCTAATTTTTTACAAAAATTTATAACTTAAAAACTATGATACCTAAAAAATTCTTGTCGATAGATGAAGTATAGGAAATTGTTTGAATTTTTAGAAAAAAATACAACAAAAATTTTGGAAAAAAATACAACTTATCCTAATTTTGTTTGAAGTCAAGATAGCGTTATAGCGTACTAGACAAAGTCTTAGATCTTGTTAAAATATAAACTTTTGTCGAAGACATCAACTTTCTATCTGTTATAGTTTTTGGAATATAAGTCATTTTTGTATGAAGACTCCTGAAAAAAAATAATGTTTTGTTCGTAACATTTTTGTGTGTAAATACTCACGTTTGACATGTTTTTGTTGGCAGACTTATCTCACTTCTTAACTAGGCGAACCTAGCCAGAATTTTCACCTGCCCCCGGGCTTCTGAATGCCAAAGGGGGACTAGGCTCTGCGGAATGCACGTATCTGCATGCTCGTGCTGTTTTAGTCCTGACCGAGGAATTGTCGGACAATCGCGCAGGTGCTAAGGATGACCGACTTTTGGATGCCGGCCAATTCCTTCTCGATGTTCAACACCTTTAGCGCTTCCAGAAGTGTCTTCGGGATAATTCCAGTTCCAGAGAGAACGACTGGAACAATTCTTGGGACCTCCCTTAGCCCCCACAGTTCCTTGAGCTCCACGGCCAATGGTCGGTACTTGCAGATTTTGCGACCGTGGGTCTCCTCCAGATTCTGGTTCAGTGGAATAGCGACATCGATGATGGTGACTTTGCGGTCGCTCTTGTCGTAAACCATTATATCTGGGCGGTTGTGGTGGATCGAGAGGTCGGTCAGAACAGTGCGATCCCAGTACAGCTTGAAACGGTCATTTTCCAGGACAGGTGCAGGCAGGTACCGGTAGTTTGGTACGTTGTCTTCCAGTAGAGCACATTGGAGCGCCAGTTGTCGATGAACAATACGGGCCACGTTGTTGTGGCGCTCGGTGTAGGCTGCGTTGGCCAAAACGGGACAGCCTCCCATAATGTGCTCTATGTTTTCACCTGGTTGATGGCACATCCGGCAAATGTCATCAACGTCTTGATGCCAGACGTACCGCCTGCAGTTTCTCGTCGGCATTATCCTGTCCTGGATGGCTATCATGTCGGCTTCTACTACTGAAGAGAGTTCACCACGCGTTAGCCACAGATTAGATGCGGCCTTGTCGACGTGTGGCCGGTCCAGTTGATGGGGGTGGGCACCATGCACTGCCTTCTGCTTCCAAGCTGCAATCTTCTCTTCCACTGTCTGCAGATTGCAGTTGAGTTGGTACTCCGCTTGCGCCAAGTGCAGAGCGCTGTATCCTCTGTCGGCGGCGCAGACAGCCCGGTATAGCGCGTTTTGGTTGGCGCGTTCTGCGAAGTACTCGCGCAGTTGTCGTACCTGGGCAACACACAGTGCAGAAATGTCGACGATTCCAAGTCCCCCTTCTTTGCGTGGTAGTGAAACTCTCTCCAGTGCCGATTGAGGATGGTGCATTCCGGCCTCTTTGAATGCTTTCCTCATTCTCCTCTCAAGGTCCTCTAGGTTAGTTTTGCTCCATTTGACTACACCAAAACTGAAGGTCAGCAGGGGAACCGCGAATGTGTTGATCGCGCGTACCTTGTTCCCCGCGTTGAGGAAAGTCCTCAGGACACAGTTCACTCGACTCAAGAACTTGTCTCGCAGCTCCGTCTTGATGTCGGAGTGGCGAATCCCGGTGAGCTGTCGGAATCCAAGATATTTATAGGATTCGCCACGAACCATATCTCTTATAAACTCGCCGTCATAGACCTCGTAGCCTCCGGATTCGGTAAGTTGTCCTTTCAGCAGGTGGACACAGCGACACTTGTCGAGGCCGAACTCCATACAGATGTCCCTGCTTATGTCTTCGACAACCCGGATAGCTACACCTAGACGCTGACGTGAATCAGCGTAGACCTTGAGATCGTCCATGTAAAAGGTATGGGTCACTTCTTCGTGGGCGCCGTCGCCATACCTTATTTTATAGCCATGACCGTTTCTATTGAGCGTCCTACTGAGGGGGTTCAGTGCCAGACAAAACCAAAGCGGGCTGAAAGAGTCGCCTTGGAATATCCCCCTCTTTATCTGCAGCGTTCTAGACTGCAACACATTTTCCCCATCACTAAGGTGCAGAGACGTGCTCCACTGCCTCATCGCATGCTGCAGGAACCTAACGACGACGGGATCAATTTTGTAGAGCTCCAATACCCGGACGAGAAACGAGTGAGGTATGGAGTCATAAGCCTTCCTGTAATCGATATAGGCCATGCTTAGGTTCCGCTGATTATAAACCGCCTGGCCGACTATGGTTGCGTCGATGATGGCCTGGTCTTTGCAGCCATGCGTATTTTTTCTGCATCCTTTCTGCTCTTCTGCGATGATATGGTGTTGTTCGCAGTGGGCAGAAACTTTGGCGGTTATGATGCTGCTTAATATCTTGTACAGACTCGATAGGCACGTTATCGGCCTGTACTTTGATGGGTTCAATGTGTTGCTGTCTTTCGGGAGGAGGAATGTGACGCCACGGGTGGCGAATTCAGGGAGGTTGTGTGGGTCACGTAGCACCTTGTTGAAGCACTCAGCTATCTTTGGATGTGCGACGGTCAGCTTCTTGTGCCAAAAGTTCTGGACACCATCGGGGCCCGGTGCTGCCCAGTTCCTCAGGTACCGCGAGGCTTCGCGGACATCGTTCTCTCCGACGATGATAGCTGGCATCTCTCCAATTTCACCACAACTCTCCTCCTCCCGTCTTAACCACATTTGCCCGTCGCGATGTTGTACTGGGGTCTCCCAAATACCAGCCCAGAAGTTCGTCACATCGCTAATATCTGGCAAACCTTCGCGGTAGTCGGGCTTCTCGTCGCTAATGTGGTCGTAGAACGCTTTTTCGTTATCTCTGAACATCCGATTTTGTTCCTGGCGCTTTGCAGAGTCAGAGTAACGTTTCAGCCGTTTAGTTAGGACGCTCAATTGCTGTACCAGTGTGTCGAGTTTTTCCGTCAGCTGGTGAGCTCCCAGCTGGCGAAGTTCAGTAGGCCGCACGATCACAGCAACTTGGCGACATAATTTCGCCGATCTGCTGCCTCTTTTGTACGCCATCAGTCTTCCAATTGCGGCGCGCTTGTTTAGGATCCGTTGCTCCAATCTCCTTCGCCATGGAGGCTCACGCCTTTCACGGAGATGTTGGAGCAGTCCGCCTCTTGGCCTAATACGGTATCCTAAACTTTTGGCGGTCGCCACAGCAGCACAGTAAACTTTCAGTTGCAGCTCCTCCATGTTCTCAGCATCGACCAAGTGCAGCGGAAGAACGTGCTCGTTCATGAGCTTTACTGCACTTGTCAGCCTGCGGGAATGCTGCAACTTCGGGATCCTGGGGCGCGACAAAGGGTCCGTGTCGCGGAACTGTGAGATCGCCTCGTCGTAATGGAAGACCAGATCGCGTAGTAGTTGTTGATCTGGCTGTGGATCTTCCGGCTCAGGGGGTTGTTGTACTGTGGCCTCCACTGGTGCTGATTCGCGTGCCCCACTCGCGAATGAATTGCTCAGCCGTACTGAACTTCGTCTCGACACATCGCTTGCTCTGTTGTTCCTGGAGCTTAGTTCTCTCTGCACCTGCTGCTTGATCTCGTCGACTTGCGTTTGGGAGAGCATATTGTTGCGTACAATCGCTCTACGCCTCGCGTTCATCGCGTTTTGGTCAAGCCTCCCGACGAACTCTGGATACGCTTCCTCGAACATTGCGAGTATTCGAGGGCGACCGCTCATGTCCGTCTCCAAAGCAGTGCAGATGTAATAGGCGCGGATCACGAATTCATTCATTTCATGTGTCCACATGATCCGTCGCCTAGTAGTACCCACAAGTGTGGACAACTGTCGTCTGACAGTCGCAACACGCCTCGTAGGCGCAGCGTTTCGTTGGTGATGTCGATGGCTGCTGTTTCCGTGTGGCGGTAGCTCTTCGGGTTGAACCCGGCTGGTGGCCCGCTCTTGCACATCGCCCTCCAGCCGCTGGCCGCTCGCTCTTACTCCCGTTCCAGGACCAGCTCCAGTTCGGGGACCCTCCTCGGGCGATCGCATTCTGAGTATTCTTCGTGAACGTAGCTCCATTTTCTGGGTGTATCTCCTTTGCCCGGGAGACAGCGGGTTGGCAAGGCCTCCATGACCCGGGAGGCCTTCCCCGGGAGAGATATAGCGCTCTGACTCGCTCGCACCCCCTCACTTAGCCACTTTCGACACCCGTTCTCGGAGCCAAGACCAGGTGTGTGTTTCCAGTTCACGCCCGATCTAAAAATGTCGTCATATGATCTTCGTGGAGGCGTGAGATAGGAACATTTGAGACCAACAGGTAGGCTCCTACCCTAGTGTTGATCCCCATTTGAGAACCTGATATTTTTTTTTTTTTTTTTTTTTTTTTTTCTGTATTATAGTGACTTTCAACGCTTCTGGCTGGTTCGTCACTTTTACCTTCCATTTTGGAAGAATGTCGGGAGTGAGAATTGAACTCGTGATCTTGAGCGTGAGAAGTATGGATGTTACCTCCACGCCAGATCGGCTCCATGTTTTTGATATGTTTCTAAATAGAAAAAAAGTTAGCAGAGCATGTAAATTGCGATAATTTTTACATAAAATTGTAACGAATTGTACATTAATAGCATATTTTTAAAGAAAAGCATGAAAAAGTTATTGTTCTAAAAACTTTTTCCATGTAAATGTGCCCATCGTCCGATGTATGGAAAACTTGTTGGAAATTTTAAGGGCTATTCATATGTATTTTTTCAGAATTTCAAAAGCATATGTTTTCGAAAAAAATGAATTTTAATGTTCAAAATATTTTTTTTCAATGAAATTTTGAAATGAAAAAATGAAAATGAAAATGAAAAAAAATCTACATGCTCTGCTAACTTTTTTCTATTTAGAAACATGTTAAGAACATGTCTTTAAACAAAACTCGGATAAGTTGTATTTTTTTCCAATAAAACATGAAAAAGTTGTTGTTCGAAAAACTTTTTCCCTGTAAAAGTGCCCATCTTCCGATGTTTGGACGACTTGTTGGAAACTATAAGGGCTATTCATATATATATTTTTGAGAATTTAAAAAAAATACGTTTTTGAGAAATGAAAAATGAATTTTAATTTTTAAAATAACTTTTTTGTCAGCGAAGTTTTTTTACAAAAATTTTTTGGCATTTTTTTGTGAAAATTTAAACAATTTCCTACATTTTATCCTTTAAAAAGAATTTTGTAGGTATCAAAGTTTTCAAGTTATAATTTTTTGTAAAAAATTAAGAAAAAAAACTTGGCTTTTCCAAAAAGTAGTCTAATTCTTTTTCCAATATTTCAAGTATGCAAAGTTGCTTAAATGACCCATGTCTTTACACCCACAACGTTTTTCTACTATCTGAGATGGTGCTGCCAACTCCTAAGACGAGTTGGCATGAAATCCGTCAATATCCTTCCTAAATCGTAAACAAAATAAAATGACAAAATTTAAGCAAATAACAGAATTGGATAACAATTACAACAATACTAAATTACGCATACATATTTACAGTTGCACACAAAATAATCTAAAAGTACAAGAAACTTCCACGACAATTATATTCTAAAGACATCTGACGAATAGGTTCATGAAGACCATAATTAGTGCGGTGCGCATCAACCCGTAGTAAATGTTGGTTCTTTTGAGGCCGAACAGGGCAGTACAGCTAAAGTCGAGACAGAACAGCGGGGCAGTCTAAACATCCCGACAGGATTTTAGGGACAGTCTTTGCAATGATATCCTTGCGTCGCTGCTCGAGAGGAGCTATGCCAACGAGCTGACAAAGTTCCCCGTAAGGTGGCAAACCATCAGGGTTTCTCCAAGGTAGCATGCGGCAAATTTTACGTATGAAGCACTTTTGTATCCTTTCGAGACTTGGTATCGAGTACTCATAATGCGGATTCCAAACAACACAGCTTTTCTCAAGGATGGTACGAACTAAAGAGCAATAGAGAGTCCGTAAAGTGCCAGGATCACAGAATTCTCTACCGATTCGAAAAATAGTTCCAAGCTGACGGTACGCTTTATTGAATGTCGTCTATGTCGAATTTCGCGGCAAAGTTGCAGCATTTGCACAATTCGATTGAACTTGGGTCTAACGGATTACAGAATGCAAAACTGCAATCCGTTCGAGTAATTCTTAGTCGATCTGATTTCAGAATACGGATGAAATGGTTTATCAGTGGGCAGATCTGGAAATTCTGAGGAAATTACACTATCGATTTCCTCAGGGCGTATGAGGTAATCCTCGCCTTTTCAATTCTACAGAATACATCCAGCAATATGTGGGATTGAAATCGATCGAACTTCATTTTTCATTTGAACTCATGCGCAATACATTGTCATGACATGTCAATGCATTGCGTTTTGGCCTAGTAATAGCAAAGGCTGTGTCGGATTTGCTCATGATAGCATCTCGCGATTGAATGTATTCTTTCCCACGACAATTTTTGTTGATTGTGTCGCAGGTATCGCAGTCATTTATGATTACTTGCTGTGGTGGCTAAGAGCAGATGAACGACCGCAAAGGGTTGATAGAAAAAAAATATGAGGAAAAGAATTTCCCTATTTCACACTATTCGGTATTAAATATATGGTAATCGGTATTCAAGAAGTATCATATATAGATTACAACCTATTCTTATGCCTACCAAGTTTTTTGTGCATAATTTCATCAAAATCGGTCGAGCCGTTTCGGAGGGGTTCGGTAACAAACACCGTGACACGAGATTTTATATATACAGCCATTCCATGCCAAACCGATATAGTGGTTCTCAAATTTTCGTGAAAATTGGTAGTTTTGCTTTTTACCGCAAAACATTTGATCCATTTTTTTTATTTTTTCATTAGGGTGACCAATCCCATTTTAGGGTTGACCGTAAATCAGACGATTCAGATGATCGACATATAATTTTTAAACAAAAGCCAATCACCTGGTCTTTTTTGAAAAAAAACTACACCTGCAGAAAATTCGAATTCTGTTCTCGTTATTATTGATTGTACAGGTAAACTTCGATATAACGTACATTTCACTTTCAGAATTGTACGTTGTATCGAATTGTACGTTATATCGAAGCATAATAGAGTACTCACAAACGTGGTCTATAATACATTATTGTGTTGCTGTTTTAGTAAAGTTAATGATTAACTTCAATCAGAAGACGAAGCCAGCCTTTCTCATAATGTTTCTCTTCGTACTGTTGATTAAAGCTTGATTCATTTAGAATCCGGAATCACAAAACCAGCTGTATTTCGGGATTGATTGAAGGTACAAAACTTGTTTTAGCATCACAATACAGATAATTCATTGTTCTATCAGAAATACAGATAATTCATTGTTCTATTTTTCCTTTACACTTTGAAAATGTGTACGTTATATCGAGGTAAAATGTACGTTGTATCGAGTGACGTTATATCGAGGGTACGTTAAAACGAGGGTACGTTATATCGAAGTTTCCCTGTATTCGTTTTTTATTGTTTTCATAGGCTCGGGACCAAAGGCGCTATATTTTTTTATATTTCTTCTGGAAAACTGAGGATTTTTCACATAACATAAGTCGAAACCAGAGAGGCGTTTTTGACGTAGAACTACGTCCTTCATTTCTGTACCGGGGTGTAAGTTCAAAGTTTCGAAAACAAAAGAGTGACGCTGGACTGGGTTTTGAACGTTAATACCTCTTTTCCGGCTGAACGGAGTGGTATGACAATCATTTTATTCGAAAGACAAAATGTCCACGAGTTATATGATTGTTAATTATTGACCCGAAAACTTGTTTCAATAGCTTTAAAATTGCTTAGAAACAGGTTATTGAAACCGTATATAAACTCGCATACGCTCTGGAAATCCCTCCAGTTGAGGACATCCAGCTGGCCCATCGTATCCGAGGAGAGCGTGCTTAAACAGCTGCCCTTCCGCTTCCGTCATTATTATCTTAGTACTTTAGCATATAATCAACTGCCCTTTTCAGGGACACCAAATTTATGGATTAGAGTTCAGAAAAGTTTTTGTAGGCTGAACTGAAAGAAGCATTTAGCGAAAATGGTGGTGTCGATGATAATTCGATACCGATGTGTACCATTGTCCATGGATTTGATAATGACGGATACAAAATATATGATAGTGAATATTTCAATATATCGAAGGAATCACTTTGATGAAAGCTGCTTTATAAAATTATTTGTGTACGAATGCCGCAATCGATAGTCGATTCTAATTTGCGCTGGGTATTTCCTCGGAGGACTCGATCCCTTCTTTGAGCATTAGTAATCTCTTTCTGGCAAAACGAAGTGGTGGTATGATAGTGGTATGATAATCACATTATTCGAAAGATAAAATGCAGATGTTTCTCCAACCTCCAACATCTCTTTCTCTCGTTTGTCGTTTTTTAATTCCATTTCTCCTCTGCAGTCGGACCTAACGGAGTATTTAGCGAAATTCGAGGTATCGATGATAATTTGATACCGATGGGTGCCATCGACTATGGATTTGATATTGAAGAACACGATAAGATATGGTGTAGTGAATATTATTGAAGTATATTACATATCAATTACATATCAAAATTTTTTTAAGAATGCTGCAACCGTTCGTCGTAATCGGGGGTTATTGGGTATTTCTGAGAAGGGAATCAATTCCCCCTTTTAGCGTTAATAATTCTTTTCTGGTTAAACGAAGTGGTTTGATAATCACTTTATTCGAAAGATGAAATGTCTAAGATTTATATGCTTGTTACTTATTTACTGCTAAGTCAACGTTAGTCCTACGCCCACTTTGCGATTATATCAAAGATATAACCCACTTCCAGTTTTTTCGTTTTTGAGTTATGATTTTTCAAAGTTAACCGGATGGTTCGAAATCCTCAGCTTTCCACAGAAAATATAAAAAAATATAGCGCCTTTGGTCCCGAGCCTATAAAACAATAAAAAACGAATACAATCAATAATAACGAGAACAGATTTTGAATTTTCTGCAGGTGTAGTATTTTTCCAAGAGAGACCAGGTGATTTACTTTAATTTTATATGTCAATCATCAGAATCGGTTTAGTAGTTCAAATTGAATTTTTTTTAAAAAATCATTTTTGGAAAAAAGAGGAAAAAATTAATTTTTTGGACAACTTTAAAGTGGAAATGGTCACCCTACCGACAAAATGAAAAAATACGGGTCTAATGTTCTGCGATAAAAAACCAAACTACCATTTTGCACGAAAATCTGAGAACCACTATATCGGTTTGGCATGGAATGGCTGTATATAAATATTTAATTTTTTAAATTAATTTATTTCTTCAGAGTCAGTTACAGTCCATCATCTCGAGCTAAGACCTTTTTTTAAACAATTCACACTTTATTTGCCTGTATAATTTCTATTCAATTGAAGCATATCGATTATCAAAGGAAACCTGTAGAGATTCGTAGTAGATAAATGCATCACAAAATATTTGAATTGACAGCCATTGGTATAATCCTAAGTCTTTCCGGTTATGCCAATGCTTTAATCAGCATCATAAGGAGCGAAAACAAGGTAAATCAACGTACCCGATTATCCATTCCCCATTTACACTCAAATAAACAGCCCAGCACGGGGATACCAGATGTGAAAACTTTGTCCAGTGCTATGGACATTGTGCATTCACTTGTGTTCACCTCATTTATTGACAGCATTATTCGAAATAAGGGGCAATCTGAGTGGGCTATGTCGGACGAATATAGAGCGATTTTGCGCTTCCTACCTGTCCATTTGAATATGTTTTTTCACCATAAAAAATTGAAAGTCATATCAATCGTCATTTTTCGTGGTCATCTGTCAACAAACAGTCAAAATTTTTCTTGTGTTGAAAAGTATGGACTTGGTGCCTACGAGTTATGATCTTTCGATACCATTCATTGTTTGTTATAAAGTAAAAAAGCCGCTTCCGATTTGCATAGAATGCTGGTCGAAACATACGGCGAGGATGCTTTCAGAAAATCTCAATGTTATGGGTGATTAAAAAAATTGCAAGTCAGAACTCCGGAAAACCGGTGAAACTGATAAAACATTAAATTGATAATAAGTAACATTCGAAATAACAAATAGTAACAGCAACAACAAGTTCGGCGATAGTTTAATATGAGCTTTTGGCACCCCCCAGAAAAGAGTGAAAAAGGTTATGTGTAGTATCATTCGAGCTTGGCGTGGTTGAGCGTTTCTTCTCAATCTTCCTAGATGGTTTGGTTAAATCAGGCGAGTTTCCCAGCTAGTACTCTGGTGGCGCGACGCTTGGTCCAGCCATACTGCAGTGAAAGACGAAGCACGCATTCAACCAATTAGTTTAATTAAATAGAATTAAACATGACAGCGGCGAGGACGGGGGGGGAATATATATTTTCTTCGTTGATGTTGCTGCTGACGATTGTGATGATGATGATGATGATGCCATCATTATCCGACAGAGGATTACTGTCGCAATAATGGAAACGCGACTAAATCGGAGAAAATGCAGATGAATTTCATTCGCATTCAGAAGTAGAGATAATCTGCATTAAGTGAGCAAGTTGACATACATTTGTATGTGCAGAATATAATATTCAAAATTTCTTCCGTTAGTTTCTGTTTGGTGGTGAGTATCCCCAAACTTATTTGAAACATTTTTCCAATGCTTTTCAATCATGTTGTACAATAACAACGGAGGTTTCGCGTCACATACTGAGTGACCTCAAGGACCGTAAATAGGAGGAAACGTTTGCCACCTATCCGATGGGTACGAAGCTTCCGCCTCCCACTTTTCTCCCTTTCCATTAGCAGACAGGAGATCGTTATATTGCATACGGTCGCGTTCCATCTGCTATGTGATAGGAATTTTCAATATAGGAAACACACATATTGATGAATATGCGACGCTTTATGCTGTCTCGACCATCCACGCCTGATAATTACAGAGAGTGGAATTTTTATTGTCATATCCTGGAGCACACGGTCCAGTTCCGTTTCAACGGTTGATATATTGCTACGTCGTGTAGGTATCGTTGTTGGTCAAAGGAAACCGCATCTGCCGAAATCTACCAAACCATTAGTGGAAGAATGTATTATCTAGCACTACACCTATTGCGAGTAATAACTCCACTTTGAAATAGCTATTCGTAATGCATAATACAATACTCGTAACAGCAATGCAAATTGATGTCGGAATCAAGTCTTATGTGGTAGCAGTGCGTTTTAAATTCAGATAAGGAACAATAATTGAGACAGTTATTGAAACGCATTTTAATGGTATAATTCAGTACTTGTTCGATAGCATTCACAAACTCTTTCCCAAGTGTAAATAGGTCTGATGATAACATAGTGGGATTCAGTTTTCGCAGAATGTCATGATTACTTTGAATATTCTTATACTTATGGATTTCCTAGGCTAACGATAGTTTATTCTGTTACTCAGTTGACAGCAGCAGCGATTGCAGATGTCGCACACCGTGGTACGATTTTGTTCGACACTTCAAATCTGAGTCGGAGACTTGATGAAATGATACACTTGGTCGGTTTTTATTCCATCTGGGGGAGAGTTCTTGTGTATTTTTGAATCTCATGCACACATAGTTGTTGTTTTTGAGCAATTTCACACGAAATTGACCGAAAAACAACCGATTTTTACGCGACCTTCGACATTTCTCTTTGAACTATGTACATAAGACGGCATTTTTAAACATAAAAAAGAATGGGTAGGTTATATCAATGATACAAACGCAAGGTTGACGTGGGACTACCTTAGCTTAACAATCATTTGTTTGTATTGATTAAAATTTTGATTGAATGAAACAATTTCCGAATTCAAATGAATTCAATATATTTGCTTTGTGAGTAAAAAGATTGTATATACCATGTGAGGTCAATTCATGTAATAAATTATGTTCTTCGTTACAAGTAAATTTAATGACAGTCCTTTTACGTTTGGTATGATGACATCTTGGTTTTGATGTCCGTGTTAGGCAAACACATTTCTGTCAGAACAAAAATGACCCCGATTTGCATGAATATGCAATGCCAATTTCCTCAAACACCTTGGTTCTGAATTCTGTGTGGGATAAAAACACATTTCAACCGGAAAAAAATGCGTCCAACTTAAATGTATTTGCTATGCAAATTTCCTCACGCTCCTTGGATTAGAAGTCTGTGTTAGGGAAACACATTTCAGTCGGAAGAAAAATACCCCCGATCTGCATGAGTTTGCTATGCCAATTTCCTCACACACCTTGGTTCTGAAGTCTGTGCTTGAGAAATACATTTAAGTCGGAACAAAAATGCCCCCAACTTGCATGTATTTGCAATGCCAATTTTCCCACGCTTCATGGATTAGAAGTCTGTGTTAGGGAAACACATTTCAGTCGGAACAAAACTACCCCCGACTCTCATGTATTTGCAATGCCGATTTTTCCAAGACTGCTTGGTTTTGAGCTTGGCTGTGTTGGGGAAGCCATAAATCGGGCCAATCAAAACGAGGTAGTTAGGGCGTTTAGATAACGCTTAACATTTTACAGTTATTCAATTGTTTATCTAATGAATAATAACATTTCATTAATTGCGACAGAAGCGTAGAAATATTCCGTATCAATTGATGCAAACATCTTTCCGATCCAGTAAGAAATGTTCGAATTATAAACATTCGGAATCTTTCATTTCTTCCTGCATGTTCTATGTTTAGGTTTTCATTTTACCTCCCATATACTCCGGTTAGACGTAGTCCCACGTCAAAAAATAATATGACAAATAGAATCTACATGCAATTTAGTATCAAAGACTATATAGAACGTTTTATTCTTTTTTTGAATCGTTTATTTGTACAGGCTTAGTTACATAAGTTTAAAGGAACCAAATTCTATATCTAATTTTAGTTCTAAAGCATATTTACAATTTTGCTTATTGTCTACGGTTAATAGGATGGGGAACCGATTACTAGCGGATAAAACGACTCATCCTAAGACTAACCATTTTGAGATTTCATACAAATTTCGTTTTGTAATATCCATTTTTTTGACGTAGGATTACGTCTTTCGGGAACATATTGGGGTTCAAATTGAAAATCGAAAATCGAGCGCATCGTGAAAATTGTCCAATTTCAAACGCTTATTGCTCAGTCATTTCATAACGGATTGATGAAATTTTTGCGTCAATCGATTTCGGCACTCCATAACAATTTTTTATATTGAAGAAAATAATATATGTCATAAAACTAACTAACGAATAATTGAAAAATCTCAACCCCTATCCTAACGGAAATACCCACATCTGATTGGTCGAAATTGACGACACATGCGGCGGGTCCCTAACAGAGCCATCAAAACCAATCGGTCTGGCGAAAATCGGCATTGCAAATACATGAAAGTAGGGAGAACTTTTGTTCCTACCGAAATATGTTCCCTAACGTTCCCTAGCGTTTTTATATTGCAAGTTAAGTGAGTGATACGATTAATTCTAGCAAATAAAATCTAAATTTAGAACTTTAATGTTGGTTGCTTCGTGAAATTTCATATCAATAACCGATCGTGTATTGTGAAAAATTTAGCACAAGTGGTAGCTGTGTTAAAAATGACTTGATATATGAAACGATTTATTTCAATTTTCATAAATAAAAACCAAGGTGTGTTCCCGCTCGAGAATGGGTCGTTTGGTTTAAGCTGTCTATTTTGTTGTGTTCATTTTCACCCAAGGAAAGTTTATACGGCGAGAAAAATTGGAAAGGTGAAGAAATATGAGAAAAAGGGATTGTTCTACATATAGTATTAGGTATTGTTCGCATTGGGTTGAATAAACACTTAAAGTAAAAAATATAAAAGAAAATTACCTTTCCCATTTCAAATATGTTTTCTCTATATTAAAGTAACATGTTTTTACTGATGAGAAAAATTGATAATTGTGTTCGGTATTGTTAATTATCTTATATGACATTGGTGACTTTTTCTTTATTTCATTCATACATAATACAGGAGGCTTCTCGTCTAGGATCACAGAGGGCGGTTTTCATCATATCTTGTTCCATTTCGGTATCTCTTATCTGATACGCACCATCCAACGACTTTTTACCAGCCTTCTGTCATCATCACTCGGTAAACACTGGTAGAGTGAACAAACAATACCCAACAACCAAACAAAGCGGAGGCCACCGGAGGCCACCAAATCATTATCAAAGAGTTTAACGATGTAATTCTTCAAACATATCCAAAATCAAGAGATAGCCTAACGGAATCCTACGTCAACTATGCGGTCGTGTCTCGGACACAACCCTCCTGTGACTTTTTTTTTATTTTTTTTAAGTTTCACTTTTGGAATACTGAATAAAAAAGTTTGTATTTGTACATTTGTAAGGTAAAATTAAAAGTTAACGAAAAGCATTTTGATAATAAATGTGTCCTCGTTTGGCCTTCAGGCGCTTCGTTTTGTTCTTTAGGTGCCTAAAGCCTAAAGAACAAAACGAATACCTAACACTATATGTAGAGCAATCCAATTTTCTCACATTTCTTCACCTTTCCAATTTTTCCCGCCGTATAAACTTTCCTTGGGTGTAAATAAACACAACAAAATAGACAGCTTAAACCAAACGACCCATTCTCGAGCGAGAACACACCTTGGTTTTTATTTATGAAAATTGAAATAAATCGTTTCATATATCAAGTCATTTTTAACACAGCTACCACTTGTGCTAAATTTTTCACAATACACGATCGGTTATTGATATGAAATTTCACGAAGCAACCAACATTAAAGTTCTAAATTTAGATTTTATTTGCTAGAATTAATCGTATCACTCACTTTACTTGCAATATAAAAACGCCCCCGACATTCATATATGTGCAATGCCGATTTCTCCCAGGCGGCTTGGTTTTGACGTCTCTGTTAGGGAACATATTTCGGTAGGAACAAAAGTTCTCCCTACTTTCATGTATTTGCAAGTCCGATTTTCGCCAGGCCGATTGGTTTTGATGGCTCTGTTAGGGACCCGCCGCATGTGTCGTCAATTTCGACCAATCAGATGTGGGTATTTCCGTTAGGATAGGGGTTGAGATTTTTATTCGTTAGTTAGTTTTATGACATATATTATTTTCTTCAATATAAAAAATTGTTATGGAGTGCCGAAATCGATTGACGCAAAAATTTCATCAATCCGTTATGAAATGACTGAATTTGAACCCCAATATGTTCCCGAAAGACGTAATCCTACGTCAAAAATATATATGGCGCCATCTTGTGGTGGCGGCCATTCTGGATTTGCATTTTCCATAAATAACTGTGTTCTACTAGCCAAACCTTTCAATTTATACCCATATTGATTATTTTACAGATTATTCAAAATTTCCGATCTAAAAATAAGAAAAATCAAAAATAAAATACTCCGGATAATCGAGTCTAAAATTCCGGATAATCGAATCCCAGATAATCGAGTCTCCGGATAATCGACTCCGACCTATACTAATCGATTATCACTGTCAAATACTGTTTCAAGCAACCGATTTGTTTTATTGTATAGGTTTAGTGGGAGAAATTCCTACAGTTTAAAATTCACGTCGACTGCGTACTGATTAGTATGAATTATATGATTCATCTTATATGATTTCTGACGTGGGACTGCGTCTATAATTTCTATACCGAGGTGTAAGTTCAATGTTTAGAAAACGAGAGCGTTACGCCGCAACAAAATTTTGAGCGTTAATACCCCCTCAACAACTGAACGGAATGGTATGATAAACACTTCATAAGAACGATACGATGTCTACGCGTTATATGCTTGTTACTTATAGATCCAAAAACATGTTTCAATAGCTTGAAAGTAGTTTTCAAAACAGACTATTGAAATCACACGAATCTGTATATAATAGGGTGTCTGCTCGGAAATCCACTCAGTTGTGATTGTGCAGCGATTGATGTACGATCGTTGGAACGTGAGTGGGGAAATCAACATTGCAAAATAGATGCAAACTGCGGGTACTTTTGTACTCGCTTACGTTTTTGCAAATCGGAACGTTTCCCTAACACAGAGTTCAAAAAACATAACGGACGTTCATTAGACCAACGGTTGGTCATTAGATTTACTTGCTACGAGACGTAATCATCACAATACATGAATTTACCCTAATTGGAATTAGGTCACTAGTTTAATCAATACACGCAAATGACAGCTTTGTGTATTGGCAACATCGTACCCAAAGAGGAACATCCGAGGTGCGATTATTGATAGTTGAAAAAACACAAATGATTACGAAGCAATTGAGGAGAATGATTGAAAGTTACTAAAACTACTTCAAACTTTGAGTTTTAAGCTTACTCGAAAACACAATTATGATACTTAGTCCGATCTGACTGAACACCGACCATTTGAAGGCTAAGAAACAGTGTTCGGAGTATATGGAGTTCACACTGTGTTTGATTCTTGAACTTAAGGGAGTATTCTAGTCTAGAAATTTGAAGAAAATCAAAAAAAATTTCCTTCATATTTCTGTAGTTTAGGCATTCAAGAATATATCCTAGAAAGGACGAAAATCCTATCATTTACCGAGTTAGAGCCTTTTAGTGATGCGGTATCTAACCTGTTACGGCCATAACAATGAGCTTCAAGCGTGTTTTTCTCAAAACTAGTTTTGAAATATCTCAAGTTCTACTGAGCCGGTTAATGTCGAAACTATATGGATGCAATATGCAAACATCTCTCTACCGCATGAACCTCCAAAAAATAATATTTTTAAAATTTTACTATTTTAAAAAAAATTGGAAACGTAAGAAAGAGTGTTTCAAACCGGATTTTGTTTTTCAAACGGCCGCCAAAACATGTTTTTGACTTGTCCGAGGTTCATGCTCCCTTGATTCATGTTTGTGCTCCCTTGGCCGAGTGGTTAGCGTCATAACTAACATGCCGGGTGTTCGGGTTCGATTCCCGTTCTGGTCGGGGGAATTTTTCGTCAAAGAAATTTCCTCCGACTTGCACTGTGATCACGTGTATTCTAGAGCTTGCCACTCAGAATGCATTCAAGGCGTGTTATTTGGCATAGAAATCTCAACTAAGTACTAATAAAAATGACGCAAGTAATACTAATTGAGACGGCGAAGTTCCTCTAGGAACGTTAGTGCCATTGAAGAAGAAGAAGAAGAAGAGGTTCATGCGATAGCGACATCTTTACTGATTCAGAATCTGTTCGATTTTTTTGATTCAGATAACCAGAAGGGCTGGAATTGTGTACGCCATGGCACAACTTTTTTTAACCCTCTCATTTCATCAGTTTTTAACTATTCTAGTTATGAATATTTTTTCTCCGTTAAATTTTTGTTTTATTGTTAAAAGATAGATGAACAAATAATGATATAATGGATAGTAAAAATATTCTTTGTTTTATTTTTACGGAGCTCGCAGAAACGTCCGATATTCGTGCCTCTACAGTAGAATACCCCCTTAATTAGCAGCACAGCCCAAATAACGTAATTTCGCCAATTTTCAAACATTATTACTAAAACAAAGAGTCCCAGTTCAAAATAATCATTCACCTGGCTGGTCGAACGTAACAGACGAATTGAATCTTTCTGAAAGAGATATGAATCGAAAAATGTAACTGTCCCATCCCCACCTGGCTCCAGATAATATCGCTCTATTCCTCGCACTGATAAATAATAATAATAAAAAAAATTAAATGCGCTTCCATATCCTGTCTGGGAAAGGATGATGAGAGGAAGAGAGAGATAAACTGCCATAGGAATCTGTTAGGTATTGAGATCGATCCTAGCAGCAGCAGAAGAGTTGAGCATCCCAACATGGGGTAAAAACGAGGTAATGCAGTGGGTGGGGCTGAGAGAACGGTTGGTGCCATGCGACTCGATTCGCCGGGGGAGGGTGCAGGAGGAAAATAATAATAATTGATTGTTTTCCATTTCTGCTTCATATCAAATATTTTGTGTTATTGCAATTTAATTTAAATTGTTCTTTTTAATTAAACTTTTTTGGGCGCATGTTGGTTTTTATTTCAATCGGGTATCATGTGCCACACGTATGTACGAGGGACAGTTCCGGCTGAAATCTAGGCAGGTTCGGGTGCTGCTGTGAGTTATTGATTGGAGCCGTAGTCCAAGTGGTCCACATAGAAAATTTTAGAACTTCTGTCTCATTGTCCTAAATTTACACCGCCGCGCAAGCAACGGTTGTAACTATTCATTCGCTGCTATCGACATGTGTAACATCTCAAAATTACATCCTGAGCCGTAACATCTCATGCCATGAATAAACGCAATACGATTCTGAGATACGTTATACGTAATACCAATGGGTGCAGACTGAAGCTGACAAGGGGTGACGAACGATTGGGTTCAATTTTATTTTATTTGCGCTTACGTTTGTTTCCTTTAGAATCAATATCATTCACATAGGCATACACACGCAATACCGGCATTCCAGCATGTCGATATATAATAAATTTCCCTTTCCCTCGCCAAATCACCCTCATGATAAACTTCGACTTCGACTTTCACACATTTCCTCCTATCGTGTGCAACATATTACACACAAACACACATTCGCCTCACTTTTCCACTTCCACAAACGAAGTAATAATTCATTTTCCCATGTTATTAAAAGAGAAATAGATCACGTTTTCGCTCTGCCATTTTTACTATTCGTTTTTTTTATTGTGTTTTATTATTATTTTCCATTTCAGCGGAAAGCAACGTAAATAACGCTGGCAAGAGTGCGGGTGATGTCTCCAAGCGTGCCTGCCTGCCATTCCGATGGCCCTGTGCGGCAATTTGGATTGGGTCGGCTCCAGACCGAGTTACTTTCTCGTCCTTCCCCCTCCCCTCTTGCCTTGCGTTTCCTAGCGAATCCGTCCCGACCAGCTCTGACGGAATGACGCGGCTGCGTTTGAAGGAGCCTGAAACGGACGGGGCACAGAACACAAGGAAAAGAATTTTGCGTGCGCAAACGAGCTGTTACAAGTAATTAGACAACTTTTAATTGATTTTCCTCTCGAGAGTGTCTTGAAATTGCTTTTATAGAGCTGTTGACTAACGACATAAAAGTGGTGTGCCGTTCTCTGGTTTCGGTCCGATCCGGTCGGGAGGAGAAGGCGTAGGGAGGACGAGATTGCGTTACGGATCAGACTGTGTGGCGAAACAGAGAGGTCGTGGGCAGACGGAGATTGGAGTGGTTACGCCGAGGTTGAATTTAAATTGGGAAAATTGATCATTAGGCGCTATAATGTCACCAATTCACGACCGACGCGCAGTTCCGACAGAGTGTGTTTACATGTGGGGATGACATTTTGAACATCGGAAACAGTGCTGTTTTCGGTGGAGTATGGCAAAATTATAGGATGGCACAGGATATTTAATCATTCATTCAGTAACACAACATTATTTTAGCAATAAGTTTATTTTGAGATTAAGTGTACCGGACATTTTTCGCGTTCGATGCGATTTCTTTTGGCCGTTTTAATAATTGAACTATCTGTATCATTTCATACAGTCATGGGCTGTTTACCTCTAATTACTTCGAGTCTATACACACTCATTCATTTCACTGTGTTGGCTGATTGAATCCAACTATTCCGGATGGCAATTTTGTCAAGTCACACGTGACGTTATTTTAATTTCAATGTTAATGATTTGGAACTTGGAGATTTTCCGCTCTCAATAGTGAAGTATTGGGAAATATCCTCATCTGAATATCGAATAACTGTGACGATTAGTTGTGTCTAACAGTATGTTTGACGTAAACAGAAACAGCAATTATGTTCAAGGAAATGGTATATAATTTAAGCAGACAATGACTCATGACTACTAGAATACATCCTTTGTTCTCAAATAAACCTAAACGGATTGAAAGAGTTCGTGGATTACCACGTTGGCTGAGACCCAGATATTAGAAGAAATACCGTTTTGTCTCAAATTCCGAACACTTAAGCTTTGGTGGCCATTAAACAGTGTCTCATTACTCATGATACTTTTTCGCAAAATTAATTTTATTTTCGGATACAATGGAGCCCTCTTCCCCATTTGACTACGATAAAATTAATTTACAAATACATTTTCATGGAGAAAAACTAAACATATGTGTGATCACATTTGTCTCAAACTTTACAGGGTCTTTCAGATTAAACGCTCACACAACAAATTTCAATAACTTCTACAAAAGTGAACCGATTTTGACGTAGGACTACGTCTTACATTAAGGGTGCCAAATCAGAAAACAGGTCACGTTTTTATGAAATAAAGTTAACGTTAATAACTATTTTTGCAGCGAACGGATTTTAATGATTTGCATACCATTTGAACCGGATATTTTCTAAGATTTGTTTCACATGCTATATATTACAATTCCATAGTCTGTATATGGTTTAAATTGATGAAAATTTGAATCATTCCCATTTCCCTATACATTTGTTTTGTCCATTTGCGTACATTCCCGAACAGAGCTGTCAATAACGGGCAACTTATGCGGCCACTAGAATAGAAACAACGAAGGGGGATAGCGAAAAGAGAATATTTGCGAAGTAAACTCCACGCTTGCATAGTAAGTAAGTTGTCGCTAGTGTATAAGTATTGCATCTCCTCTGATCCTCTGTCCTCTCCTCTGATACTCATTGCTCGTGAGGACACCGAGTGGACAACACCGTTGCTGGGCGAGGTGGACGGTGAGGGATCGAGTGCCTTTCTCAAGGCAATGGAGGCCAGCGAGTAGAAAAATTTCCCAAGGGTCTTTTTGAAGACTAGAGACGAATGAACTGAAAAGTTTAAAGTCTCTTTAAGTCAATAAAGAAGAAGAAGGAGGAGGAAAAGAAGGAACATTTTCAGAATCTTTCTGTGCCCGAAACAAGAAAGGTCGCTTATTCTGCTCGTTTTATGTTTCATGTTTCCCCTCGAGCTGTGAAGATGCTTGTTGAATGACGATGCACGGAAGATGCCTCTCGTTAAATACTCAGTACAATGCGTGCATTGATATGAATAGACAAATTGCGTGTAGTGTTCTCGCAAAGGCAAGAAAGAATCGTTACTTCTCGAAATGATTCTACAAAACCACGCAAACCATCAACCCTTTCAGGAATTTTTTTACTGAAGTGTTACTTATGAAATTTCGATGTATTCGCAAATAATATCCGAAATGATAAACGAACAAATTAAAAAAAAAAAAAAGATTTCGTAGTCCTTCGTCCTAAGTGGTCATGTCTCGGATACAACCCCTCGAATTTTATTTTTAAAAAACGAAAAAATAAAGCTTATTTTAGGATATTTTCGATGTGATCACCCTTTTTTTCGATAACGCGTTTTAAACGGTGAACAAAATTCTTCATGCACAACTCTAACATTACGACTTCGATGCTGTTGAAAAGCCGTGTTATTTCTTCTTTAAGTTCCTCCAAATTTTGTGGCTTATTAACATAGCAAGGACCGTTGCTATGTTAATAAGCCACATAATAAGACGTACCCCCAGACGAAGTAATCGACGACGAGAAATGTTGAAATTCTTACCATGAGAGGACAATGTTTCATTAAGGTTTTGGTTGCTCGAGTAATACGATTTCACTAAAAATAGACGTTCCTGTAAGTCGTACATCTTGACACTAAAAACCATTCGATCAGACTGAACGAGTAGCCAAATCGACGTAGCGAAAATTTTTTTTTTAAAGAGCTATCCGATTTTTTTGCGTGAGCGTTTAATCTGAAAGACCCTGTTAAATCATTTTTGTCATTGACTCATATTCGGAATACTATTGTTTCTAATTCCGAACGGCGTAAATGCAATTAAAAACAATTATAACTTTTGTACTACTGAAACGATTCATGTTCTCGATATATCAAATTAAAGCAAATTAGTTAGTCTTTTTTGATTTTTTTTTTTGAAAAAACTGGATTTTGTTTTCGTAATTATTTATCGTATTTGTTTTTTTTATAGTTTACATGGTTTCGGGACCAAGGGCGCTATATTCTTTATACTTTTTTTTTAAAGCTGAGTTTTTTTTACATAAAATATTCAAGAATCAGAGATGTTTCTTGATGATTTGAGATGATTTCTTTTTCGTTTTTGAGTTATGATTTACCAAAGTTGAGATGTTTTGGTTGCGGTAGCTTATTTGACAGAAGATAGGAACATGGGAAATCGCAAGTCTATATTTTTTTCTAAGACCGGCTATTTGGCTTCAATTTGATATGTCGATCATCTCAATCGGTCCAGTAGTTCAAAAGTTTTGAAAAAGTATTTTTTAGGAAAAAGGGAAAAATTTTATTTTTTCGGATCAACGATTAACTTTAAAAAATCACAACTCAAAAAAGATAAACATCACATGTTTGATTTTATCACTGGTTTTGACAGTCACATTTGTTGCAAATGCTCAGTATTGTAAATTATATACTGTATCGATACCTGTAAATGATGTTAAAATGAAACCTATACCCCAAAGAATTTCAGGATTCTGATTATTCAATTATTTATAACGTAAATTTACATTTAAAAATGATTTGTTCGGAATTTGAGACTGTTTGGAATATGAGACAAAACGGTATAATACATGTCAAAAGGAATTTATGAAGAATAAGGAGTTCAACGAGAAACGAACAATTGTAATACGACACTGGAGGTGCTGACGAAGACCAGAAAGAAATCGCATTCATTTATTTTTGTGTGTCTAAATTTCAAAACGTATCTTCCAAAAAAACTTTGTTTTTCGAATAAACTTGATCGGTAACTCAAAAAGTTTTTGACATAGGACTTCGTCTGTCGTGGAAGGGTCAAATCAGAAAACAGGCAAATCTTCTATGAAATAGTTCCTACGTTAATACAGGTCGGACTCGATTATACACAATTTTGGAATCGATTATATACAGTTTGCAAAAAAATATTTTTTATTATATTTCAAACATGACTTACTTCAAGAAGAAATGTAATCTTTCAACGTTAAGGTGAAATTTAAGTGGCTATTACAGGTACAGTGGGGTAAAAATCGTGATTTTTGAAGATTTTGCTTGAATTTTCTCCAGGAATTGTTTATATCGATATTGTAGCGAAATTAAGAAAGATAAAAGTTGGGTGTAAAAGAACAAATTGTAGAGCGGTTAGAGAGCTTCAATTTAATTGATAAAAACAATCTAGTTTAATCAAAATTTCGGGATAAAATTAATAATTACACATTGAAAATTATTCCAAAATGTTATTAAAATCCACTGAATTAGTAGTTCCACTACTATATCCTGTACTAAATTTATTCATCTTTTAAATGAAAGCAACATAATCGTCTTCCGTAGCGTACTTTCAATGTAGAGCCAGTTTGAGGCAACAGAGTCCGAGACAGAAAAAAAGTTCTATAACTCTGTCATTGTTGAAATTCGAACATAAGCGTAGGAGGATTTTTTTCATCAAATATGAACGTGTATCACCTCCTGAGAAAATCTGGATAAATTTATTTTTTCATGTGAGAAAGGTGTTTTCTGACTTTAAGGGGATGAATCAAAACCCAAATTCCTCTTTTATTTTCAAAAAACGAAAAATACATGCATAAAAAACGAAAAAAAATATTTTTTTTGCTCGATTATATACAGTGAAAAGAATTCGAAAACTGTAAATAATCGAGTCCGCTCTGTATATATTTTTGCTGCGAACGAGTTTTGATGATTTGGATATCAATCGATGACAATGTATTACGGTTCCCTTATATTCCCATTATTCTCAAATTATTCCCAAATTATATTGTATTCCCATGTTTTATACACTTGTTCTGTGTGCTAGCATCAACATTCAACATTCAAGTATCAGCAAGGTGTATTTCGTATACATCACTGTGAATCAGACGTGCACAAATCGCTCGCTCGAAGTGCGATTTCATGTTAACGTTCATAGAGGAAACATTGTAATTCAAACTCCGTCCTTTTTCAACTTATTAAATGTAATTAAGCCATTCGCGATGTCAAATACACAGTGTCACCGTCTTTCGCAACGCTGATAAAAAACACAGCTGTTCTGCTCGACACAAAATCCAAGAGCGAGATAACTTCGCAGCGTCGATGAAGTTGTGAATAAAAGATATCGCACACTGCGGGTGCAATTCTGTTCGGTGGAGGCATTATGTGGATTGTTATGCTGTGTGGTGGAGAGTGCTTGTGTATTGGTTTGCATCATGTACATATTGTTATTGTTTTATGTAGTGCAAAGGTAGATCTAAGTGGTTGAAAACTGTGGAATAATAGTACTAGTGGAAGAAATATGTAATCGCCTGTGACCGAGTGTGTGTCAGCTTCCAAGAAGACCATCGCGATAGCGTTCCCGGTGAATACTCAATAAAATGCGTGTATTGACATAAGGGAACAAATATATGGTCAGCATGTGTATTTTTCTCGTGAGGGCTTGAATGAATCATCAATCGACCATTATCAACTGCTTGCACACAACCAGGCAAACCATTGACCCTATTCAGGATCAACAGAATATTCTATAAATGAGTTTTTTTTTAAATATTGGGTTGGGGAAAAAGAAATGTCTATATTGCCAATATATGGCAACACTTAAACATACCTTGTGTTGTACTCATCGCACCGGGTCATACTATACGGCTATTTAAAGACGACAATCTGTGCTACAAGTGTCGTTTTGACAGTGTTGTGATTGTCCTTTTCAGTCTCAAGTTATAGCGCGTCAAAGATGTAGTCCACCAAGCAAGAAATTCGCCATATTTTACGTTTTTACTACCTGCGAGGTAAAACTGCAACGAAAAGGTCCCAAAAAATTTGTGTAGTTTATGGACTCGACGATTGTAACGATTCGCACAGCACAGCGTTGTTTTGATCGATTTCGTTCTGGTGTAGTGGCTGTCGAAGATACACCACGTACTGGTAGGCCAAACGTCTTGGAAACCGATAAAATCGTTGAAATCATCCAAGTAGACCGGCATATGAGCACTCGCTCGATTGGCCAGGAACTGGGTATAGACCATGAAACCGTTTGGAACCATTCGCAGAAGATTGGATTCCAAAAAAGCTGGATGTATGGGTGTCACACGAGTTGACGCAAAAAAATCTTTTAGACCGAATCGACGCCTGCGATGCACTGCTGAAACGGAACGAACTCGATCCATTTTTGAAGAAGATGGTGACTGGTGATGAAAAGTGGTTCACGTACGACAACCTAAAGCGAAAAAAGTAGTGGTCGAATAGCGGTGAGCCGGCCCAAACCATCGCCAAGCCCGGATTGACGGCCAGGAAGGTTTTGCTGTGTGTTTAGTGGGATTGGAAGGGAATCATCCACTATGAGCTGCTCAACTATGGCCAAACCCTCAACTCGGTTCTCTACTGTGAGCAGCTTGACCGTTTGAAGCAGGCGATTGACCAGAAGCGGCCAGAAATGATCAACAGGAATGGTGTTGTTTTCCACCAGGACAACGCTCGGCCTCACACATCTTTGATGACCCGCCAGAAGCTGCGGGAGCTCGGATGGGATGTTCTATTGCACCCACCGTATAGTCCGGACCTGGCTCCAAGTGATTATCATCTCTTCCGGTCCATGCAAACGCAAAAGAGGCTTGCGAAAACAGGCTGTCTGAGTTTAAGGAGTGGGCAGGGGGGGGAAGGTGGGTTTATAAGAGGGGGATAATGAAGTTGCCTTCTAAATGGTAACAAGTTTGCGAACAAAACGGCGCATATTCGACTTAAAATGGATAGTTTTTAGTATGTCAAATAAAGCGTCAAATTTCGATCAGAAATGCGACATTTCTTTTTCCCCAACCCTATTTATTTATTTATTTATAATGATACTACATCCCATTGAGAGATTAGATCTTCTTCACAATTTTTCGCCAATAGTCCCGATCCATGGCTGCAGTTCTCCAACTCCCGACTGCACCGATTCTTGCCAAGTCCTGCTCCACCTGGTCCAACCACCTCGCTCGCTGGGCTCCTCTCCTTCTTGTTCCTACCGGATTCGATGCGAACACCATCTTTGCAGGGCTACTGTCCGGCAATCTTGCAACATGCCCTGCCCATCGCACTCGTCCAGCCTTGGCGACTTTCTGAATGCTGGGTTCGCCGTAGAGTTGCGCCAGTTCGTGGTTTATTCTCCTTCTCCATACTCCGCTTTCCTGTACACCACCGTATATTGTTCTGAGCACTCGGCGTTCGAAAACTCCAAGCGCTTGTGAGTCCTCTTCAAGCATCGTCCATGCTTCGTGCCCATAGAGAACAACCGATCGAATTAGGGATTTGTACATGGTACACTTCGTACGGGGTCGGAGTTTGTTGGACCTCAAGGATTTGCGGAGCCCATAGTAGGCACGACTTCCATTGACAATGCGTCTTCGAATTTCACGGCTGTTGTTGTTGTCAGTTGTTATCAACGAGCCAAGGTAAACAAATTCCTCTTCCACCTCGAGCTCGTCGCCGTCGATCACAACACTACTACCAAGAAGAACTCTGTTGCGATCAGTCCCTCTAGCTAGCATGTATTTAGACTTAGACACATTGATCCCAAGCCCAATCAGCCCTGCTTCGTGTTTCAGTCGGGTATACAAGTCGGCTACCGTCGCATGTGTTCTTCCGATTATGTCCACGTCGTCGGCGAAGCAGATAAACTGACTAGACTTGTTGACAATCGTGCCCCGCATGTTGAAACCCGCTCTCCGCATAACACCTTCCAGCGCCACGTTGAAGAGCAGACAGGAGATTCCATCGCCTTGTCAGGTTTGCTTGCAAGATATCGAAGAAGATATTTCGGAATTATTGAAATCTCGTCTTCAAACTAAACATCGGAAGATCGATGTTTACAAAATCAGTCTGTCATCAGTCATCAGTCTGGCAAGAAGGAATTTACTTTATGCATTTCGACTCCCAGGAAATCAAATGCTGATGTATTCTGTTGTCCAAATCATTCCGGTTCAGATATCCATGATCGGATAGGAGGTTTCCAACCACCTGTTCAAGGCAAGTACATTGGCCTTTCACAAACGTCAGTGTTCGGAAATTCAAGTAACGTTTTATAATGTTGTTGTTGAAAATTATGTTTGCTGCGAACGGGTTCTAATGATACCAATCGAATCGGAATTTCTCTAAGATTTGTTTGACATGTTGGAACGGCTAGCGCGTAAAAGCAGAACATTTGCAATTTCTATAACACAGTATTGTTTCTGCCAATGAGTAGTCAACATCAAATCGTGTCTTTTTAGTTTGCAACCTCAAACCCTGGGATGAGTTTGATGAATTGATACAGAGCGTCGGTTTTCATGCCACCTGGTGGAAAAGGCTTCAGTTTTGACTTAGGACTACGTCTTTGATTTCTACGGTATTGAAAATGAGACATGTACCGAATAACTTAAGGGATTTCAAATGCATATTACGCAAAATAATAGCACGGTTCTAATAGCTCTAACCACTGGGAAAAAACCTTCTTCACATTCAAAGGGCGCTGAACTTTGATGCCACTCTTATTCTAGAAACAACCCTTGAATTCAAGAATATATTTTTTTCTTGAATTCAAGGGTTGTTCCTAGAATAAAAGTGGCATCAAAGTTCAGCGCCCTTTGAATGTGAAGAAGGTTTTTTCCCAGTGGTTAGAGCTATTAGAACCGTGTTATTCGGCGGAAAATAAAAATATGTTCCACAGCGGTTGCTATCACCGCCAACGCCGCCACCACAAAGTCGATGCGGTTCGAACTTTGTTGTTGCCATTCTGCGAAGGAACTGCATGGCATAATTTTTGAATTATTTGTGTTTGGGAACGTTGGAGATGTAATTTTCCTAAGAGATACTGAAAAACTATTTGGATATTCAATAAGTTTAGTGTTTCAGTGTCACTCTAGACAACGAGCAATCAGCAGTACATGTTAATGTTGAGAGTGAATTGAACAATTTGCTCGAATTGGGCTTTCATTGCATTGCGAATCGTTCGCACCTCTCAGTGCAACCATTCATTCATCGTTCTTTGTTAGTACTACCGAATATGTGTATTTGAAAGTTCATTCTCCAATTTGTATCATGTTTATCCTCGCCTGCAAGAATTTATTAGTCCTACATTAACAATGCGGTCGTGCCTAGAACACTGCTCCTCTATTTATTTTTCCTGTATACAATTCGACATTGTCAATGCGATAAAGATTTTGGTTGTTCACATTTCATGCAAATGAACCCTATTACGTTCTGAAGCTGAAGTACACGCCTGTCAAAAACATGTTTTGCCAAAAGTACGACATATTATAAATCCGTAAAATCATACTCATACACCTTATAACGATATACTACTGTTACTGCTGGCAGGATTTTCCATAGGAGATCCCATAGTATATATGGCAGCAGGCTTATTTTGAAGAGAGGTCGTGTGATAAGTCCTCTTATGGTTCGCAGCAAAATCACACTAGAGATTCCATCGGATCCAGAATGGGTTGACACTATGCGACCCCTGATCAACGAAGTGAAGACACTGCAGGCCATCGATGACTAAAACAAGTTTATTAGGTATCAATTGGTTTTTACTTCATGCATTTGATATTCTTTTGATACTCCTGAAGATATTCACGATACCAGAAACTTCGGTACTGATCGAGTTTATTCATCGGTAGCTGAGATCAATGTAAGGAAGTGCATTCATAGATGTCCTGATGAGGAAGTGGATCGGAGATAACGCAGCTGAGTTATCTGGTAATTTGCTACCATAACTGCCATCAATCTCATCAACTGCCAAAGCACGGCGCTCTAGGGATAATAGGTAACCAGATAATATGTTCATTGGCTTAGGCGGATCTCATTCTTCGCCGAATCCAGGAATTTTTTCGCACCTACAATAATCTTCTTGATGTCCAAATGCAAGAAAGACAGGCAATTCCTTGGGGTCGATAATTACTTCCCGGGGGTCGACATGAACGAAAATTGATTATTTTAGGGGTTGACAAGGTCTAAAAATTGACCCCCTATAATCAACACAAGTTCTTGTTTGAAACATTTAAGATACAGTAAAAGTTGTGTTACGTGATTCAAATTGATTTCTAGTAGAAAGTATTATTGTTGTACTTTTCAAAAACTCAACAAATGGATAAGCGCGCATAAGATGAAACATTTGGCAAGTGCATTTGACATTTGCGTTCTGGAATTTTTTGGAACTTGAATACACTCATTTACTAATTTAATTCAAGAGATAACATTAGTAGAAATAGAAAAAAAGAAGTTGATTTTTTAAATAAAAATGTATCATTAACGTGTGATTTTTATATATTTTTCTCAAAAATTAATTGTCTATTCCAGTATTTGTGAATAATTTGTATTAACTTATTTACATTTAAATAATGATTTATATAATTTTACATCTATTTATTTTATTGAATTATGATGAGTGCCTGTAATCTTCCAGACTTTGGCAAAGCACCCAGATATCCAGACCATGCTTTGTCTAGTCCAGACTTTCCACACTTTGCCCAATTTTTTCCAGATTTAAAAAAAAAATGCAATCAAATTTGACTTTATTGAGTTCGTTTGGAAAGCTAGTTTGTGTTAGTTTTATTGAAACAGTTATTCAAAATGGCATCACTGATTTTACCAAAGGAATTGGGAGGCCAAACTGAGCTGGATTTCTCAAAGTACCGATATCTACAAAATAAGTTGTAAAGACATTAAGTGTCTTGGAGAATTGAAGGATTTCTTGAAGCATGCTGCGACTGAGAAGCACAAAAGGGACTGCTGTGATCACGAATGTTCTCGGAGATGGTCAACACGAGGAGCCCATTAGTCGTATATGAAGCAATCCGTTCAGTTTGATTCCGAAGAAATAGTCATAAGCCTCAAGATAGCCAAACACTGTTTGTCCGGAGGTCAAACAATTGACACTTTTTGACAGTTAAAGTTTGGTTTAAAATTTGTACAAATACTATTATGTTTCTCACTCTTCAATTATGAACAGTGACAAACAATGTCAAATATAGAACATCAAAAAATTGCATACCAAATTTATTTAATTGGATATAGGGCTTATGGGCAAGGACCATGACTTCGCCAGGCAATTTTCTTATAATGCTCTTCGACTCGAGTATTTCACGACGTTTCATGGTATTGGATATTGTTTTCACAAATGAGTTCATGCAAACGCTAAAACATCTGAAGGAAGTTGCGTTTCACCAACAAAATAACGAGAGCTTAGAAAATGCGTAGGTTGGGTCAACGGCTCAACAACTCATTAAGAAGTACGTAAACGATTGAAAAATATCTGTTGATCGGCTCAACAAATTAAAGGCTAATGTAATGCATCAACTTCAACTTCAACGACCTGGCTATGATAAATCAGACTATGTAGGACCGGAAAATTTCCCTAATCTGGTTTTTTTTTTTTTTTTTTTTTTTTTTTTTTTTTTTTTACATATATTAGTTTACAAAACTTAACTTAGAGATGCATACATTCAATTGTATTACCCATACAATCATGATGTTAATGTTAAGTTCAAAATCATCTATCCATATTTTCCATCCTTAACAAAAATTAAGAAATTTGTTAAAGTGTTTTTCAAATATCTTCTTGTTATCCCATCTTCTCTCTCTAATATGCTTTTTGAAACAAAATAGGTTGGCATTTTTATAATTATTCATATTGTAAAAAATTGTTTCTGCTACTAGCCATAATGCACTTTTTGCTTTAAAGTTTTTCTTTTTGATTCCTTTGTATAGCATATCTTCCGGTGAATCTAAGACTTGTTGCAGTTCCGTTTTGACAATGTTCGACATCCATTTCCATACATTCCTCGAAAATTTACATTCTTTGATTCTATGAAAATTTGTATCTTCCTCACCACAAACATCACATAGATTATTTTCAACATTAGCAAAATTATGATTTTTCATTTTAACTCTGTTAGGAAACGAATCATTGAATACTTCATACAATAATGACCTCGCCTGAGTAGATATAAAGTTCTTGGATACATTTTCCCAAATAACTTCCCATGGAAGATTCGGAAATTTTTGCTCGATTTTTACTTCAATTGCTTTCTTTGTAAGTAGAAAATTATAGATTGCCTTATTCGTTCTTATATGGTCCATTGTCTTAATCGTTGAGGCGAGGTTTAATGTTTTTTTAGTATTACTTGTTACATTTTTCCAGCTATTCAACCTAATTAGAGGATGATCTATCTTTTTTCCGCTTTTGTAAATTAAATTTCTTATACATAAGGATTGACATTGCGTTTCAGGGTCAATCAAATTCAATCCACCTTGCGTGGCGTCCAAATACAACTGATCTCGATGAACTCTGAACATTGTATGATGACTCCACAGAAATTGTCCTGTAATCATTTTAATTTCTGCTATTTGCTTATTATTTGGCGGAATTACCTGGGATATGTACCATAGTTTAGATAATAAGAAATTATTTGAAACTATAACTTTTTCCAATAAATTTAACCTACGTGCCGAAAATAAGTGAATGGAAAACTTTATGCTATTTATCAGTTTCCTGAAGTTGATTTCAACCATTTCCTTCCATGAAATTGTGACTAACAAACCTAAAATTTTTAATTCTTTGCATTCCGCCACCATTTGTGGCCCAATATTACAATTGTTGAACCTAAGATATCCAGATTTTTTAAAATTCAGATTTATTCTAGCGCTAATGGAGTAATCACTAATAATCTTCAAAACGGTATCGAATTCATCATTGTTTCTAATTACAATTGTCAAGTCGTCAGCGAATGCTCTTAATTTGATGAACCGAGTTTGAATTAAAATACCTCTCAACGCGGCATAAATTTGCCTTATTAAAGGCTCAATATACATCACAAAAAGTGTCATGGATAGTGGACACCCTTGACGCACCGATCTATCTATCTTTATATCATTGGTTAAGTAGCCATTCACTATAATTTTCGAAGAAGCACTAGAATAAAACTTTCGTATAATTGTGATAACTTGCTCTGGCAAACCAAACTTCTTAAGAATTTCCCACAAACGATCGTGATTAACAACATCAAAAGCTTTCTCTAGGTCAAGACTCAGTAATGCAAATTTCATTATTTTAGATTGCTGCGCTTTGATCACTAAAGTACGTATCACATCCAAGTTATCTATACACGATTGCCCCTTTACTACTGCTGTTTGGCCTTCTTCAATAACTTCATGCATACCTTCCGAAATACGATTAGCTATGAGCTTGGTAAAAATCTTATAGTCTGTGTTTAAAAGACTGATTGGCCTAAAGTCTTTAAGGTCTTTCGATTTCCCAAATTTCGGTATAAGGGTAACGATTCCACTCGAAAAGTTTTCCATTGGTACCATCGAATTATCCAAAAAACCGTTGAACAACCGTAGAAGTTCTTGTTTCACTAAATCAAAATGAAGCATGTAAAATTCGTAGGTAATTCCATCTGGACCGGGAGATTTCTTTTTCGTTGCATCTTTTATTGTTTTCAATAGCTCTTCTTCACTGATTCGTTCTATCATTTTTCCTCTCGTGACAGGATCAAAGGACTTCCTCACATAGTTCAAAGCAGCGCAATCAGTATTCACAATTGAATTTTCTCTAAACAAGCTTTGGTAATGGTCAAATACTGTTTTTTTCAATTCACTTTGATTTGTAATCATTCCATTACTTCCTTTCAATGTTAAGGAATTTGGGTTCAACTTCCGTTTATTTATTTTTGACACATGATAAAGTCCAAGTTTTTCATTCTCCATCAAGGATAATGGCTGTAAACGTCTAGCATAGCTTGTCAATCTGTCTTCTTCAATTTCCAAAATTTTTGCCTTCACAATACTTATTTCTTCAGATAGCTGTTCACCGCTTCTTTGCCTGTCGCTTAATTGTTTCAACTTCGTATTCCACACGTCCTTCCTGCGCCTAATCGCATCATTAAACTCGAACGCCTTTTGTTTATAAAATTGTTTAATCTTTCGTTTCACATCATATGACCACCATTCACTGAAGCTATCACTGAATTTCCTTCTCTCTTTCAATTTTAAATATTCATTCCTAAACTGATCCTGAACGATTGGATCATTTAACAAATGATCGTTTATCTTCCAGTACCCCCGACCAAACACCATAGAACGTTGATCTGCTGATATTCTGTACTGCACTACTACGGCATGGTGGTCTGAGAAAGCGACAGGAATTGTAACAAATTTGGTTATATTTGAGCTAAACTTCTTTGATACATAGACACGATCTAATCTAGACGCCGAATCACCTCGAAAGAAAGTATACTCTCGTTGCGGTTTTTTATGCGCATTCGCCACGTCCTGAAGCTCAAGAGATTGCACGGCTGACCTCAAACCACTTGAAAAATTATACATTTTTCCCTTGCAGTCCTCAGGACATAAAACACAATTAAAATCACCTGCGAGGATGTTGCATACAGTTCCCGGCTTGTTGAAATGTGCAGCAATAGAATCCGTAAACATAGCGTCCCTGTCAGCTCTGTATTGTGAACCAGAGTGACCGTACACATTCACTAAATTTAATCCATCTACCGAAACAGATATAATACGTCCCCCCGGGTCCATCAATAAATGGTTATATTCCAAAGTCCTCCGTACCAGAATTGCAGTACCCTTGTTAGTCATTCCAATATTCACAAAGGCTTCATGAGTTTGTATGAATGAAAAATCATCGAAATGAACCTCTTGTAGAAATGCAACGTCAATGTCATTCTTCACCAGGAATTCTTTCAACATCATTTTCTTCGCTTGGATAGCAATAGCGTTTATGTTAATCGTCGCAATTATCCGAACAAAATTCATTACAACTACTTGTATCTCACTTTACTGGGAACTCAATACACTCAATACCCTTTTCATAAGAAATAACCAACACTTTCACACCAAACACGTGATTCGAACCATGTGACTGATAACATAACCTCAACTTGCGCATACTGTCTATTTACTACAGCTTCTTTTGTTTTTATCTGACTTCTTGGGACCGCTCGAGATTACTTCAAGCGGAGTCATCACTTTTTTCAACATACGGGATGATTTTCGGTTTGCCTCCCCTTTGGTAAACCCAGGCAGAAAATCTTCGTCGGTATCACCCGAATCTCCGGCGGAGTGCTGCCGTTTCACGGCAGACTTTCCAGCTCCCAATTCGACGGTATCCATTTGTTCACCACCCTCAGCCGTTGATAGTGACGAGGCAGTTTTGTTACGATCGGACACAAGCTTGACCATTTTCCCTTGAATGTTCTGCGGCTTGGAACCACTTACCACTGCCGAATAGCTTGGTAATTCAAGCGGTGCCGATGGTTGTTCTACTTCTCGTCTCTCGAAGTTCTCTTGTGTCAGCATGTCGGAACTTCTGCTTCCTAGTTGATCTATCGTACTGTTATCCAAACGCGATGCAACAGTTTTGTTACCTTTCTGCGGACAATTGACCTTCATATGACCTTCCTCCTTACATCGGAAACATTTCTGCTTCAGTCCTTCGTAATAGACTCTCCCCTTCCTATTACGGATATGGAGTATAGCTGGAACCTCTCTTTTGATTTCTAAGTATACTCCCCGTACACCGGTAAACATATTCAGACCCAGATCTGCTGGAAATTTTTCTCTAACCATTCGTTTCACAATTCCGTACTTACTCAGCGCAGCAGAAATTTCAGAGTCTGGAATCTCCGGCGGCAAATCAAAAATGCGCACATATTTAGTGATGTTTCCTGCGACGGTCATTTTGATCTCAACTCTTTCGCCTTTGGAATATTGAAAGATCTGGATTTCCGAGTTTTGGGTCAGAGCATCTTGCATCGCATCATGTGATTTAAACTTCACACAAACACATCTATCTTCCGATATCTTGTAGGTTGTTTCAATTGTGTCCAAATCTGCATCGAGATCTTTCACAAATCTCGCCACTTCCACCAAGGTTGGTGCTATTGCTCCCATAGGGAACCGGAAAGCCAGAGTATTCTTTACAAGTCCGTCATCCATTGTAACACTTCCCTTAGAGAAGAAAAAGGAAAAAACAGCCACCAAGTGGCTAAGCCGATGATACGCTTAAGGTTGAAAACAATGTGATTCAGAGATTTGAAAGCACGTCCTCACACAACGAGATCAAATCGACAACCCTGAGGGTTCACAGAGAAATGATTCAGCCAATTGAATTCAGAGAGCTGCGCAATGTTGATTTTTCAGATTATTCTCCGGATGAACGAACCAACGTTGTCATGTTTTGGGGCAAAGTTCTATCCACAACTACCCGTATATGATAAGAAAGAATAACTATTAAACCATGTTTTACACATCAGTTCTAATCCTGAAAAGGTACAATTTCAATCCAAACTTCGCCTGCCTTAAAAAAACACTTCATTGTCATTGCTCGTCCGCAAACCGTGTGCGCTTCCACAAATATCAAACGACGTTCTCGTGAAAATGTTTCGATGAAATTCGTAGTTAAATATATAAAAAATGCCGAAAAAAATCCAGACAAATCCAGACTTTTGATTTTCCAACATCTAGATTTCTGTTCAAAATATCTTGCAACCCTGGCTTAATCCTCCATAAGGCCGTGGAAACTAGGCAAGTAAACGACTCAAACACAATATCTCTAGTCCAGCGAAAAAAAATTGTTATATAGACTTATGAAGAAAAAATATAAAATTTGATTTTTTTATCAAATACACCATTTTTTATTGAAGAAACTGCATGAACTTACACAGCAGATTCTAAATAGAACGCTTACAGTGAAAAACTTATCAACTTGTTGCGTGTTCAACAAATTTAAACAGAATTTTTCGCCGGCGCTCTGAAATCGTGTTTTTTTTTACATAAAAGATACTCCCAAATCAATATCGTACATTTTTAGCAGCCCTAAAAAATTTGAGTGTTGCCAGAAAGGAGTCTTTAGTTGAGATCAAAATATATTGAAATAATATTCCAAGTACGATAAAAAATGTTTTCCGTTGGTGGCAATATAGTTGTTACGGCCTTATAACAGGTCAACCAACCGCAAAGTCTTTAAATTAGTAAGAATTTTGTATGAATTAGACAAAAAACAAGAAATATACATTTTTTTTAATTTGGCTGTAGAGGTAACTTAATTCTGGAAAAGGGGTCTATTGCCCAAAGTAGTTTGAGAACCCCTGGACTAGATCGAGTCTTTGGGCGAACATTATTTCCGAACCAGATACAGTAGCTTATTACATCAAGAAATCGTTCGTATAAAGAGCAACGGAAGAACTGAAAACTTTATTGTATAGTCGCATTTGTTTCTCTATTTACTTATTAGTTCTGAGTTACGTTCAGTGGATTAGAAATCAATCCTTCGGTGGAAGTGATAACCAGCATGATACGTGAGTCCATAATTGACTTTGAAGGATTTTTTCTACAAGCATTTTTCGTGACAATTAATTCGCAAGACTCTCTTTTCCAGATGATCAAATGATAACCACGGATGAAGTGTTGACATTGCAAACATTGTAAAGCAACAGCAGGATTCGTCCAGGAAAGGAGAAAAAACTGTTTGGGAAACTCAGTCTTTATGGATCGAATAATTACTTGGGAGAATTTGTGAGGGACATGAGTACCAATATAACTCCACAAAAAAATCTAGAATCGAATATACGTAATCTGCGTAAATTCTAAAGACTTTTTGAACATCTACCGAAAGTTCCACAGACATATTGTGACTACCAGCGAGTGTACACACATGTCTGTAAATACGGCATTAATTTCCGATAATCTGCCGGATATAGCAGCCCCAAATGAAAGCTACCAGCTGACGGCACTAACGACCAAAATGTATGCAGTTCACATAGAGCAGCGCTAGGGAAACTCTTTTCTTATCCTGATTCCTGGACTCTTGATACTCGCAAACGGGAACACATTTTTAATTAGAAATCTTATATTATTTATTGACTCCTTGCGTTCCACGAAAAACTTCTCCGAAGGCTGGATGGACTGGGTGCTTTAACTAATGCATCTCCTCACTGCCGCTGCTGCCACTGACTATCGTTGATTACTTTTTCTTGTTTATTTCTGCCCCGAACCCAAACAAGCTCTCCGGTCCAAGACAGCTGCTTCGATCCGTTGTGAGTGAGCATCCGTAGATGAACTATAAGTGCTGCTGCTGCCGCCACTCAACGAGGGCGTGTGCGTTTGGAAATGAGTGAGTGAACTTCCGGCGGGAGCGGATATAAAATCCATTTCGAAGGATATTGATCCGGAGGTGAAGGGGTGGGTCAAACGCTTTGGCGAAAAGTTTTAAATTGAAATTAGATTTATTTTGAGTGCGCGCTGGTCTGCAGTATCGTCTGCGATAATTGACGTAAGGATTATTTGGGCTGCTGGTGGATCGTAGATTCAATGTAATAATCGCTCCAATCTCATTAAATACTTTCCGATGTTTAGTGTTAGTTTGTTTGTTGTTTTTTTCTAGGTAAGTTCCCAAAGATAATCTACAAATATCACGCACGTCATAAATAAACACCTGGCAAGGTGTCGAAACCCGAAAAAATATTCCCTGATATTCTCTGATTTCCAAGCAATTTTCCAGAAAAATTCCAAGTGTAGACTAGTGATCATATTTAATACTAGTTGTGCAGTTTATTACCTGCGTGTTTAGCGGGTAAATGCTTCGAAAATTTACTTAGCTAGAGTATGAAAACTTATAAACGTTGGTCGGTTTCTTCGCTGACTGAGAAGTCGCGTAAACGATAACCAATATACCACCAACAAAGAAAAATCCATCCCAATCAAAGTATTGTTCAAATTTTCATTTATAATTAGAACAAAACCTACTTTTTTTTTCAAAATTCTTTATAACTTTTCAAAGCATAATTTTGCTTAGGAACATCGTTGGTTTTTATTTTGGAAATATTTAATATATTTCAACAAACATTTTACTTAATACTAGTTCAGTTAGTATGACACCTAAAAATCCGCTTCACGTTTGCAACAAATATCACAACAAAACAAAAATAACTATTTAGTAGACAATTTGATATCCTCAATTATAGATATTTTATAGAAGTTTCGGATGTTCTGTGAGTCCAAATCGTTGTTTTGGGATTTTGTGTTGTGGATCAATTTTCCCGCGCCAAGCCATAAAAAACCACCCCAAACCATAGGGTTTCATCGTTGTTTCGTCAAACTTTTAGTCGCCTTTTCATATTAAACAGCTGGAACTTTGACTGTGTTCTGGATGGAAGCGTATCATCCAGAACACCAGTGGCTTGTTAATAATGCGAGATGCGAAAATGAAGTAGTTTTTCTGTTGGTCTTGTTAATCATCAGTCGCGTCTTAGAGAAAATGTTTTTTAGGTAACGTTCTTCTATGCGTTTTCGAATGGTGCGCTCAAAAATCAACAAATTCAACCTTCCTTCTATTGTAAAAATGATTGTGCGTGGATCATTTTTGATCTCACGGATGATGAGGTTGTTTCCAGTTGGTGAGTAACACTTCCGATTTGTTGATGCTTCAGAACAGTACTTTGAACTGCTCCACAGCTTACTCTATACTTCACAGCTATTTTCCGTTGAAATTCGTAACTTTTCGAGTCACACAAAATAAGATTTCAGACCTGCCTACTTTTATTTTTGGAGAAGAAATCAACGATGTTTTAATGGTAAAATTAGCTTTGAAGTTTTGGAGTTAGTACACAAAACGGGTTATTTTCGTTTTTAATTCGATTCCAAACTTTCGGCTTCCTTCTGTGCGCCTCACACATTGTTTCATCGTTTCACCTTGAAAGATTTCACTTTAGAGACAAATAAATACATTAGCAACGTGTATATATGAGGGGCTTAGAATGAAAGGGGTGTAAGTGATTTGATCGATTTCTCTACATCGACTCTCTCTTTTAGTCATACCTTAGCTGCAAATACATTCCCAGCTGTATTTGACAATGTGGAAGATAGCTCGGAACCTCATCGATCGGATTCTATAGCAAACTTAAATTGGAACGTTTCTGCAGTTGAGTTATTAACTAAATAAAAAGTTGATGAAGAGAAATCGATCAAGTCACTTACACCCCTTGCATTCTGAGCCCCTTATATAATAAATAAGCAACGTGATTCTCTCTAAGGGAATATTGTTGCAATGTCCATTTCCGCGCCGCTCAGAGAATTATGTTGCATCGAAGTGCGATGCATATATGAGAGAAGGGTCCACCCTTCATCATTGCTCATCATACAACATTCAGTCACACCCCGACCAGCTTGATGTGTTGACGTTGAGAGTTTATTTGGGAATGTTGTTGCTATGCCCATTTTCGTGCCCGCTCAAACATTCATCATGCTGGTCGGGGTTTGACTGAATGTTGTATCTTCCGCGCTTCGATGCTACATAATTCTCTGAGTGGCGCGAAAATGGACATAGCAACAATATTTCCAGAAGCCATGGCATATAAGCTTACTCTCGAATTGAATGGAATGGAAGAATGCTGCTTGTTGCATTAGAAATACGAGTAAAATCGACCTCTTTCATCGTTACATTGCTCACTTGTTTTACTATTTACACTATATATTTCGCGGACAAAAACATACGTGGGGATCTTTCCTCTTAATTTGTGTATTCGGAATCAAAATTCATCTATTAATGGAAGAGATATTAACGTTCAAAATCTTTCACTTTTCCACCCGGAACTTAGAAATAGTCCCCTATATTGGAAGGCTAGACGTAGTCCCACGTCAAAAAGTCCAACGACGTCAAATCGCACCATCGAGGTGATCAATTCACTGTTTCGTGGGCTGTATGATATGTAGCTCCGTTATGTTGAAACCACATGTCACCCAGATTTAGCTCGCGTATTTTTGGCAGTAAAAAGTTGTGAGTTATTATCCATTCTCCATTGAGAATAAACCCATTCCAGCGTGTAGTGATAATATTTTGATTCACTAAGAAACAGTTTTTTTCTCGATTTCATGTATAAATCACAAGATTTCCAAAAAAGTAAATAATGTCAAACTAAAATTGAGAAAATTTTCTACAAGAACCTTCGGTCGGAGAATATTTTACAGTTGAATTCCTATGTTACAACTACACCCGACATTTTGCGGTTTCCAACTTTTCAAAATTAATGTTGTATTTTCAGTTCCGTTTCAAAACTGCGAAACGCTTTGTGGACTGTTTTTTTTCGCACAGACCGTTTTTTAATTGCTTATGGTATGTTCATGAAAATAAGCTAACGGGTGTTAAATAAAAAATGAGAATTTTTTCAATACCTTTCAGTAACTCAAATAAAGAGCGTAAAATTTGCTTTCTCCAAGAAAATTGCTCTTTGGGCTCCCTAGAAACAGTAGGCGTGTTTGGTTTTGCTAGTTTGAATTTAGTCAAAGCAAAGATGGCGTCGAAACAGCACGTGCTCCACGAACGCATTGTACGGTTCTACGAAACGCATTTCCAGCAAGGAAAAAATTCACGGTGGCACATTTTAAGGAAGAAAATGTACCTGTCAGTACGGTATATCGTATCCTGGGTTCCCTGAACGTAGAGCGGAAGGTCGGAAGTGGTCGTCCGGTGACGATAATGACGAAGCAGAGGAAGACATCGTTAAAGAAGCTGTTTGACAACAAGGACGCAACCAGCCTACATGACGCCGGTCGGAAATATGGCTGCTCCCACGTATTGATCCATCGGACCCTCAAGATGGAAGGAATCGTCTGCAGGAAGAAGACGAGGTCGCCGGAGTACACGGAAGAGCAGATTGAGACAGTTAAATCACAGTGTCGGTGGATGACCAAAAAATACTGCGGGACGTCTTTCGTTCTGGACAACGAAAGCTATTTTCCGCTGTCCAAAACGCATATTCCAGGAAATGATAATTACTACTCCAGCGACAAGTCATCCACACCACCTAAAGTGTAATACAAGTTCAAGCACAAGTTTGAAAAAAAGGTTATGTTGTAC
The DNA here is from genome assembly GCF_029784135.1 of Toxorhynchites rutilus septentrionalis. Taxonomy (NCBI): domain Eukaryota; kingdom Metazoa; phylum Arthropoda; class Insecta; order Diptera; family Culicidae; genus Toxorhynchites; species Toxorhynchites rutilus. The sequence goes on from NC_073745.1 coordinate 125,736,787, forward strand.
ATCGCCATTTCCGACCGGGGCATTTCAAAGCCTTGGTTTAAGCCGAGCGGTCTGGCAATCAACCAACAAATCTATCGAGAAGAGTGCCTCGATAAAATCCTGCTGCCGTTCCTGAACGAGCATCACGCGGATGGGAAGTACGTCTTCTGGCCGGACAAGGCGTCTTCCCATTACGCGAAGAAGACGCAACACGTTCACTCTGGCGCTTGCCATCAATGGCTTGCACAAGTCTGCTCCCGTGGCCGAGTGGTTAGCGTCAAACCTAACATGCCGGGGGTTCGGGTTCGATTCCCGTTCTGGTCGGGGACATTTTTCTTCAAATAAATTTCCTCTGACTTGCACTGTGGTCACGCGTATTCTAGAGCTTGCCACTCAGAATGCATTCAAGGCGTGTTATTTGGCATAGAAATCTCAACTAAGTACTAATGAAAATGACGCAAGTAATACTACGTTGAGACGGCGGAGTTCCTCTAGGAACGTTAGTGCCATGTAAGAAGAAGAAGAAGAAGAAGTCTGACTCATCGGGCGGCGCTTACAACCGGCGGAACGTATTTGATTTTGTTATCTGAAACTTTTGATCAACTCTGTGTACGCATCCGAGTGTGCATGGCACGTACCTGTGCAAGGGTGTTTATTTTTACGCGTTGAAGATTCGATTGTTTGTTTCTTTGTTTTTAAGAGGCTTTAAACTTTACAGTTCATTCGCCTCCATACGATTGTTCGACTCTAAAATGGCATCGGAATTCGATATTCACCTTCCGCTGGTAAGACCCTTTCATCCAATAGCTTTATCGTATGGATTGTCTTTTTTTTTTGTTGCATGATACTATTTTCAGCCAAACGGAAGTCAACACAAGATTATTTTCTATATTCAGGAATCTGCGTTCAGCGGTTGCTGACAAATCATAGAACAAAGTTTATTTGTATCTTTAGAAACGGAATTTAATTATTCAAAATTAATCATTAATTTTCAACATTCCGTAACAGCAAAAACTCAGATGTTGTCATGTCACAGAAGTATTTGAGTGACAACAAGCCAATCTGCCTATAAAATACAGGCGGACTCGATTATATACAGTCTCGGATTGATTTACACTGTATATAATCGAATTATGTATATAACTGAGTCAAAAAAAAAGTTTTCTTTTCATCGTTTTTTATGCATATATTTTTCGTTTTTTGAAAACAAAAGAAGAATTTGATTTTTGATGCATCCCCTTAAAGTCATAACATACCTTTCTCATATAAAAAGTCCGAATTCATTCGGAAAGGGATAGATGATCATATTTGATGAAAAAAATCCTTCTTCGCATATGTTCGAATTTGAACAATGACAGAGTTATAGAACTTTTTGTTTGTTTTGAACTCTGTTGCCTCAAACTGGCTCTACATTGAAAAGTACGCTACAGAAGAAGATTCTGTTGAAAGATGAGAAAATTAGAAAGATGAGAAAATTTAGTACAGGATATAGTTGTGAAACATCCAAATTAGTGGAATTAAATAACATTTTGAAAGTGAAAAACTTCAAAGTTAGTAATTTTTAATGTGCTATTAATTTTATTCTACGAAGTAATAATAATTTTATTTTAAAAAGTCATAACCGCTCCACAATTTGTTCTTTGACACTCAACTTCTATCTATCTTAATTTCGCTGCAATATCGATACAAACAATTCCTGAAGAAAATTCAAGCAAAATCTTCAAAAATCACAAATTTAATTTATTTCATTTAATTCTAAAATTTCTCCTTTACGTTGAAAGGTTGCGTTTTTCTGTATATAATCGAATCCAAAATTGTATATAATCGAATCACATGTAATCGAGTCTGTATATAATCGATTCCGACCTGTATTCACTAACTGATGATCCTTGTAGGAAATTTTCTCAATTTCGCTCTGACATCGTTTAGTTTTGTGTGGTTTATATATGAAAACGCAAAAAAAAGTGTTTGTAGAGAGTCAAAATGTTGTCACGTCACGCTGGAATGGATCGTATACTTTTCGTGACGTGACAACAACTTCTTGAGACAGTTGATACTCTTCTATTTGTGGACCGATCTCAACCAAATTTTGTGGTTTGTTGACTCTCATTGTTTGCTAAGAGAAATCCAAGTGTAAAAATGTTTGAACTTAACATCATCAGATAAATTAAAATATTCACTATTTTTGTGACGTGACAACGCTTTAAATACCTTTCAAATACTTGTTTCTCATAAATTACAAAATGTAACCTAGGTCTACCCACGACTCTTCAAATAAGAATTGAATCATCTAATCAATGGACTGACATTGAAGTTAGTTTGGTTAAGCAAAGACAGAGATATATGAAAACCTAAAATATTTTCAATATAATTATGTAGTTTTTAAAACTTGCCCCTCTCGAAGGTTGATGCTTAAAAATCTCATTCATTTTAAATTATAACTAGTTCTTATTCGAATAACGTTTTCAATTTTCTCCTAAAACTAGATTTTAAATTTGGTTCTTTGATACATGGAATGGTTCAACGATGTTCTCATCTCCATCTTTAAACAAGTACAGGCCAATGATTCCCTCAGACTATAAACCGCACCAAAACTGAACATTTTTTCAAGATTATTTGGCTCATAGGACCAAATACGACAATTTCGCTCATATTCAGCTCGCTGTGGGAGTGATAGGGATCGAATCGAAAATTCGATCAACTTAAAGTTGAATCTTCGTACGATTATTAACTGGTAATACCCACAAAATACCACTTGTTGAACATGGAAGAACGTACCAAAAGGGGACCGGTCTTATCAAATTAATACTTCATTAACGCTCATGCAATTTGCAATTGGTTTTTCCTACTTGACTTTTAAAATAGCGTGCAATCCGACGAACGTAAACGAACCGCTTGAATGGAACAGCAATGATTGACGGGGTGTATGTGCGCCAACAAATAAAACCACTCTCAGGTTTTCCACTCAACGTCTAACTACAGCATTTAATTTCCTTTTCAGTCGCCGTAAAGGACTACAGAAAAATACTATCGAGCTGCAGGAAGAAGTGCCGCGGCAAAGTGGGCGCACTCGAACCCAGGGATTACTTTATTTCGTAAATCACTCACATTTAATCAATCAACTCCTTACATTCCCGAGGCAGCGGCAGGGCAGAAGCTTCCGAAAGCTCCACACTATATAAAATGTGTATCAAAACAAGACGTTAGAACACTTAAAATTCATGTTGGGGGAGGGAGTATTTTTACGCGCTCGAATGAAGTGGTAGCAAAGATGGAAAATAGCAATCATGTGATTGCGAAGCACGCTCCGAATTACCATCCCACTCCCATGGTTCTGGTCCCTCGTCGATGGGGGCATTCTCTTTTTTTTCTCAGGATACACAGCAATCACAATATGGGTGATTGAGGTAGTATTGAATTTCGTCGAACTTTGTAATCGTGGGATGATTTTCTCGTAATTTAGTAAATCATCAGAAGCATAGACGATAAGTAAACCTGTAAAAATATGCAAACCTTCCTACTAATATTTAAGGTTAACAATAAGAGAACTTAACGCTAAGCCTCGTTTTTAGGACAACAATTTTTAGACGCCAACACAAATCTCTCTCAGTCACATGCATTTTCACTACCGTTTTCGTTATTATTATTATTATTATTATTATTTCTTAATTCAATCCTCATGCTTTCTCACTTTTCCTCAATTCTCATTCTCTACGGATGTTTTGAAGGCCGTAGCGAAAAAATGGGGGAGGAAATAAAGACGCCGTCATGTGGTGTTATGAGGTATTAGCTTCCTAGCGTTACCATTCACCGCCGAGTGGAATTGGGGCGAGTATGTTGCATAAACACAGAGAGATCTGTCCGGGTGAGGGGAGAGACCGACGGCCCGACGGCGTTCGTTGGAGGGAACAGACGCCCCCCATCCCACTACTGTACTTGTTTCGAGCGCTGTTTCCGTTACTTGACTGAAATAAATGCTGATACAATCAATTTCCATTATTGTGTGTTTTGCCAATGTCACTCTGCGCGTCGTTCCAGCTAATCACGGTACCGGGAATCCTGTGGAGTGACGGCAGTATGTGTGTCCGTAATCGAGATAACAAAAACAAACTGGAGCGAATGCTCAGCGCGCAAATTGTAAATTTTGTTTTCGTAAAATCACACATTTCGGGTTTGCCAAAGAGGGATTTGTTTTTCCAATGGACCAAAATGGCGAATGTCGGGTAATGTCAATTTCGAAGACCGAAGCCTCAAAGATGGAGAATTATGGCGAGGTTTACTTCACAGCGGTACACATGAGCGTAGCCATCAGTTTAAAGCCTATATTTGTTCAAAATCTTGGATAAGTTTAAGAAAGTAACCCGGTGTTGGAGGCCAGGAGAACTTAAAGTGAAAGACCAACTTTCGGAGTATCGAGGGCACTTCCTCTCAGAAACCGAATTTTCGATGATTTTAAAAAAATATCATGGAAATTCAAAAGACTCTCGACTAAGCTCTAAAGGTCTTCCATCCCGTTTTATATAACTTTTATGTCAATGATATCGATAATCGTTCTTCGGGACATGGCACGCTACGATAATTTGCAAATGACCACTCCATCAGGGGACCTTCCTACAGACCTGCAGAGACGATTGAAAGATGCTTTGATCAGTTTTCCACAGGGATTAGCAAATAATTATTATAAACTGAGAACCGAATTCTTTATGGAGATAACATAAACTCATTCAATTCCAACTCCATTGATTCGGTCAAACGATCACCAATTGTGTCGATTGTTTTGTTCTCGATTGACATGGGCTGAAAAGTCCCGGAAGGATTTTCAATGAAAACAATCGTTTTTTGGGCAAAGCTGTATTTATTCCTCAACATAGTTTCCTTCGGAGGCAATTTTTATTTTATTTAATTTTAAATATTTCTTCAACTGACTTTTTTTTGTCTTATTGAACATTTCAATTCTTATACTCTACGAACAAAATTTCACACAATAAACAATACACTTGGTATAGCGAGTTTCCAACACTTCGATCCTCTTTCTGAAGTACGAAACGTCTAAGTCTTCGAAATGTGCCTCAGTTTCTGCGATGACTGCCTCATTCGATGTGAATCTCTTTCCCTGGAGCCACCGCTTGAGGTTTGGGAACATATAGCAGTCGCTGGGGCCAAGCCTAGGGAATATGGTGGGTGAGTAACCAATTGGAATCGTAATTGGTCTAACTGGGCCATCGCTTTTAAGGACGTATACTACGGTGCGTTGTCGTTATGATACAAAACTTTCTCCTTCGTCATATGGGGCCTTTTTTTTCTTTATTTTATCGTTCAGCTTCCTCAATAACGCTGCATAATACTCTCCGATACTTGTTTTTCCCTTTTGTAGGTGAAGATCATGCCATGTGCACCGATTTTACATTTTTATCGTTGGGGTTTTGGCCGCTCCATTGTCACGAAACGTCGAAAGTAGTCCACTCGATTACGCTTCAACAACGCCAAATCGGGTGTTTGGTCGACGGTCAGCAAACGCGGCACCCACTTTATCATGTTCAAAATGTCCTGCAAAATATTCGCTAATTCACGTAACTCGATACACTTGTTTCACGATTTCTGGATTCGTAGTCTCTTTTGGCCTTCCAGATCGAGGTGCATCTGCGGTGCTTGTACGGCCCATTTTGAATTCACTAAACCCCCGATAAACTGCTGTTCTCGAAGGAGCAGAAGTGAAATAACATTTCGTCAACCACTGCATTGATTGTTCAAGATGTTTTCCGTCAAAAAAACTATGTTTGATCAAAATACGATATATCATTCAGCTCGCGCAGTCCGAAGACATCGGTCGCAAATTTGTTCGCGTCTATTATAAAGTGGAGATTATACCGTTATCAGTTCGTGGCTGGTGAAGTTATTTCGCCCTAACGGGGTTCTCTTTATTGCGCGAGTGAGGAGAGCAGTAATCACTACCAGCGTGAGGAAGAAGTCCTCCACGGCGGACGCGGTGCGTGTGCCGTATCATCGCTGTGTGTGCTTTAGCATCGTTGTGGTGCGATATACCGTTGCATCTGTGCCGAGCGATTGCCACGCGGTTCGATTGAGACACCGCTTCATTTCATTCGCATTGGTGTGCGATTTAGGTATAATATATATTAGGTTTAGAAATACAAAAAAAAATAAAAATTATATTATTTTATATCTGCCGTAATGGCAGAAGGTCATGTTGACATGGAGATTGAAACTACTGTTTCCTCCTCACTAGCTACAACGGGGGCTGGGAAGTCGCTTAAACGCGTTCCCCCCTCAGAAGATGTCTCTTCAGAGAAAGAGGTAATCTACCTTAACAAGCCCCCCTCAAGAAAATTGGCAAACTTTTCCTCTTCGCCCCCTCAATCTCCCGCTCACGCTTCCGCTCTACTACCGAACTTGCCTCCCAGCCCTACTGATCCCGCTCCCGTTCAACAATCGACCTCGTCCTCTCCCTCAGTTGTTTCCTCTCCTCGTGTCAAGGTCTATCCAGACGATGCACTTGGAGCTGGTCCATGGGTTGTTTTTTTCCGGCCTAAACCAAAAGGAAAGGCAATTAATGTCATTCAGGTTTCGAAAGATCTGGCAAGATTATACTCCTCCGTGGTCGAAATCTCTAAGGTTAGACCGAACAAACTGCGTGTTGTCGTGAGTGATCGGAAACACGCGAATGCAATTGTGATCGACGAGAGATTCTCCCTAGAGTATCGCGTCTACGTGCCCTCCCATGACGTAGAAATCTCTGGGGTGGTAACTGAAACTGGTCTGACGTGCGAAATGATAAAAGAAGGAGTTGGTAAATTTAAAAGACTCCCGTTGGTGGGTGTTAAAATTTTGGACAGCCGCCAACTAGGAAAAGTATTCCAAGAAGAGGGAAAAACTAAATTCACGCCGTCAGACTCGTTTCGAGTAACTTTTGCTGGTTCCGCTCTACCTGACTACGTCATGGTGGGCAAATTGAGATTGCCTGTGCGACTCTTCGTGCCAAAGCCCATGACTTGCCAAAAATGCAAGTCAGTTGGTCACACTTCAGATTATTGTGCCAACAAGGAGCGCTGTGCCACTTGCGGAGAGCAACATGAGGGGAAATCCTGCAGTGCGACTGAGCATAAATGTCCATATTGCGGGGAATCCCCACACGAGCTCTCAGTTTGTGAAACTTACAAGAGTCGCTGGGAGAAACAGAAGCGCTCTTTGAAGGAACGCTCGAAACGCACTTTTGCGGATATTTTAAAGGGCGCTTCTCCACTGGCCCAACAACAACAACCAATCAACACACAAAATGTCTTCGCCACGTTGCCCGTTGACGAAATAGAAGCGGACACAGCTAACGGGGGCACACCGTTCATTTTCCAAGGGAATCCCCGGCGCAAAAATGTGACCACTCCCAAAGTTCAAGGACAAGCCCCTCCGGTGATACCCCCTGTTAGCATGCCTAAAAAATCGAGTGCAGCGGACAAGCAAAATCAGGTTCCACCTGGTTTCCGTGGGAATAATTCACCTTCGAATGGCCCAGCACTCGAGGGGACATCAAAAACCCCAACTGTCCCTGTTTTTCCGTCCAGTTCAACTTCCCAATCGGGATTTATAAAGTTGTCTGACCTTTTGGACCAAATCTTCAAGTGTTTTAATGTTTCCGACTCCATCAGAACCATTGTCATTTCAATGCTTCCAGTATTAAAGACAATTTTGCAACAATTGATGCAAACATGGCCCCTCCTTGCAATGATTATCTCTCTTGATGTCTAATTTAAATAGAGAGGTCGGAGATATCACTGTTTTACAGTGGAATTGTCGTAGTCTTATCCCTAAATTGGATACATTCAAATTTTTAATTCATAAGTTCAATTGTGATGTTTTTGCTCTGTCCGAAACTTGGCTTTCTTCGCGAGATGATCTCTCTTTCCACAATTTTAATATCATACGCTTGGACCGTGATGACAGATACGGAGGGGTGCTATTGGGTATCAATAAGTGCCACTCATTTTTTCGAATTGACCTTCCACCTATTGGAGGGATCGAAGCTGTTGCTTGTCATGCAAACATCAGAGGCAAAGACCTCTGTATTGTCAGCTTATATTGGCCTCCGAGAGCTGCGGTTAGCCGCAATCAACTTGTTGACATGTGCTCACTCCTTCCTGAGCCACGATTGATCTTGGGAGACTTCAACTCTCACGGAACTGCCTGGGGGGAACAGTACGACGACAATCGTTCACTGTTGATATATGATCTTTGTAACAGCTTCAATATGACACTTTTGAACACTGGGGAAACAACACGTGTACCTAAACCTCCTGCTAACCCAAGTGCTCTTGACCTCTCGCTTTGCTCGAATTCACTATCGTTAGATTGCAAGTGGAATGTAATCCAGGACCCCAACGACAGTGACCACTTGCCAATCAAAATTTCCATCACCATTGGGTCGAATTCTTCTGAATCTATAAACATGGCATATGACCTCACAAGACACATTGACTGGAAAAAATATGCGGACGCAATTGCTCTAGCCATCAATTCCAGAGATGGTTTGCCTCCATTGGAGGAGTATAACTTCCTTTCTCGTTTGATATATGACAGCGCGGTTCGCGCTCAAACGAAACCCATCCCAGGCTCCACTTTTCGTCAAAGGCCTCCCAATCCATGGTGGGATAGCCAATGTTCCAAGCTTTATCAGGATAAATCGAACGCATTTAAAGCTTTTCGGAAACGTGGAACCATTGAGAATTTTCAAACGTATTTGGACCTTGAAAATCAATTTAAAAACTTGATCAAAGGGAAAAAACGTGCTTATTGGCGAAATTTCGTGGGAGGTTTGTCACGAGAAACGTCAATGAAAAAATTATGGAAAGTGGCTCGAAACATGAGAAATCGCTCTTCATCGAATGAAAGCGAAGAATATTCACATCGATGGATTTTTAATTTTGCACGGAAGGTTTGTCCCGATTCCGCTCCTGTACAAAAAATTGTTCGAGATATACCACAAGATAGGTGCGATCTTGATTCCGAGTTTTCGATGATAGAATTCTCTCGTGCTCTCCTTTCTTGTAACAGTTCTGCTCCAGGAACGGATAGAATTAAGTTCAACTTGTTAAAAAACCTCCCTGATGTGGCGAAACATCGCTTGTTGAATTTATTCAATCGGTTTCTGGAGCATAATATTGTTCCAGATGATTGGAGACAAGTGCGAATTATAGCTATTCAAAAACCCGGAAAACCCGCGTCCAACTTCAATTCGTACCGCCCAATAGCAATGCTGTCTTGTATACGGAAATTGTTGGAGAAAATGATCTTGTTTCGCCTTGATCGATGGGTTGAAACGAATGGCCTACTCTCAGATACACAATATGGGTTCCGCAGGGGCAAGGGGACGAATGATTGTCTTGCGTTGCTTTCTTCAGAAATTCAAATGGCTTACGCCGAAAAAAAACAAATGGCTTCAGTATTCTTGGACATAAAGGGGGCCTTTGATTCTGTTTCAATAGAGGTTTTGTCAGACAAATTACACTCTCGGGGTCTGCCGCCTCTGTTGAATAATATGTTATATAACTTGCTTTGTGAGAAACAATTGAATTTTTCTCACGGGGATTCGACAGTAAATCGGATCTCCTACATGGGCCTCCCCCAGGGCTCATGTTTAAGCCCCCTTTTGTACAACTTCTATGTAAGCGACATCGACAATTGTCTTACACAAAATTGCAGCTTAAGACAACTTGCAGATGACGGAGTTGTGTCTGTCGTAGGATCAAACGAATCCGACCTGCAAGGACCCTTACAAGATACTTTGAACAATTTTTCAACCTGGGCCATTGGGCTAGGGATCGAATTCTCCACGGAGAAAACAGAGATGGTGGTTTTTTCTAGGAAGCATAGACCAGCAAAACCAAAGCTTCAACTTTTGGGTAAACCGATCACTCATGCTATGTCATTCAAGTATCTTGGGGTCTGGTTCGACTCCAAATGTACTTGGGGGCCCATATTAGGTATCTGAGTAAAAAATGTCAACAAAGAATAAACTTTCTCCGTACAATTACCGGCACATGGTGGGGAGCCCATCCCGAAGATCTTATAATGTTGTATCGAACAACTATTCTCTCAGTGATGGAGTATGGCAGTTTAAACTCGAGCGAATTCAGTATCTTTGTCTCCGTATTGCGTTGGGATGTATGCCCTCAACGCATACCATGAGTCTCGAGGTTTTGGCAGGCGTACTCCCACTAAAAGATCGCTTCAATTTATTATCTCTTCGGTTCCTCATCCGATGTAAGGTTATGAACCCATTGGTGATCGGAAATTTTGAGCAGCTTATCGAGCTAAATTTTCATTCAGGATTCATGAGCTCATATCATGAATTCATCTCCATGCAGGTTGATCCTTCTTCGTATACTCCCAACCGTGTTTGTTTTCCTGACTACATCAATTCCTCTGTACATTTTGATCTGTTCATGAAGGAGAAAATCCATGGAATTCCAGATTATCATCGATCGGGGATCATTCCTACGATCTTCAATGCAAAGTATGGGCGTGTCAATTGTGATAATATGTACTTTACTGATGGGTCCTCTATGAATGAGTCCACAGGATTTGCAGTGTTCAACGAAATTTTTAGCACCTCCCACAGTCTTCAGAATCCTTGCTCTGTGTATATTGCTGAATTGGCAGCAATACATTGGGCGCTGGACAGCGTCGCCTCACGACCTGTTGAACACTATTACATTGTAACGGATAGTCTTAGCTCTGTCGAAGCTATCCGTTCAGTGAGGCCGGAAAAGCACTCGCCGTACTTCCTTGAGAGAATACGAGAAATTTTGAGTGCTTTATCCAGACGCTGTTATGTCATTACTTTTGTCTGGGTCCCTTCACATTGCTCAATTCCGGGTAACGAGAGGGCTGACTCATTGGCAAAGGTAGGTGCAATTGAAGGCGATATTTATCAGCGTCAAATCGCCTTCAATGAATTTTATTCTTTAGTCCGTAAAAATACCATCGCTAACTGGCAACGTAAATGGAACGAAAATGAATTGGGTCGGTGGCTTCACTCGATTATCCCTAAGGTTAGCCTCAAACCATGGTTCAAAAGTCTGGACTTGAGTCGGGACTTTATTCGCACCTTCTCTCGACTCATGTCCAATCACTGTTCGTTAGACGCGCTACTCTTTCGTTTTAATCTTGCCGATGGCAATATCTGTGCTTGTGGCCAAGGTTACCACGACATCGAACACGTTGTTTGGTCGTGCGAGGAGTATCTTGTTGCCAGATCGAATTTAGAAAACTCTCATCGGGCTAGAGGAAGGCAGCCCAATGTGCCGGTGAGAGATGTGTTAGCTGGTTTAGACCTTGATTACATGTCCCAAATATATGTCTTCCTAAAAGCTATCAATCTTCGTGTGTGATTGTCCTTATATCCTTATATTCTCCTTTTCCTTTCCCTTCGCGAGAAATCAAATCCCTTCTTACTAACAATAGAATAAGGTGAAATGTAAATACATGTTAGATATAAGATAGGCTTAAGAATTGAGTATGATGAATGTGAGTGCGAATGTGAGAGTGAACATTGTCAACATATCCTTATATCCCATCCTTTTCCTGAAACAAAATGTCACCCTTCTAAACTCGAGCAAGCCGCGAGTAATCGGTTCTCTACTTCATTAACATTAGAATTAATAAAAAATGTTATATATACTTGTAACTATACAAATAGGAGTTTGGCTCCTTTAAACTTATGTAACTGAGCCTGTAAAAATAAACGATTTAATAAAAAAAAAATACGATATACCTCTTTTTCCATTTTCTATACGAATGCTCAGTGACATTTAAACAACTGTATTTGTTTGTGAATAAAAAAAACGAATTGTCATTAAACTTCACACATAAGCTAGTGACAGATGAACCTCTCAAAATGAGTATTGTTCATTTTTTAGTTGCGCCATCTGTTGAAAAATCCTGGGACTTTTCAGCCCATGTAGTAGCTCTAGTTAAATGATGAGTCCTAATAACATAGCTAATAAACTTTATTTTGAGATGAAATTTAACTTTACAGACATTGTTGTCTCATTCGTGTACATCTTTATGTTCCCGATAACATGTGATAAAAGACACAATATCACCTTTTAGGCGTAATCGTTTTCCTATATTTCCACTGTTCTCAGTTGGACCGAACGAAGCAGTGCAGTTAATATATGGCTTCCATTCTTGTACTATTAATAGCACCAATTACCGATGTTTCTTGCTAAAAGCAGCAGAGCGTGTGCGAACAGAGAGAGCCTGGATCCTCATCACTAGATGATTGTTGCGTGGACGTGGTAGCTAGAATAACACACAAAGATTGTCGATTGGGACACAATAGGTTTTGAGCACGTGATCGTTCGCTTAGTAGCGAACACGCAATCAGGCTACGAAACCCCCTTTTTTATAAGGTTACTTAATTTAACTTAAACAAACGTTAGATGATAAGTAATTGAGTCTAATGAAGAAGCACTATAAAATAATCGTTATTATACAATACAGCAATTCCAAATAAAATCGTCCTAAAAATTCAGATTTTAAAAACTTGTATTTTTGATTCCAATGAAAGTGTGTATTCCGTTTGGGTTGGAGGAAATATGAGTTTTTCACAGCAATTGGGAATTTTTTGACTCAAGCGTAACTTTTGAAAAGGGCGTATCGATTTTAGTAAGAGAAATATTTGATAATTTATATCTCAAAAACTATGAGTCGTACCGAAATAGTGTCTTAGAAAGAGTTATAGAGTATTGGTGGTTGAATATGAAAAAAATGTACACTGAGAAAAAAAAATAGTACTCTTTTTTTATTTACAAAATAAAAATTCAATTTACAATATCCAAAATACATATTTTTAATTTTTTTTCATACAAAATAGAAGTCATGCAGAAAATTTTAAAAATGGGCCCAAGATGGTAAAACTATCCCTATAACTCTTTCTAAGACACTATTTCGGCACGACTCATATTTTTTGAGATATAAATTATCAAAGATTTCTATAACTAAAATCGATACGTCCTATTCAAAAGTTACGCTTGAGTCAAAAAATTCCCAATTGCTGTGGAAAACTCATATTTCCTCTAACCCAAACGGAATACACACTTTCGTTCGTATCTAAAATACTCATGTTTTGTCATTTGTCGATTTCATTTGGAATTTCTCAATACGAAAACTGTTATTACCTATCTGTTTTGCACAAATATGTATTCTCTGTTTTCAATTCGTGTTGAGCCCTGTTACTATCTTTTTATTTTCCGACCCACATCATTATCACACGTTACGAGTGTGGCAAGGTAAACAAATTCTTTGACCACATCAAAAGTACCTCCGTCCAACATTGTCGCAGTATCAATACCCGACAAACCATCACGCTCTCTGACAGCAACCATGTCCTTCGTATTGGTAGAATTAACGATGAGTGCAATCACTCTTACAAGGAACAAAAGCTCTACGGTTCATCCCAGCTGCTTTGGGATTTTTAATTCTCTACGAGCTTTCTTTATCTCATCCAATGTCAGTGGATCCAGAGCGTATTCATCATCCTCAACTTCCCCTATGTCCTCATGAACTACTCTGTTTTCCATTCAATAGCACCTTGGAATGTTGATTTCGGCGCCTGGCCACCTGCGTCTTATCGGCAATCAGCTTCTTCTCCCTGACGTTTCACGTAACAAGGACTGGCAAGGCCCGGTTCTTGTTTCTGCTCACGATTCTTACGACGATGGAGTCTCTTTTCGGCAGCTCTTGACTTCAATTATGCCTCTAAGAAGAATGATGAGAACCTCTGGCCTGGTTCTTATCATTCTTCATACTTTAGCACTCTACATCAAACCACCCGCTGCATCTCGCGGTAAAGAACTGACTGTGTCGTGGATGTGTTTCCACTGCTCGTTCAGGTTCACTCTAACAGGTTCATTGATCCGCTCGTCAACTTTCCGGGAGTACTCCTCAGACACTTCTCTGGTTGATAAACGGTGTATGTTCCTTGTCGATCTCGATTTAGATACGATGGACAACCGGGCCCGAATTTTACATACAAGTACAACAAGATAGTGATCCGACTCAATATTTGGTTGTCAAAAGGTTCTCACATCGATGATCTCTGTGAAGTGCCAAGCGTGCCGACCGTAGACATGGTCGATCTGAGATCAGACCTCTCTGTTAGGGTGCTTCCAGGTGTGCTTCCGAATATTTCAGCGTGCGAATAAGGTACTACAGACGTCATTGCTCTGACTGCGGTGAAGTTGACTAACCTCAGGCCGTTCTCTTTTGTGATAGAGTGAATGCTGTCTCTATCAATAACGGGGCGGAAAAAATCCTCCCGCCCGACCTGTGCGTTTGGGTCTGCGATGACGATCTTGATGTCTTATTTTGAGCACCCTGCATACGTTTCCTCGAGGTAGCACTCCTCTTTTAGGTCATTGGGCTTATCGTTTGTCGGCGTGTAGAATTTTTTTAATTCATTGGTTTTTTAGGCTCATTAGCATTTTAGCTGTAACAGAGCCGAATTTTAATCATTTAAATGTCGCATGTTTATCATATCTATAAATAGCGCATTACACAGTTGCCATTTTTTCGGCGTAAGAGTATTCCTTCTATACCATTTGCATATGAACAATTTCCTTCACCCCTCCCTTGGGTGATTTTTGGATTTTCAGAAAACTCAAACTTTGACGATGATAGAATGAGGATGATAGAATTGATGTTACCAGCTCAGTCTCCCGATCTAAATCTGATGAAAAACCTATGGCTGATTGTGAAGACGTTCGTGAACCCTGTAAAACCAGGAAATAAAGAGGAACCGTTGAGCAAAATCCAGGAAGCATTGTATGCTATCCTTGTCATCAGTGTTGAAGGGTGAACAATCTTTCTCGTCTGTAGCTTTTCTTCAAAAAATCTGTGCCAAAAATCTGTACCATCAGAATATTCATCGTAGAGAAAAATCATGAAGTATGAAAAAATACCCATTTATTTACTAGAAAATATTATATTTTTTTACTTACTTTATATCTAGATTTATTTACTACAAATAATAGAACTTACGTATCAACGCTACCAGAGCGAAATTTTCATTATGATTTTTTTTTCCGTAATGAAATTTATTCAGAGGTCAATGTAAGGGGGGCGAAGCTCTCATCTAACAAGTATAAGGAATCGAGACGGCCCCAAGCAGCCGAGTTGACGCAATCCTAGTCGAATTCAATGTACACATTTGCTTGCCTCGAATCACTCGTGTGTTTGATGACGTTCATACATAGTATTTTTGAATTTAGATTGCATAGTATCATTCAATAAAATTTTCGATGAAAACCCTGACATTCATTGGGGTATATGCTTCATTTTAACATCATTTGCAGAAATCGAATCGAATACTGAATCGTCTTACGCAGCGTACTTTTTGAAGTACAGCCAATTTGAGGCAAACAGAGTCCGAAACAAAAAAAAATCTCTCTATCATTGTTATAATTCGACCATATAAATATTTTTTCCAGAATCTCTCAGGAAATGATAGATGATCATATTTTACGAAAAAAAATCCTTCTACGTGTATGTTCGAATTTGAACAATGACTGAGTTATAGAATTTTTTTTTCGGACTCTGTTGTCTCAAACTGGCTCTACACTAAAAAGTACACCACGTAAGCCAATTCTGTTGCTCTCATTTGAAAGATAAGAAAATTCAGTACAGGATATAGTTGTGGAACATCTAAATTAGTGGAATTAAATAACATTTTGGAAGTGAAAATTGAAAAGTTAGTAATTTTTAATGTGTAATTATTCATTTTATCCCAAAAATTCATATTAAACTTGATTGTTTCTATCAAAAAAAACTAAAACTATCAAATCCCTCTACAATTTGTTCTTTGACACCCACCCAATTCTATCTTTCTTATTTTACTGCAATATCGATATAAACAATTCTTGGTGAAAATTCAAGCAAAATCTTCAAAAATCGCGATTTTTACCCCCTGTACTTATAATAGCCACTCAATTTTACCTTAATGCTGAAAGGTTACATTTTTTTCATGAAATGAAATACATTGAACATAAAACATCCGTTCAAATCATTTCATTCATTCTTCTTTATCGATCACATTCGATTCATTTTATAGATCGTTAAAGCATTCAATCTCACTTACTTAGTACATTAGTTATGTTTTATTTAACATCCAACATATTCATTAGGAATAATTTTCATCGAACTTTCACCTCACACATACGCAAGCAAACTCAATTCCACTAAAGCTGAATTATTGAAATTTTTAAAATCTCACACATGCTCGGAAGGTAAAATACACGCTATTGTCGTCAATCCTGATAAAAATCCAACTGGAGAGCACGTGTGTAGGTCCAATGCGCCACAGTTACTTCAATCACAACGTAATTCTACGATGTCTTGAGCTGTGCCAATAATCCATGGTCAACATGTATGCAAAGGTAGAGTGCACACTACAGGTAAACTTTGATATAACGTACATTTCTCTTGCAAAATTGTACGTTGTATCGAATTGTACGTTATGTCGAAGCAAAATAATGAACTCAGGAACATAGCTTATATTACTTTTTTTGTATTGTAGTTTGGGTGAGGTAAATAAATAATGATGAAAAAGTTCAACTAGAAGATGAAGCCAACCTTTCTCATGATGTCATGATGTTTCCCTTCATGCTGCTCGATTCATTAAGAATCCGGAATCATAAAACCAGTTGTATCTCGATATTGGTTTAAAGTACAGGCCACCAAGTAACTTTTGTTGAACCTGTGAGATTGACATGAAACTCCCAGTACCTCATTAGGAAAATATTTTTTACACATTGAACATGTGTACGTTATATCGAGGTAAAATGTACGTTATATCGAGTGACGTTATATCGAGGGTACGTTATATCGAAATTTCCCTGTACTGCGATTCCTATGACACGAATAACAGAAGCGGTTTGAGGAAGAATACATTCACTTGCGAGACGCTACCATGAGCAACACCAACACACAGCCTTTATTCAAACGACAGCACGTGTGTTCGAACAAAAGAAATTACGTCTTTAATGAGCTCCATTACAAAATTACACGTATTCCATACAACATGTTGCTGAATGTATTCGGTTGAATGACAAAATCGAGGATTACGTTATACGCCCATTTTTAGTTTGATTAGTCAGCAAAATACGCACTGAACAAATAGATAAAAAGAATAATTTCCTCTGAAATTCGAGATTCATCTAATGATCAAATTTTCATCAAATTCGATTGAATCGGAATTACCCGAACGGATCGCAACTCAAGTTCAATCGAGTTGTGCAAATGTGACAGCCTTGCATGCAATTCGACATTGAACCATATCTGTGAAGCGAAAATGGTAATGAACTTTCGGGTGAAATTAACACGCTTTTAGAATGAAAATTATAAATGAAAAAGGACTCTACGTAAACAAAAATTTAAAAAAAAGTCTCTAATATGTGATCTGTGTAACAGGACATTCTCTGCAAGTGGGGAAAACATTGAACGAAAATTGTCTCTGATAATGAGTTTATATTATGCATAAAGTTTTGGCGTAAATGCAATGAAATTTATAGAAGAAACGTTAAGTTAGGACTGTCTGCTATGTATTCGAACAACATCGAGTAATAATTATCATTAAAATTTTAGGAATTAAAAAAAAAGTTTTTTTTTAATTTTTCTCGGCGATTATCGTCTAAAGCGCTCCATTTCTCTGTATGATTTCATCTCCATCTCTAAATCATACTCTGGTTCTGGAAGTCCATTTTCCCACGATCCAATGCAAATCTTCATGTATCTGCTCGATATCCACGTGGAATCTATCCTTCATCGATCACAATCAAATAATTTTATAGATCGTTAAAACATTTAAACGCACTTACAATACATTAGTTATTTTTTAATGAATAGGCCAAAATATTCACTTGAAATAATTTTTATGGCAGAACAACGTTTGCCGTGTGACTTAGTTTTTTTTTTTAATATTTCATCGAAGGCTTCTTCTTTCTTGAAGGAAGTTAAAGTTTTTTTTTAATATTTTTCCGAAAAACTAGCTGATTGGCCTCAAGTTTATGTATCGATAATCTAAATCGGGCCAGTAGTTCAAATGTTATGATTGTTTTAAAAAGTGCATTTTTGCTGTTCGAAATTTGAGACATGAGTGTTCGGAATTTCAGTCAGTGGAATTTGATACAAATGCAATCAAACATATTTTTAGTTTTTTACCATGAATATGTATTTGTAAATAAATTTTAATGTAGTCAAGTAAAAAAAGGCTTTATAGTATCCAAAAATCACATTAATTTCGCGAAATAGTACCATTTTGAGTAATGAAACACTGTTTGATGGCCAACAAAGTGTGCAAATCGACCCTTCCGCCCGGGTGCGAAAGCTTCACTCGACGCCACTGGTAAGAATAAACAGTTTAGCTAATGTATATTTTTTCTTTGCTATTGATCGCGAAAACCTACCAAATACTTTGAAAAATTTGTCTGATGATTTGCTAGAAAAATTGGACAAAGATCGCTTGGGACGACAAATCAATGTGTATGAATAAGTTAATTGGCAACATTCCGATTCGTCAGGCGGAAATTATTAAAATACTTTTATACAATTCGAAATTCCACCACATATGTAATTTGTTTGCTTTTCATCATTGTTCGAATTTTAATTCGGGGCCCAATGTTCAGTTATGAAATTATTAGCAGTTTGATTCAGCAATCAATTCATTCAATTTCCGCATCCCCGGCTAAATTCAATCACTGCACCTCAGAGGGTTGGTCTGGCTACCCCCGGGGCTGTCCCGATTGGTTCCCCGCCTCGTTCCCGATTGCCATCCAAATTAAGTACAGACCGTTCTGGCGGACCGAATTCAATTTAATTTTATTTCGATAAACAATTTAATTGTGATGCTTTTTTTCGATTCGCAAATTAAAACACCGTCCCCACGTGGCTGCGGGAGAGGCTGCGAGAGCGGGAATGCTAGAGAGAAAGAGAAAGATTGAGGCCAGAAATGGTGCCACCGATTCGTGGAAAAAAAACAACCCGGAGTATTCAATGGAGCACGAAGGAGTCGAAAATTGGCTGTTGTATTTGTTTGCTGCGAGTGGCGAGCGAAATGTGTGAAATGCGAAGAGGAAAATGGGTGTAAAATTGGTTCGTGAAATAAATGTGTGGAAAAAAGGACACGTATGGAAGGAAAATGGGTAATTTATATCACTTTTCCACTCGATCACCTTCGAGCACAGAAAACTGATGTATTCGAGGAGGTTCAAATGTTGTTTAACCTTCACATATAAAGGATTTTGTTATCATCATTTTATATCGACATCAACATTCAATCTCGGCACTGGAAGTTGGAAAGAGCTTGGAGAGAATGCAAACATGCATTACACCCCCATATTATTTATATAAATTGTTCGATACAAAATCATTGAAAAAGGGCCACACGTTTGCTACATACAATCCAATGCTATCTAAACATAATACTCTCAATCCATGTCGCCAGCAGTGCTGCTGCTGATCTGTTTCAGGAACCACCCTCTATCCCCCCCCCATTTACCACATCCGCTTCGTTTTATTTTCCACCCGTTTTACTGGCATTCATTAAAATCCGTTAAATTAAATTACTTTTATATTACGATATCGAAACGTGCACTTACCCAATTGATTATACGAGCTCCGTGTTCCTCCGCGCTGCCGTTTGCTGCTGAGCTGCTTCTTTTTCTCTTTCCCACTCACGGATCGCTCGTTAAATTCTCTCACTTCCTCGTTTTCCGCTCTCCCTCTCTTTCACTCTATCACTCTCGTTTTTTTTTAGTTTTCTTTTTTCCGCTTCAATTTAATGGAGTTCTGGAGTTCTGTTGATATCACTGGAGGAGTGAGGCGAGGGTTAGCTCACTCTCGCGCCCCGATTGCTCTGTGCAGGAATACGAGTCCTGTATCCTCTCCGCGCGTTCCGCGTTCCACCGATTGCCGGAGAACCTGAATGAGTGTGTGAAGCGGAAGCACAGAGAGCAACAAAAAAAAGGTGCTGACGGTAACAACAGCACACCCCCGCACGCCCCAAAAAGCGGGGAAAGCAGAAGCCGGCGTCGTGCGCGCTTTTCCGACCTCCCTCTCTACCAGGTCTGTAATCGGTGGTGGGTGGAATGGCTGGCGGTGGATGGGTGGGAGGTGGTACGCTATGATCTCGCCTTTTCAGGGCAACAGCACTTGCTCCAGACTTCGCAGCAGTCGCACTCAGCCCAAGCTTATGACTGCCGTCTGGAAGTGCCACACCAAAAAGCGGCTAGTGGAATGTGATGTTATTACTCCGTTTATAGAGAAAGGTGTGTAAAGTAATGTTATTTGATTGTATGGGGAATGTTTTGATATTTTTTATCCTTCGCTATTCTGCACTTGAATACGGCCTGCAGCGGGGCTACGAAAATACACTTTGACGTTGTGCCGTCGCTTGTTCTATTCTTCCCGAGAGCTCAGCCAAGGGAAAGCAGCCGCATCATCATCATGTACGTTTCAAAAATATTAATAAAAGGAAAAAGAGGAAAAAAAACCGAAGCAAATTTTTCACCGTCGTTCACCTTATTTTCCACATATGGGACACACTGTCAACGAGCTTATTTTCCTTCTTTTCAGCAGCTTGTTATTCACGGTTTATGTGTTCGCCCACTTACTTCCTCTATGTGGGGCAATTATGTGCCTGAACCGATGTTCCTCACCGTAAACTGTCAACTATTTTAATTTTCGAATACTTTTTAACCTGGCGCAAGTCTGGCTGTTTTCTGCAAATAAAGAAATAGTGCATGAGAAACTTTTGTATTTGGCTGAGTGATATCGATCATTTTAATGTGAAGGGACACTAAATTGATGTTTCAGATTATGAAAAGACATAAACAAGACAACTTTTATAATTTTTTTTTCAACCTATCCGAAGAAGTTTGCAAATATGTTAAGTGGAAACTTTATTCTCAGCGGATGCGAATGTATACTACACTTTACATTATAGTGCAGATTGCACTTACAACTGTCCAAGACTGAATCTTTCCTGAGTAATAGAAGGCATGTAGACCAGGGTTACTATATCTACAGAATAATCTGTATTTATACAGATTTTTCAGACTTTTTGAAACCAAGAATCTGTAGATATAGATTACAGATTTTTTAGATTTTCATACAGATTTACAGATTTTTCAAAATAACGATCCAATATTAGTTATAACATGATCTCAATAAAGTTTTTTTCCCAACTCACCAATTTTATTCATATAGCGTTCGAATCAGTCTGAATGAGAGTCGTTTTGGCATTCATATGTAGCGTGTAGTCTACATATGAATGAAATCAAAGTTAAATCTAAGTCGAAAAAATGCAAAAGTCTACGTCATCGGCTAGCTTTACAGTATATAAATAACACTGTTTATTTTTTCCTATTAAAGCACAGTGAATGCGATTATTTTACGTTTACGTTACGTAACGTTTTTTTTACGTGAATACCATCAACATCGCCAAATTCATAATAACTCTACCAATCAATGATACTAAAGCTAAGATTATCCTTCAAAATTGAACTTTTGAATATTACTCTTTGGGGTCGTATTAAATTTCGAAATGTCTCCAAATGCAGCTATACTGGTTGCAGTCTTTTTTACTTGAAAAAGTAGTGATGTATAACTTTGTGAGATTATATTTATTACTTGTGAGATTATGTAAGATCAAAAAGATTCCTTGTTTTCTTGTAAACTTCTGATAAGTATTTACTAAACAAGGTTTTAATGTTTATGATTAAAAATATTGTCCCCAAAATGCAGTCCTAGTTTTCGCATGTATCACAAAATAATTAGTTTGGCGTCTTTCGCCTTCTAACTTTCTGTTTGAACGTACATCACAATGCTCTTCACATCTACACAGTGCCGCAATACATGGAGTTTTCTATTACCCATTTCTCAATCATGGATAACAACTTTTGTTTCTCACAAGACATTGAAATTAGTTTAGAAAAAGTGTGAACTGATACATTGTTGCATAAATTATAATATTAGTATACTTCTTTGCTATGGTGTCTGAGAGCAGACAAACGACCGCACTGGGTTAATACAGATTTCGATACAGATTTTCTGAGAAAAAAAAACTCAGATAAAAAGATTTTTTGAGACCAAAAACACAGATTTTATTATGGTAACCCTGGTGTAGACCCGTTGCACTGACATGGTGAACCAATAGAGCAACAAATTGAAATTCATCACATTCGAAATGATATTCGTTCTGGCAGTGAATTTTCCAAACACGGCATCCGGCAGCTTGCAGCAGCACGGGCTCATAAAACATCTGGATAGAGACAAGCAAAAAACCGCGAACGATCCCTAAACGTTGTATTTATTGTATTCCAAGCAGCAATACAATAAAACTTCGAACTAAATAAAAACCATCCGCACGCAGCAGTCTCAGGTTAAAAGTAAACAACAGCTGATATTCATTTAGTTAGAATGAGATTCAATTCTGACGTCTCGAATTATCAATATGAAAATGACACTGGGTGAAAAATAACCTTCAAAGCATATTGAAAAACAAAAATTAATTTGCTCATATTCACTGGTTGTCTGGATCTGTCATTTTGATTTTCGTTTGGAGTATATAGGTTTTCGATGCAACCTAGCCCGACAATCTATGCATTTGAGCTTAGCGAAGACGATTTTTTTCAACACTGATAGGGGGTCCCTCTACGTAAAATGTAACGAAAAATGAAGATATTTCAAATGCATGTAACGCACAGTCGTAATTGCGATATATGTTATACTATATTCCATTAGATATTCAGCAATTTATTATAACACAAATAGTGAGATAGTTGAAAAAAAAACAAACAATTTAGCGAATTGAGTAGGTGTGTTTTTCAGTTTTTGTTCGTTGTTTACGCTGTGGGATGTTTGCATACAAGTCGAGCATTATACTCCACGGTAGAGACAAGCAAACCATTCACGAACGGTACGAAAGAAACATTGAACGAACGGTCGTTGTTTTTTTAAAAAAAAAGTTAGTTTTTTAACCCTTTTAGGCACAGAGTTTTAGAAAATAAAAATACCCATGTTGCACAGAAATTTTATACCATTCAAAATTGAAATAAAAATACAAAAATATATAAATATTTCAATTGTGTTATTTGTTATAAAGTGGGACTCTAATAGTCCCACCGTGCAGCATGAGAAGAATGCTAAATGGGCATGCTCATGAATGGTATTTATTAAACACATATTTTTACCAAAGCACAGCGGTACTTTGCTACAGTACAAGACCATAATGTTGCAAACCTCTTTTTTTTTGTACTGCATAGCGCACATTGTCTACGACTGGAACGTATCGGTTGATGCTTTGAATCTTTTCTTCTAATTTCTAATGAAACCGTTGGTTTAGATTTACTTATTTCTACTGATAGTGATTTGGATTTGGATATATTTTTATTTATCAATGCTTGTGCAACAAATCCTTCAGCACATTGACCTTTGAATTTTTTTAATGTTATATTTCTATCCAATTGTTTGTATAAAGTATATCCGTTAAAAACACTCGCATCAAACAAATAAAACAAAATACGATGCCACCATTTTCTACTGCGGCGATCAAGACTGTAACTAGACATCAATTGATTGAATTTATCAACGGCACTCATATTATTATTATAATCCGCAATCAATGAAGGACAAGTAATGGGTATTCTAATTCCCTGACCATTTTTCTCTCTGTACTATGGAGTATTGATCTTGATTATGAAAATTTTAAACAATGATAACTTCTTTATTGTCCACCCATTTAGTGACAATTATTCCCGTGTCACTTATTAATGATTCATGTTCTCCCCGATGTTTGATATTTTTACTAAACTTAGGCAATTTTTTCCCGTTTTATTAACCGCAAGCATTAATTTGTTTAGATTTCAAGTCCACTAATAAATTTATACTGGTAAAATAATTATCAAAATAAAAAGTATGTTCTTTTCCAACCAAGTCTGAAGTAAGAGTAGTCACAATTTTCTCACCAATGTTTTTCGTTACTTCATTGTCAATTTATCCAGTGTATACATTAAATTTGTAGCAATAACCTGAATTATCTGCCAGAATCCATAATTTGTATTCTATTTGGATTGATTTATTCGGGAGATATTGTTTCATTGAACTACGCCCTTAAATTTTGTTATAGATTCATCGATCGCGAGACTTTGACCTGGATTAAAATTCTTTTCGAAATTTTCTTGTATCTTTTTCAAAAATGAACGAATTTGGTATAGTTTGTCATAATTAATGGTATCTCTCTTCGGAATCAACATATTATCATTTATATGAATGTGACTTAGAAGCCAACCGAAACGATTTACAGTCATTTATCATAAGGTTTGGTCTTGCAGGTTTGCAATATCTGGATTTGATTTGCAATATCCCGCTGGTATTGTGTTTCCGTTATAACTCCATTTTGGAGACTTTTCGGCAAATGTTTTTCTATTGTGAACAGGTGCATTTTCTTCTATTTCACTACTTTCAGATTCATCTGAAGTAGAAAGTAGTCTAATTCGTTTTTTCATTGGGGTAAGCAATTCTTCCTCGTCAGATTCAGAATTAATTATAGAATTGTCATCTGAAGGTATTTCTTCAAAATCCAGGTTATTTTTGTTCATCTTGAATCAGAAGGGTAAAAAATACATATTTAAAAAAATAATAAATTAAAAACCTGTTTTTATTTCTTACTCGCTAGCTTGCATGGTGGGCCAAATAAATTCCCACTTTCATCATTTACAAAAAAAAAGGGATAAAGTTTCTATATTTCTTTAAAAATAATTTTAGTTTCTTATATAGAAGTAATGTATAATAAAAAAAACTTACTTATTTTTCTCACAAAATCACTAAATAAAGCTGCACTACTAATTTTTTTGGTTTTAACACTTGATGAACTTGTCATATGATGATAAACTTTGCCAACGCAATCGAATATATTTCTCACATTTGCTAATGGTGTTGCCAACTAGTTTAAATAAAAAGATTCCGTGAGTTGAAAGTCACTATAATACAGATAAAAAAAAAGGTTCCGAAAAAGATTATGAGCGCGTATAATTCTAATATTTCTAATATTTCTATGTGGGACAAAAAATGTCCCACCATGCGTTATTACGCATCAAAAAGGTTGGGACATTTTTAATACCACCGTGCCATAAAGAGTTAAATGAACTGATTCTGAATGTACTGTTTGGAAACGCATGATTTTTTTACGTAGGACTACGTTTTTCATTAAGGCAGCCAAATCAGAAAACAGGTCACATTTTTATGAAATAAAGTAAACGCTAATAACTATTTTTGCTGCAAACGGATTTTAACGATTTGCATACCGTTCGAATCGGAAATATTCAAAGATAATATTTGTTTGATATGCTATACATTACAATCCCATGGTTCGTATATGGTATAAATTGATGAAAATTGGAAGTATTTCCATTCCCCCATACATTTGTTCTGTCCATTTGTATGCTTTCCTGAACAGAGCTGTCAATAACGGGCAACTTATGCAGCCGCTAGAATAAAAACAACGAAGGGGGATAGCGAAAAGAGAATACTCGCGAAGTAAACTCCACCCTTGCATAGTAAGTAAGCTGTCGCTAGCGTATAATATTGCATCTCCTCTGTAGAAAATTCTCAGAATCTTTCTGTGCCCGAAACAACACAGGTCGCTTATTCTGCTCGTTTTGTGTTTTATGTTTCCCCTCGAGCTGTGAACGCTAGCGAATATTTCACTTGAAGTGCATCTGACATTGTAATTAACACAACCATCCAAGCCATGACAAAGCAGGCGAGAAAAGAGAAGAGTGTAAATGATTATAGATCGCTTTTAGCCATCAGTGTTTGGCTTTGAGTGTGTTGCTTGTTTTCGTTGCGCGGAACATAGAACTTGAAGAGAATTTTCCATTCCGATTTCCGATTTTTTGAATCGATCTTTTTTACTCGAGATAATCAAGAAAAACGATTTTTTGCTTTCGATTTTTTCGATCTTTTTGTAGATTTTTTTTTTCAGTATACATCGATTTCAATCTCACCAAAGACCACCTAATTTTTTTTTCAAACATAATGTCAATATTTGGATCGCATCTTCTACTTTTGCATTTGATATGTCATTATAAATATGAAATTTGTATTCGCTGTTTAAAGGAAAGAAAACACTCCTATAGCAGATAAATTGGAAAAAAAGTTTTCGATTTTTCAAAGATCGATTCGATAAAGATCGATTCTTTGGTACCGATTTAATCAGTGGATCGATTCCAACGCCGTTTGGAAAATCGATTCGACAAGATCGATCTTTTTATATAGATCGCCCAATCCTAGTTCTGATGCAACAAGCTCCTAGCTCCTAGTGACGGTTTTGACCGAGAATCGAGAAACGATTTTTCATAAACGTTCATTCTCTCGATGTTTCATTTGTATCGCTGCAACTGTGTGCATCTGTTAGACGCGTGTTTGATGCTAGTTGAATGGCGATGCACGGAAGATGCCTCTCGTTAAATACTCAGTGCATTGCGTGCACTGATATAAAGAAACAAATTGCGACATATGATCAATTAGTGTATTGTTTTCGCAAATGTAAGAAAGAATCTTTGCTTCTCGAAATGATTCTACAAAACCACGCAAGCCACTAAACCTTTTCAGGGTACCCGACATTTTTTACTAAAGAGTTATTTATGAAATTTCGACGTAAAGGGTGTGTCACATCAAATTGCATCACGGAAAAAACGATGTAGAAATTTAATTTTTAGGAATAATATCTTCAGCTTTCGCTTATAATCAGATAAGAGTGTATAGATCACGTTGGCCATGCTTCACTGTCAATTTTTCGTAAATTTGGAAAAATGTCGCCGAACGAAAAAGAGCGTCGTGAATTAATCCTGCGCACTCATTTCGAGAATCCGGAGTTGTCACATCGGGACATCGGTAAGATGCTGGAAATCGTCCAATCCACGGTCAGCAGAGTACTAAAACGATACTTCGAGAACCTAACCATCGACCGGAAGGTGAAGAACGGCAAAAATGGATGCTCCGTCAGTGAAAAAGATCACAAGCGCGTAGTTAAGCAGTTTAGACGTGATCCGAGAAGTTCGGTCCGGGATGTCGCCAATAAGCTGAATTTGTCAAGTTCATTCGTCCAGCGGACCAAGCAGCGGGAGGGCCTGCGTACATACAAGGTTCAGAAGGCTCCTAACCGCGACGAAAGGCAAAACATGGTGGGGAAGACGCGAGCCCGGAAGCTGTACACCGAAATGCTGACGAAGCCACATTGCCTGGTAATGGACGACGAAACCTACGTCAAAGCGGACTTTCGTCAGCTGCCGGGCCTGTTGTTCTTCTCCGCAGAGGACAAATTCAGCGTTCCGGAGGAGATTCGCAAGCAGAAACTATCCAAGTTTGCCAAAAAGTACATGGTGTGGCAAGCGATCTGCTCTTGCGGAAGGCGGAGCGCCCCCTTCGTGATGACCGGCACGGTAAACGGGCAGGTTTTCCTTATGGAGTTCCTACAGAAGCGCTTACTACCACTATTGAAGCAGCACGAGGGCCCGATCATCTTCTGGCCGGATCTCGCTTCGTGCCACTATTCAAAGGACGTGTTGGAGTGGTACGAAGCCAACGGGGTCACCTTCGTGCCAAAGGAAATGAACCCGCCCAACGCGCCGGAGCTTCGCCCAATAGAGAAATATTGGGCGATTATGAAGCAGGCCCTCCGGAAGAACCCAAAAGTTGTCAAATCGGAGGCGGACTTCAAGAGAAAATGGATTTCTGTTCAAAAAAAACTACAACCTGACGTTGTACAGAACCTTATGGACGGGGTAAAGAGGAAGGTGCGAGCATACGGGCTTGGGCTCGAAGTATGAATAAAAAGAAAATGCCATAAGTTGTTTAATAGTTTTTAATTTACTGTCTAAAATTTTCAAAAGGATCGGTCTACTGGGCGACTTTCTACAGCGTTTTTTCCGTGATGCAATTTGATGTGACACACCCTTTATTCGCAAATATCCGCGATGACAAATCCGAAATGACAAACCAACAAATTAAAAAAAAAAGATTGCGTAGTCGTACGTCCTAAGCGGTCGTGTCTCGGATATAGCCTCTGGATTTTTTTCCAATTTATTTATCTGTATTTATCTACGAAAGAGTTAGTTTTGATCTTTTTATTAGCCTTTTTCAAGGCAAGAGAAGAATTAACTTTGGAATGTGAATCCTAGAAAAAAAAGAATTTTTTTTTTTGGACAAAGCTGCATTTATTCCTCAACATAGTTTCCTTCGAGGGCAACACACTTGGTATAACGAGTTTCCGACATTTCGATCCCCTTTCTGCAGTACGAAACGACTAAGGCTTCGAAATATGCCTCAGTGCCACTCTGCAGCCTGCCTATTGGACTCAGTAGTGTGGTAATAGATCCATTGTCACAAAACGTCGAAAGAAGTCCACTGAATTACGCTTCAACAACGCGGTCCAAACCGGCTGTTGAATCATCACCGCCGCTGCATTTCGTCAGCATTTCATTATTCACGGTGATTCGGAACAGCGAACTGTTCAGTATTGGAACACTTCTTGTGGCTCTCGAGATCTGGTCTTGAGACAGATTCTCGTTCGAGAAAGTACCAGAAAACTTCGCTGAAAAGAGATTGCATATTCCCTGTGTGTCAGACGCTTCATGTCCATCGTGAAACATAGATGATGGTAATCCAGACTCCTTGCGTTGCTCATCGACGTATTTCCAGAATAGTTTAGGATTGCTCTTGAATTTCCGCTGAATACTGCGTAGGTAGATTACATGGCATCGTTTGCTTGTTCTTTGGCATTGACGGTTAAGTTGTACATATTGTTGCTTCAAAGGTGGGAGACGGTATTTAGAGTATTTTCTAAGTGCAGCCCTCTTAGCCGTTTTGAGTCGGCGAAGCTCGGTGGTTTGCCACGGTTGGTGACCGGATGAACGTATGATTTTCTTCGGAACATACCTGTCGATTAGATAGCTCATAATGTTCGTGTAGGTTAAGACAGCAGCATCGACGTCGTCCTTGTCCAAAACTTCACTCCAATCAATGTCTAAAAGCACATCAACCATACTATTAAAGTCAGCACTTTTAAAATCATAGTGGACGGCGGTAGGAACGATGCTAAAACTGTTCGTACTGGTTTTCATAGTAAGGTAAAGTGGAGGATGATGAGGTACTGATTTCACCATAGGCACAGATGCTACCGATAATATCGGAGCTTCGTCTGGTTTGCTCACGAAGCAGAGATCAAGCATGCGGTCATTTTCATTCGTAATAGAATTGATTTGTTGAAGCAGATTATAGCTGTACTCGTCTAGTAAGGCGTTCGTCCCAGCATGGAAGGTTGACTGGGTCGCATCAGCGTACAAAAATCTTCCAGATCCAATTTGCCACTTTAAATTTGGGAGATTGAAATCACCAAGTACAACAATTTCGCCAGCTGGAAGCGCACGTGAAGTTATTACCGACACCGATTGTACTTGGGCATCGGTCAATGCAACGTTCCGAGTACGATCAGGAGAAATATAAACTACGCAAAGATACAGCTTTCTACCTACCAGTTTTATCGAAACCCACACTTGTTCGATACAGGACCATGAGGTTTCTCTAATCAGGTGAGCTTTACGGCGTCGGTGGACAGCTATGAGAACACCACCCCCTGATGATTTTGTACTATTGAGATGATTTCGGTCCGTGCGGAATACTTCATCGTTCTGCCCGCAAACTTGGTTGGAGAGAGTGCGGTCGTCGAGCCAGGTCTCCGGAAAAGCGATGATGTCGTAGCAGCCATCCGAACACGCTTGTTGATACTCGTTAAGACGGCTGTTTATACCACCAACGTTCTGGTAGTATGCATGTAGTTCAGTATATTGACGTATTTGTGTATGTACTGACTGGTGTGTGCTAGAAAGCCAAAGTCCATCAGCAGAATCGAAAGAGTTAACATTGCGGTACTTGCCTTGAGCAGGCGGATGGGAGACCCCTATCCGATCATCGACAACAGGACCGGAACGACTCCGACGACAGGATACTTCAAAGGGCACGACTGTGTCGAGCGGATTCAGGGCTCCCATGGAGGCTTTAGCAATGCATTCCGGTTCGATGTAATTCCTGGTTGAATTTACTGGACGAAACTCACTGGAGTTGAAATTAGTTTGCGCGGTATCGCTGAAAACGGATCGGAATACAGGAAACGAAGAAGCTGTATTGAGTTTATACTTGCCAGAGTTAGCAAGTTGGAAGACCCCCTCACCAGCTCCGAACACAGGAAAGGAACGGCTGAGACGGCTGGCGATGTGAGTAGTTCACGACTGTGTCGGGAGGCTTGGGGACTTCCATTGAGCTGTTAGTTGTGCGTTCCGTTACTTGATGAGGTTGGAGACATGGCGAACAGCTAGAATCATTGCTTATTGCGATGGTGTTGCTATCGGAGTTTGAGAAGAACCAGGAGTCCCGTCGCCGATCCTTGGATATTTCGTTGGCACCCAAAAATCCCGTTTAGATTCCTGATGTTAAAATTCCCTGAAGAAAATTCCTTTAGGCCAGACTGATGGATCCAAAGCAGTCTGCTTCCATTCCAAATTTACTCCAACTTTGAATGAAATGAATGCGAGTTGTTCCAAATCGGCGTCCTTGCGCACGAGTCTTCGAACATCAATTGGTTGTTCCGTTTGCAAGTAGTCTAGAAATACCATGGAACCATTTGATACCACGCGCAATTATACGAGTGATGATTTTGTGCCCTAAATGTCCAACCCAAAATACCTATAATTGTGGCAATTTATTCCGATCGTGGTGCAAAAATTTTGAATTGCAGTAAACGATATATTTCAAACCGGGCAAACGTAATTCACCAGGCAACCGTATGCTAAAGGACCGTATCCTATGTTTCAGAATAACCGGGCAATTAGTGGGACATAGGTTTGTGTGCGAGACCGGCGGCCGACTCGGATCGTGTCATCTTGACGGCTTGGGCCGCCTCGATTCCTTATACTCGTTAAATGGGGACTTCACCCCACTATATTGACCTCAAAATAAATTTCGAAAAGCGAAAACGAGAAAAATAGCTTTTAATAGAAATTACGCTTTTTTCTGTGAGGCATTTATACCCATGATGTTTTTCCCCCTGCGCCACAACATTTCTAGCCTACTTGTGACATTAGGGGAAATTAGGGTAAAGCCAACACCCTGTGATTTTTCCAGTTAGAAGCTATTTTTGCTAATTTTCCGATTTCCCCTGTACACCCTTGTCATCTTTAACGTTTCGAGTCACCATACAGCTGCAGAAGTCGCTTCACTGTAAAAAAAAACACAATAAAACAGAACCGGTCAGCAAACGAAAGTTAGTCCGAATAAAATTTCGCTAGTGGAGTTTAAGTGTTTTAGTCGGAAAGTTTTGTGAGCCTAATTCATCTTAGATTATCGTTAAGTGTATTTTATGAGAAGGTAGTTAAATTTGTTGCTTATCGATGCTCAAAAACATTGTTTTGAAATTTCGAGGGTAACCATTCGGGGTAGCACCGACATTTTCAGTCAGGGTAAAACCGACACCTGGTTTGTGTTTCACTGACAGGAAAAATGCTTCCTAACCTTTTTAGATGCCTCGTGTTTATATTTGGATTAGAAAACGACAGAGCTGGACTGATAAAACAACCAAAACCTACGATGAACAGGGCATGTCAACAACAAAATCTGGAAGAGCTCATGGTATCCCTACGTTCGACGCTCATCGGCACATCTCCCGTGGATGCTCACCCAAGCTGGGATCAAAACTCTCGTGTTTACTCCGGACAAGGAACAAGAATTTGTTCATCACCTGCTTGATCTCGAGTCTGGCCTCTGGAGTGACCCGAAAAAAAACAACCTGAGACATCCTTTCAATGCGATAAGTGCTGGCTTGGATTTCTAGACCGGAATCCGAGCGAAATCTGAGCAATTCAATTACATAAAATTTGCAACTATCCTCCCTATCGCCTCTTAAAGTATTTACATAGTATATAGATAGCCTCTTAATAGTTTGAAATGATTGTAACAAAGTTTTCATTTTTTTCTCTAAAAGTGTCGATTTTACTGTGGTATCTTGAATTAGAGTGTAACTCTGATGAGTTAGGTAAACGAACAGAGCTCATATTGAGGGTGTTTTGCATAAGATATATTTCAGCATTTAGCGGAATACCACATTCGCGATCCTGCCATGATTAAATAGCACAGGAAGGAAGTGATGTTTTCAAAAAAGTGATTAGGTTCATTGGGGTTCTTGCGCCCGAGAAGCTATTTTAATACAGCCAAAATAGCGGTGACCAAGACGCTTATATCAATGTATAACGTGGTGACAAGAGAACATTCTCTATTCCTGGAAGTGCTGCCAGTAAGGCTGAAAACATGTTTTACAAATTGCTCAATTTATAGGTGTTTTATGTAAGTTGAAATCAGAATTGAAACGAAAAAAACATAATTGGAATATTTTTTATTAAAAAGTGGAATATTGTGAACTGAACAGTTCTGTTGGATATTATGTCAGATGTTAGTGCAGGACGAATATCTCGTTGGATTCGTGACTATTTCTGCTTAAGGTAATGATGTGAATTAGTTGAGTCGGGTAAAGCACAAGGCCAGCTTTTAGTTATATCAAATTATATTTATTCAACTATTGAGTCGGATTCAGCCCAAGACTAATTTATGTTTGAACCATTTGAATTTTTCGTGAATGAAGTCGAGAACATGTGGTTAAACAGTATGCTTCAAAATAATAAAACTATATATTAGGCTGTCAAAAAAGTCCTGCGGTAATTTTTTTGAATTTTCATTTGTTCATAAAATTAGTTACAATCATCTGTTTTAAGTCAAATATGCGCCGTTTTGTTCGATGACTTGTTCCCAACGAGATGCCAACTTCATAATACCCCTGTTATAGAAGCTCGTTTTCTTATTGGCAAAAAACTCGGATAGCCAATTTTCACAGGCCTCTTTTGTGGCTAACTTCTGACTACCTAGCTCGTTCGCCATGGACAAAAACAGGTGGTAGTCACTTGGTGCAAGGTCCGGACTATACGGCGGATGCAAAAGAACCTCCCATCCGAGCTCCCGGAGCTTCTGGCGCGTCACCAAAGAAGTGTGTGGCCTGGCGTTGTCCTGATGGAAGACAATGCGGCCTCTGTTTATCAAAGATGGCCTCTTCTTCATGAGTGCTACCTTCAAGCGGTCCAGTTGTTGGCAGTACAGGTCCGAATTAAGCGTTTGGCCATAGGGAAGCAGCTCATAATAGATTATTCCTTGACAATCCCACCAAACACACAGCAGAAGCTTCCTGGCTGTTAATGAGGGCTTGGCCACCGTCTGAGCCGTTTCAGCGGGCTTCGACCACGACCGTTTGCGTTTCACGTTGTCGTAAGTGACCCACTTTTCATCGCCAGTCACCATCCGCTTCAGAAACGGGTCGATTTTGTTGCGATTCAGCAGCGATTCACATGCGTCGATACGGTCAAAGATCTTCGACGACCTCTACACCAGAACGAAAACGTTGAAACCATCGTTGTGCGGTGGAAATGGAAACTGTATCGGGTCCATAAACTGCACAAATTTTATTGGCAGCTTGAGATGCATTTTTGCTTTTTTTTTTCCAAAATATATATTTTATTAAGGCACATGTGGCGTTAGCCTGACGGGGCCGGGAGTCCAACATTTTGACAATTTTTGTCTTACAACTATGTTAGTAATATGTAACCGATTACTCGCGGTTGGATCGAGGTTAGTATTACAAGTGTTCTCATAATTGGTATGTTGCAGTCTTCGATGCTCTGTACGTGTGCCCGACACGGGATACTTCCTATTGGGATGCAGCTGACCATTAATCAGCAACGCCCCCCTAGTCTGTACCCCATATCTAGCGTGGCGCGTCTTTCTCGACTCGAGGAATCCAGGATAGAATGGTCACTAGCCGGCGCAATCATCAGCTCGTGTAGAGTTGTCATGAGCGGTACAACCTTTGGCTCTTGTTGAATGATCAGTGGACTGCACAACCTTCGGCCCGTGCATCTGTAAAGAGTGTGTGTATGTATTGCCGCGACTAAGTAAAAGTTTATCGATCGGATAGGAGGAATATGAAACGGGGACACAACGAAGGAAGCAGGATTCGTTTCTGAAACGTTTTGTGATTTCCTTACGGAATAATTTCACCATCATGCGGTGAAATTCGCTTTCGCGAATTTTTTTCGGCGCTTCGATGCCTTGTTTGTAACGTTCTCACTATGCCTCACTCCTTGACAACTGTCGAGCGATTTTTCTCAATACCAAAACTCAAGAACCAAAACAAGCTTCAACATCGACTCAGCAACGATACAATGAACGCTATTTTAAGATCAAGAGATTTGATTAAACATCTTGCCGACAGCCAAAAATTTTAATAAATGATAATATGTAATCTAGATTCAGAAAAAAATATATATAAGCATCATCAAATGAATGACTTGCAAATGTAAATGTAGTATTTGTAGTAAATATATGAGTATTATTTTCATGCAAATAAAATAGATTTTTCTCTACTAGGAGTATTTCCCATGGTACAGATTTTTGGAAGAAAAAATACAGATGAAAAAGATTTTTAATCCCTCTGGCATAGATGGAAATGTGGCAACACTGGTTCTACCTAATAAATGATCAACAGAATCCGTAGAATGATTCATGAATAGTTGAAGAGAGGTTCTGTAACGATTTGAAGTCGAAGAAACATGGGATGACTTGTAAATATGTGGAATTCCTTGAGGCGATTTTGATGACGAAGAACACATCTCGAATGTATTCAAAGTGACAAGCATGAATATGGGTGTGTTTGTCAACACATTTTGAAGAACATTCTCTGGCGAAGAAATAGCTGGTCATTACTGGAATCGGTACTACGAAAAAAATGAACAAAATACATTTTACAAACGTGTACTAATACAAATTAGCTCTCACGTATTGTTAAAATTTACAAGAATTGCACAATCTTTGGTTGCTTGGAAAAACTTGGTAGATTTGAATTGCAAAGGAAATTCTACTGTTTTAACCACATTTTATGAAGCAAATAAAACATGCATTGTTTTTGAACAATCTTCAAATGCCAAACAATATAAATAAAAACGACAAAAGTGAAATGAGTTAGATTGATCCATAAGAGAAATTTTCCTTTATGTTCATTATGAATTAGAGGAAACGAACATCAGGACCAACTCAACAAGTTATTTCAAAACGCATTTAGAATAGTTAGAGATTAGATGTTGTGTAAGTTGAAGCCGATAAATGTTGAGTGATTATGAACAAAGGTTTCATACTTGGTTCTTTATAATAACTCCAAGACAAGGATGATGCACCGGTGATTGCACACTTGTTATCTAACAGATGTATATCATAATTTTGGTTACCAGACTAGCAATCAACCAACGAAAATCTAATGAGGCGTTCAGTGAAAGTTATACAGGGTAACTTCGATATAACGTACATTTTACTTTCGAAATTGTACGTTGTATCGAATTGTACGTTATATCGAAGCATAACCTAGAACTCAGAAACGTAGCTTATATTGCTTGATTTTGTTGCTGTTTGAGTAAGGTTAATGAATAAATTCAACTAGAAAACGAAGCCAACCTTTCTCATGATGTTTCCCTTCTTACTGTTGATTAAAATTCTATTCATTTAGAATCCAGAATTACAAAACAGTTGTACTTCGGGTTTGGTTAAAAGTGCAAATCAAATTTTAGTATCAAAATACAGATAATTTATTATTCAGAAAAACAATATTCAAAAAATTATTCCTTTGGACTTTGAAAATGTGTGCGTTATATCGAGGTAAAATGTATGTAATATCGAGTGATGTTATATAGAGGGTACGTTATATCGAAGTTTCCCTGCACCAAGAATACTGGAACTCTTGAGAAAATTCAAACCAACGACACACAAAATTGTTGTTCTTAATGAAAATAAACTTATTGACCGATGTAAGACATATATAACATCAACCCAGAAATAATTAAAAAAAATTAGCTGTAACCAAAAAATAGTAAAAATGGTTATCCTGAAAATTCATAGTTCATCATTCTTCAACGTTTTCAATGTACACTCATTACCATCATCAATCTGATGATGTTAATGAGTGAAACAGAAAATTGAGCTTAGCTTAGTAATAATATCTTGAGATACCTAATATACTGAAGGTTTAACTATAAAACTGATATCACAATTGATTCTCTAGAGTAACCCCTAGCATTTTACATAAGATCTACATTTGAATTATAACATAATCGGCAAAAATCTAACAACACTACTCATTATCGTTTGTGTTTGACGTTCGTTTAGCGTGAGCACGTAGAATTTAACCGTTCATCAAAATTTTAATTTCTCTCGAGTTTCATCAGTTCTCATCATCGTTAACAGTTTACTGTGATTGTTTGGCATTCGCAGTTCGGCAGTTAACTATAAAATATAATCAAGTATAATGTAATTTTTCTACAAAAAATTACAAAATAAAGTGTCCGAAATTTGAATCGAACTTTTTCCCTACGATTCATATTTCGGGCAGTTGAAATTGGTGATACTACAATGTGAGTTTTCAGGCTTGTTATAGATTTGCCGCGTAGATTTACATAAGGCACCAAAATATTGTTAAATCTTGTATAAATAATACATATTTTTTTCAGCTTCAGTCCAACAGGTCGATATGAGGGAAGCAGAATAATTCGTGTTCAACGTGAAACTGAGTGAACTTCTAACTGAAGAAACGTTGAACCCTCCCTATGTTGCCGTATATCCTGACAACTCATCAACTCAGGGTGAAAGTAAGCCTCACGTTACACCTGCAGTGGCCACAAGCGAGTCCTGGGAT
The DNA here is from genome assembly GCF_029784135.1 of Toxorhynchites rutilus septentrionalis. Lineage (NCBI taxonomy): Eukaryota > Metazoa > Arthropoda > Insecta > Diptera > Culicidae > Toxorhynchites > Toxorhynchites rutilus. The sequence continues at coordinate 125,773,664 of NC_073745.1, forward strand.
ATTTTGTATAAAGAAGTAGCACATGCGAAGAAGTTGATTGAAATGACGAAGCGTCAAAAACTTGAGGAAAAGAAACAGAAAACTGAGTTAAAAGAAATCTGAACATAAGCTAAGTTGATGAAGCAGGAATAAGTGATGAAGCAGATAGAAAATCTTGAAGAATTGAAAATGGCTGAAAAGCTGCAAATTCACGAATCAAGAAAGCGAAATTGGTACAAAATTAAAATGATAAAATAATGAAACTATGTTACTATGAAAATCAAGATTCAAGCTCTTTCAATCACCTTGAATTATGTTAGTACTTTGAACAACAAATAGCTTGAATACAAATATCTAATTATCATTTAAACAGTATAACCCTTACCCTATTTTAAACCATGAAGCTACAACATAAAGAGACATCAATAAACGACAAGCATTTTAGGGAAAAATAGGGGAAAGGGTAAATGCTTGAAGATATCATAAAAGAGGCTGTTGAAACTTATTTCAAGTAAATTTAAAAAGTGGTAGAAGTTCTATTGCAAGTTCACAATCCATCAATGGTTGAAGACAATTTTTAAGACATTTGTGTGTGCACAAAAGGTTGCAGTACACTTTTAGACGGGCCAAGTAGTTGTTATTTTCACATGTTTTATAATTTTATTGCATTAGTAATTTTACCAAAATATAAATTAAGCTTAAAACCACAAGAAACTGTTTTGCAAACCGAGTGTCCGAAATTCGAATTCACTCTGTCCGAAATTTTATTCTTTTTATAAAAAGTGTCCGAAGTTTGATTCTTATTTCTTTCGATTGAAAAACATTTTTATTCAATAATTTCCTATGTATTCAATCAAATAGGTACCAAAGTAGAAAGCTTTAAAGCATATTAAACTAATTTATTCAAAATATCAACCAAATAATACCTGTGCGTTAAGTTTAGATCTGACTCAGAACGGTATATAATCGATTGAGTTATCATCGAAAACTTTGCTACTCGACATTATTCTAATGAAACCCCAATCAATCTGAATATTTTTTATACCTTCTGAATTGGTACCATTAGTTCATAATAACGCCATAACTGTATAACATATAGAGAGTGTTTTCGTTACAAATGTACACATAATTATGCACATTGAAAACACGTGCTTCGAAGGCCCGTGTAATCAACCGTTCTTTGTATTGAAAGCTTAATTTTTATATTCAATGATTACCACTTACATTATACAATTGCGATGATATTCTCCGAAGGCTGAAGTATGTAGAAATTACCGATGTCACTAAATTTTACGTTAACAATTATTGCTTCGCTTTACGCGGTTTACACAATTATGCATTCAACAACTAGTGCGCTCACAATCAATATATTAATCTCTTCACTCAATTCACCATTTTATTCTTCTTCTTCTCACTGAACCAAATTTCCACCGAACGTCTCAAAAATCTCCAATTTCATGCCAATTTTCCACTCTTCCACTTAATATCAATCAAGCGATTCAATCCACCGAAAGCGACCATCCATCACACCGCACTAATATCACTTAGTTTATTATGCTCTCCCACTCTCAGCGTCTGTGTCTGACTTTGTATCTCCTCGGCTTCGACAGTGCTGCTATCAGGCTTCAGACACTTTTTGCTGGGTCCAGACCGGCCCGACTCTGCTCCTGTAAACTGATAGTGAATTCCGCGATATCAGCGGCAGCGAAACGCAAACACATCCTTCCAACTCGTATCCCGCACTTGAAGTGATGAGGTAAACTTTGCGTCGTGTGGATCAGAGTCCCGTTGCCGTCGGATTGTGTCCCGAGTATCCGAGATGAAACCGCCAGCCGCGTAGAGTTCGGACTTCGAACGGAGCTCCGATACTCTCTTCCAGCGTCTGCATAATGCTCAGTTACGAAAGGAAAAATCAAAACAGAGAGCATGAAACAGAATCCAAACGCTCGCTCTCCTTCGCATGGCATCATTCGCCTGTGGTTGGAATCCTGCCCACCCAACCATAACCATCGACATAATTGTAATTGGATGAATATTGCCCTGTTTATGCCTTCCGCCTGCACTTCCTCCCACAGCGGATCGGAACCGATATGTTGGGAGGGTGGAGAGCGTTCGCTCACGTGCTATACTCCCACGCAACAGTAATGGCTCTCGCTGTCTGAATGTCGGGATGTGCACACACAAACACACACCCATCTACTTGAGGCCACGAAAAACAAGGATCAAAACAAAAATGTTCAACGTTACGTACGCACACAATAAAAATCGTAAGTGGATGTGTTCCCAAATCCGAAATGCTCTTTTCTAGCTTCGTTACACGCGTATCGTTTTGAGACAGGGCTACCAGACTGTTTTGTAAAATATAGAGCTGTATTTTCTGAAACGCGTCACTAGCAAAAAACGAATACTTATTTGATTATATAGTAGCAGAACCGGCGATCTTCACTTCGCCCAAAATTGATTTTTTAATATGAATACATTCGAATATCGTCATCTATATATTATGAAAACAAAAAAAAATGGAAGGCCAAATGTGTTGGTATGCCCTGAAACCGAGGAAGGAATGGTCCGATTTGAGCTGTCTTTATTCTGTAATATTCTCTGTATCAAACAGGTATTTCATGCAACGGAGAAACATGTTATCTCCAAATGCTTGAAGAATCTTGAGCGAGAATTGTGTCTGAAAATAGTTTTATATTATAAGGATGAATTTTTATAGAAGTACTAGACAATTTATAGTAAAAGGAAATTGTAAAGGGTCAAAGGGCAATCAATCAATGAAGAGTTCAGTGATTGAACTCACTAACCTTCACTCAGTAAGAAAACGTGGATGTTGAAAGTATTCAAATTAAAAAAATCTATTTTGGGCGGGACGAAGTTCATCGGGTCAGCTAGTTATAATATAGAACTATTATCAAATACAATTTTCCTTCAAGTTTCCACAATCACTTGCAAAAACATGTTGAGTATAATAAAGCCCAAAAACAATGAATGCATTGTTTTTGGGCTTTATTCCCGAATACACTAAACGTGAAAACAAAGTGTAGCGAGTATGTTTTACATGCAAGGGTAAACCTTTGGAAGAGTTTGATATGAATACACCGAGTTCATTCATCGGTGTTATTTTGGTTTACACAACACTCTCGCGTCAGTGTGAACAATGCGACGTATTTTTTACACTAGTGTTTGAGAAGGTGAAAAAAATCGCGCAAAATGGATTAAATATAAATTTTAATTTATTCCCGGGTTTTAACTAACAACATTCTATGTTTTATTCTAGGAATAAAAAAACGGAATCCCGACGATGATTTCTTCCATGTTGTTTGCAATATTCGTTTGATTACAACTTTTTGTCTATCCAGGCCTGGAAGCAAAAGACAAAACATTGATTGTCGGTTTGTTATCCAAGAAAAGGAAACTCACCTTTGCCATGCCGTAACAGAGCATAGGTATGGTATACACAAATAGAACATCCATTCTGACCGCATTTCTCCTTCCGTTCGATGCTCAAAGTTTCGTAGAAACGTTTAATTCCACGGCTCGACGTTGACTGCACAATTCCGAGTTGTTTTCCGATGTCCCGATGAGAGAGTCTTTCCAGGTTCTTGCGCAAAATCGATTCACTACGTTGCTTTACGGGTGACGCCTTTTTTTCCAATTTTCGAAAAACTGACAGCGATAAAAATACAGTGTAAACAATACATTCTAAACTACTTTTACCCAAATTTTCGAGAAAAAATATCCAATATCCAAATATTCTCCAACTAATGATTCTCGTAGGAATTTTTGTCAATTATACATTTGAGAAAAGCAGTTTTTGCATTTCTTCCCTGATATTTTCGTGCATTAGGAATGCACACATCAACTCAAATGACTTAACTAAGACTTCAACTTCAAAATGAACAAATATAGATGTATATTTAATCTGTATTTGTTCATTGATTTCGAAGTTATAGTTTATCTAGATATTTTGAAAAGTTTCCTGTTGTCCAGATTACAAATTTTTACTAGCTTTTTATATTGATGTATACTGTATATTGTTTTTGACATAAATTAATCGGACATTGTCTTAATGAACTTAAACTCATAAATAAAAAATTAAAATATTAAAACACATTAAGCACATCGGAGTACACAATTCTGTTTTTGAAGCGTAGTGATTGTTCTCTAAAAAAAAAGGAAAAACAGCGAAAAATTATCCCAATTTGGTTTGGAAAATTAATTCTCAATATTCACGTTCTGGTCGAAATAAACAAAAAATGTGAAAATTACACGGGTGAACCTTTTTTCTTTGTTAAAAAATTATAGGAGGTTGTGTTCAAGACACGACCGCATTGTTGACGTAGAACTAGGCTGTGGTTTAATTCAAGTCGCTTGTTTATAACAGCGGATATTATTTTATAATGCTATGACAATTTTGAAATAACCATTCTACCAGTTTGAACACCCTGATTTTGTTTTGTAGAATCATTTGACGATAATTGTTTGATGATTCATTCTTGTGCTCGCAGAACAATACATGCTCATGCTTAGTGGAGAAAGTTTTGCTACTGGCAAGCGAAACCAAATCACATACAAAATTCCAGAATGACATTTAGTTTCTTGGTGACTAAATAAGCGAAAAAAAACTCTATCTGCATCTGAACCCAAATAAATTAATGACTTATTATAACTTATTGAATAACTTGTTATTCCCCAACTATTTTTTTGGTGCACAACCCTAACACCTGCTTCACCATAGCGTCAGTTCAATGCATTGATGTAATGTTAAAGGCACCAACGAAGCCTTTATGATGACAGAAAACAAACAATGTTTACTGCTTGGAAAAAAGGCTGAATATTTGCCTCAGCAGATATTCATTACTAATACTCTAGCATAAATAATTCCCTCCCGCTATCTCCCCTTCTTGTTTATATTTGAGGTTTGAGGTGAGGTTTCAGCGTAGCGAAGATGTACTATTTTTAAGGTACGGGTTATGAAGCAAGTACGTACACGAATATCCATATATTGATGGCGTGGAGCAACTAAATATACACACACTTATCTCTGTTTTGCGCTCTTCTCAACAGATGCGCTTTCTGTTAATATTTCCAGTCTAGATTAGCTTAGCTGTCATCATTTGTGGAGAGAGTTTTCCTACCGTCATGCGAAACCAAATCCCTCACAAAAATTCAGAAAATTTTTTTTTTTTGGAGAGCTGCTATCGTCAGCTTGATAATTCCTCACACAATTGTGTAGCTCAAAACATTAGTGCAATGGTGTCAGTTTGATGCAATGATTGCAATGCCAGAGACATCAGCGAGTGAGTAATTTGGTCGCGTCCACAGCTCAGTCCGGAGCAAAGATATGTGATGGCGCAAAACAAGGAAGAACAAGCGATGTTCATTGTTTCACATCTGGAACGATACTGAAAGTTTGCCTTTCCTACCTTTCCTTGTTGAATTAAAGAGACTTTAAATTTCTTCAGTTCATTCGTCTCTAGCCTTCAAAAAGGCCCTTGGAAAAAGTAGCCCTTGTCTACTCTTTCCTCGTATTACTCCTCCACCCCCATTGTCTTGAGAAAACCATTCGATCCCTCGCCGTCCAGCTCACCCAGCAACGGTGTTGTTCAGTCGGAGTCCTCACGAAGAATGAAGTTTGCCTTAGCAATATCCACTGGCAAATATAGGCAAATATTCCTTTTCATTCTTCTTCTTTTCCTTTGTTCACGGAGACTTTATATCTTACAATTACCCATTCGTTGCTCGTCGATATGTTGCTCGTTATTGACAACTCTGTTCGGGAAAGCATACAAATGGACATAACAAATATATGAGGAAATGGGAATGCTTTCAATTTTCATCCTTTTAAACCATATACAGACTATGGGTTCGTGATGTATACCATATCAAACAAATCTTGGGGAATTTCCGATTCGTTTGGTATGGAAATCGCCAGAATCCGTTTACAATAAAAATAGTTATTAACGTTGTTTTCTGATTTGGCACCCTTAATGAAAGACGTAGTTCTACGTCAAAAACCCTAGCAATATGTTATTAATTAATTTAATTATTTATTTGTATATTCAACATCGCCTTCGATTATTTGCAAACACTGATCCATCCATGATCCATTGTCATCAGTTCAGATCCTGGTTTTAAAAAAGTTATCCGCCAAATCAAAACCGTATTTTGTCATCGTCACAAACAGCATTGAACTGGCGAGTACATCAAACGGGTTGTATATACATCAAACGTAATTTGTTATATGATGTGAGACTACTAATAACTATGAGTTCCGAAATCTATGACGGAGAGTCAATATATCTTTGCATTGTAGCGCGCCTGGAACCGGTCGGAATACGGAGATAAATTAGCTAGTTTATTCAATGGAAGTCGTCTCAGAGCAAAAAATCTCTCTGGCGGAATATAAACTTCACATCGATCATGACGCTGTGACGATCTTCGTTTCAGTATTAACGATTCCATCCTTTATTGATGATGTGCAATGCTATTACAACGTCCGAAGGAATTTATCCTTCTATTGTTGTCGTTGACTAACATTCCATTATTGCCACACCATGCGGGCTTTATATTGTGTCTTCTTGAAGAGCATAGCTTAAAAGACATCAATACAATGAGAAGTAAAGTCCTAAAGTGATGAGATCAGCTGGTAGTTGATCACGACTAATGTAGAAAATCCAATCCGTTATTAAATCTGAAAAGCCAATATTCTTTAGTTTCGCTACGTGCGTTATGTGAATTCATGCTGAATATCGTAGAGTATAGGAGACGCCACGTTGTATGAGAGATTGTGAATTAGTCATCCAAACACTTTGCACTCACCCGCCCACAGTTGTCAGATTTATGAATAGGAATAGTTTTTCCTAGTCTCTGGAAATGTTTTTCGTTGAATCGATTGGTAAAACAAATACGCAATGAGATTCGTAAGTTCTCTGTGTGTGGCACCATAAGCTATGATAATAACCTTTCCGATATCGCCTGTTATCCTTCACAGTAATATCCCACATTTCATGCATATACTTGATGCACACATACACACGCACGTTACCCACATCCAGTTGTACAGCAACAAGCATCGCCCCATTTGAAATACCAATGGTAACGATTCGGCTCCGCAGAGCGTGTTGGGTGATTCCTCGGTAATATAAGTCACGCACTCTGGAGCAGTTCTTTATCAGTAAATATTGTATACCATCCGTACTACATCCTTTAGAAAGGTAGAAATTAAACCACGGGTAGATTGATGTTGTATGAATGTGAGGACAGACACTATCTTGCACCAGTGACGCTATGCTGAACACGCTCTCGAAAAACATGATCAAACATTAAAGGAACGCCGGTAGATCTTCCTGAGGATATTACGAAGATGTATAAGTTCGGTGGTCCACCATGAATTTTCTAATTGTGGAATGTCTTTTTAGTTTTCTGAATGTTTCGCGCCTGAACAAAACCATACAGTTAAAAAGGAGTGTAGGTATAATAACTATCTTCGTTTATAAGACATAAACGAAGATAGTTATTATTTTTTGCACAATATACTTCATTTCACCAGAGCTCTTGTACATCTCCGGAAATTTGAAAAAAGAGTGGTTCTAACATCAATTTTTAAGTTTATTGTTTATTTATTAAGTATTTTAAAAAAATAGAATTTACTCAATTTAACTCTGGTGAAAAATATTCTATCTAAGATTGGCAGCACTGCAAACCACCCAACCGTTCAGCTCTCAATTTCTGTCGACTTGTGCGAAGCAGCACGCGACAGCTACATTAATTTTCCACCGATCATCGAAGTGGTTCGAAATGCAAACATTCCCTAGCGCAAGAGGGCAGAAAAGATAGGATGAAATGAAATGACAAAGGAGGTAATAATAGCGCTCTTTATTTACTCTTTTCCTTCCCTGCGCCAAAGTGCACCTGATACCCACTTTCTCGAAAATGGGTGAAAGGATGTATTTTCTCCGATGCTGAAATTTACGCTCTCGCCCTCGCTCATCATTCAGCTTCTTCTCTTGCGAGCTTCGGGAGTTGTTCTGGCCATTCGGAATATGCGAGGACTACCGAACCGAGAGCATCCGCGCAGCCAACCAATCCGACCACATTTGATGCTGCGTATCATTGTTACTGTTATTATTATTTTATTTCATCATTTACCGGCAATGGAGAATGATGCTTATTTAATATCAATTTGAAACAAGAAGGAAATGTTCTCTTCGTCGTTCCGAGCGACCTCCCTCCTACACCCTCCTCAGGCTCAGCAGTCTCGCTCGTAGTTTTGATTCGAAGGATTTATTCAATATTTTGCTGCAACAAGAGAGCGAACAGCGAGCAGGGAAAATTACGTTGCCGTCTTGATTTCTGGCTGTCTTCTATTCTTGTCTCGCTATTTATTTTATTATTGAAATTATGTGATCTTATCAGGCGCGCACGTTGTCTTTTTCTGTACAGTTCTGCTCCCCCTACTTCAGCTTGGTCTCTGCTGGTATCCTTCTGCGAGCGACGTCTGTTTTCAACACACTTTTGGCAGTGATCAGATACATTCGCCGTAATTTTTCCTACTCTGCTTCTATGGTTAATGATCTGAACGCAACGCGATTACTATCATGTCAATTCAATTACGGAAGTGTTGTGCATTTGATAAGGAAAAATTTTTTTTTCTGTATTTCGCTGAACACACTTAATGGATGGTTGATATAATGTATGTAAATAAATATTCTTGATGATGAAATATTCTGTGTAATTCTATCGTGTTTTTGAGCGATTATTATCAGAATTTCTAAAATATTTAAATTATTGTCATAGATAGTTACGAATTATATGCAGTAATTTTTTCTTTTTTTTTGTTCTTTTTCTGGGATTGAGCTGTTGATCTTTTTTCATTAAAGCACAGTGAATGCGAATTTTTACGTGGATAACCATCAATAGCTAAGATTATGCTTCAAAATTGAACTTATAAATTAAACCCTTTGCGGTGTTACATTCCGACATGTGTGTTGTAGAGATCGCAATTATTTTTACTTGAAAAAGCAGTGATGTATAACTTTATGCGATCTTGAAAGATGAACAAGATACCTTTATTTTCTGTAAACTTCTGATATATAATTACTAAACAATGTTTTTATGTTTATGTCCAAAGAATAATTGCTATAATTCTTCTTCGTCTGATAGTTTTCGCATGTATCACAAAAATAAATCATTTGCCGTCTTTCGCCTTTTATCTGTCTGTTTGAATAAACAAAACAATTATCTTTACATCTGTGCCGCAATACATGGAGTTTTCTATTAATTCTTTCTTCAAGCACGGATGACAACTTTTGTTTATACTGAGTACCGTTATCTATTATTCATAGTAGCACCATTCTGGTTCGTGAAAAAGTTCACAGCACATTAAAAATCGTTTACAAAAATTGTGAACTGGTACATTGTCGCATGAATTATAATATTAGCATACTTCTTTGCTGCGGTGGCAGAGAACAGACAAAAGACCGCAAAGGATTAATACAGATTTCGATACAGATTTTCTGAGAAAAAAATCCCAGATAAAAAGATTTTTTGAGAGCAAAAACACAGATTCTATTATGACAACCCTGTTTCTCACCCTTTAGCATCTATCTTCTCCTGAGTAAACCGCAGTATCGCTATAGAAATTGCAGGTGGCCATCTAGCATAAGATTTTCAATTTTCAATGATCTGAGAATGGCCCAACGATATTTTCAAGGCTCACAGTGTTGGTGTGTGTGATTTTAGAAGAAGAAAAAAAAGTAGGGGAAAAGTGGGAAATTGGACCACCTAAGCAAATCGCCTAATATTTCCAAACCAATACGGTCTAAATAAAAATGTTTAATGTTTAATCATTATATAAAGCTTCAATCTACCGAATATATCATAAAATAAAAGAGATGATTTTTGGACATTAAAATTTGATGCGGGGTGATCTGGACCGTCTGTGGGGTGATTTGGTCCAGTGTGTGTTTCATCGAAAAAAACATACTTATATTTATGTAAAGTATTTTGGTATAATGTTACTATCAGTAACAATGTTTTGGGATCGATACCAGGTGTCTTGTCCAGATTCCAGACCAAAAAAGATGGATTAACACCATCTCGAATTCTGCATGAATCTTTTCACTGTTGGTCGAGCATTTTCAAACACTTTTGATGCTTGGTCAAAGAAAATCCGTTCTCGATGGCCTAAGTTGCTCTTTCAAGCTCCTCCTTCTTCCAACGTGGTCTGTCCATCCTCTTTTTGTAATTCAGTGGCATCTGGAATCAATTAGACCAAATAAAAGTATCAAACCTGTAGGACCAATTCACCCCACAGAAATGTGTCCATGTTACCCCACACAACATGCAAAAATTAAAATGCAATTAATTTCATTTATTGTTATAAAACTTACAGTTTCGCTACATCCAATTGTTCCTCTTCTGTAGGCGAAGAAGAACTTTACTGCACAATACACGAAAAGTTTGTTTAATTTGCGGGAAAAACCTTAAAACCACTACCGGAAAACTCACATTTTTTGACATTAAAAGTGCTTGCTGTGTTCATGCTATCGTTTCCCTTTACTTGTGAAGTTTTACCAAAGTTTTTTTTTTACTTTAGGTACATACGGTTCAACAATAGAAGGAAATGACATTATAAAAAACCAAGTTGAGCCGTAATTTTTGAGATAAAGGTGTGGTCCAAATCACCCCGTGTTATCCTGCTATTAAGTAACATTTAATTGAAAATGCTGCTATTCCAGAGGACTATGATTACGACTGTTCTCTGGATCTTATTACCCCTAAATGATGGAAAGAAGCCACAATACAATTGTCATCTATAAACAAAAAATCAGTTACAAGATTTCATGAGCAATTTGGCTCATAACATCATGGAACCGTGCTCCATGATGTTATGAGCCATTGTTTTGTTTCTTCCATATAGGGTAACACGGGGTGAGTTGGACATACGGGATGATTTGGACCACCCCATTTATCTCAAAAAGTACGGCTCAACTTGGATTTTTTATAATTTCATCTCCTTTTATTGTTGAACCGTATGTACCTAACGTGAAAATTTTTTGGTATAATTCGACAGGTGGAAGGAAAGTGTAGCATGAACGAGACAAGCACTTTGATTGTCAAAAAATGTGAGTTTTCCGGTAGTGGTTTTAAGGTTTTTCCCGCTAATTAAACAAACTTTTCGTGTATTGTGCAGCAAAGTTCTGTTCGCCCACAGGAACAATATGATGCAGCGAAACTGTAAGTTTGATAACAATAAATGAAATTGATTGCATTTTAGTTTTTGCATGTTGTGTGGGGTAACATGGACACGTTTCTGTGGGTGAATTGGTCCTACAGGTTTGAGGCTTTTCTTTGGTCTAATTGATTCCAGATGCCGCTGAATTACAAGAAGAGGATGGGCAGACAACGTTGGTAGAAGGAGAAGCTTGAAAAAGCAACACAGGCCATCAAGGACAGTTTTTCTTTGACCAAGCATTGAAAGTGTTTGAAAATGCTCGAATAACAGTGAAAACATCCAGCAAAATTCGAGATGGTCTCAATCCAATTTTTCTGGTCTGGAATCTGGCTAAGACACCTGGTATCAATCCCAGAACACTGTTACTGATTGTAGCATTAACCCAAAATACTTTACACGAACATAAGTATGCTTTATTCGATTAAACACGCACTGGACTAAATCACCCCACAGACGGTCCAAATCACCCCGTATCAAATTTTAATGTCCAAAAATCATCTTTTTTATTTTATGATATATTTGGTAATCTGAAGCTAGATATAATGATTATACTTCATTGATTGAGAGAAAACAAGGGTAGCTCAGTGTATAAGGTGACATTTTTTATTTAGACCGTATTGGTTTGGAAATATTAGGCGATTTGCTTAGGGGGTCCAAATTTTCCCCCATTTCCCCTACCTACATTCCATAGTGAATGCAACTAATGACGACTCCAATTTTTGTTACCAATTCAATTATACTTTGCCTACTACTCCGACTCATAGAGTAGTGCGGGGCAAAGCTGCGCACGGCGCAAAAGTGCGCATTGGCCTTTTTGAAGCAAGCGAGCATAAAATTTCGACAAAAGTGCATTCCTTTGATACATTACTACACCAGCAGCTCGCACATATAAACACGATACATTTCATGAAAGTGGCAGAAAGTTATGAGGTAAAAAGAGTTTTGCGATGTTTTAATCATTTTTTTCAATTTTGGGGATGACGATTTACTTACCTAAAATAACTGGAAAGTTTGAAACTACACTGTCAATACAGTAGACAGTGCGTATTCGTTTTTGTGAAAAAGTTCAAGAGGATTTTTTTTAAAATTCGATTAGTTCAAAAATGACTTGTGGGGCAAAAGTGCGCAGTGACTGTGGGGCAGGAGTTCGCACCAGCGTTTTGCTCTCCAAAATAATTATAAAATATTTTCAACCGAATTTTTAACGGGACCCACAAGAAGAAAACTGATTTGATGAAATGCACTCCAGAAATGCTCGAATGGCCCGACGCTTCGGAAGGAAGTCTTGAAGCGTCGGTTTGCGGCAGTCCTCGGATTTCTGAATCAGCTCTGAGGAGGAGGCTCTTATAAGTAAGTGATTTATGATTTGGATCTTATTTGATTGTTATTTCTACTTCTGCTGGGATGCGCCAGCGAGCAACTAGGGCGGTTCAGACAAATATTTACGAATGAGCTGTCTGAGGATCTGACGGACCACTGCAGAGCACTGGATAAAGCTTTCTATGGTATGATTCTCAAAGATTTATGGTGCCTGGCGTTTGATTTTGCGAAAGCCAACAACCTCCAACACGAATTCATCCAAGTTGCAAAACTGGCAGGAGGAGATTGGGCTTCTAGCTTCAAGAGGAATCATTGTCTATTTCTTCGAACCCCACAATAGCGCAACGAAGCAACAGCGATCCAAGGAATCCTCAGAACCGAAATCCGAGATGAGGAAGAAAAATAAACAATTGCTGAAAAATAATTTAAAATGAACTTCAAATGAAAATGTTCTATTTATGTTTATGTTTATGTTTTTATTCTTACCATGAATTCAATTCAATAACTGTTATGTTTCGTTTATGTTTATGTTTTCACAATGAACTTCAAATAAATACTGTTTTTGTTCAACAATAAGTTTCAAATAAGTCAAGTTAAGGTAACAATGAATTCATATACTCGATCTCTATATATAAAAATGATTTGGTGTCCGTTCTTCACGATTTAACTCAAAAACGGAGCAACGGATTCAAACAGTCAGTATCAGGATTGATGTGTCTTAGTCTGCATCAGGTTTATATGTCAAAAAAGAAATTATATACTTCGAGTGTAGATTACGTACATAAAAATAATTTTTGTGGGGACTTGAGTGTTCGAAATTATTTATATCAATATATCAATTGTGGGTGGGACGAAGTTCGCCGGGTCAGCTAGTTTTTTAATAAAAAGAATTCTATTTCAAATGTTGGACATCTTCAGATATTTTATATTGTCAGTATCCTCCCTCCCAAAAATGTCCACGTGGTATGTTCGACCATAACAACCACCCATCTCCACCCATAAAACATCATACAACACTCCCCCTTCCTCCCCTCTAAATGGTGCCTACTGTAACGGACCACCCTAATCTACTATCGAGTGAGATGGTAATCAGCTGAAAGGAGATGAGGAGATTAGTCTACACTAAACCGGGTAAGTGAACGCGTCACGTCGGTGCGGTTAAGACGATAATTATTACATATATTTTCTGGTAAACTACTATTCCAAAATAAGTATATTCGGGAGTGGTGGTCAGAAGGTTATTTGGTGGAGAAGTTTTGAGGTCAAAACAACAATCAACCGTTACATCTGAGGGCTCAACCGGGATGCCCAGCATCCCCATATGGTGATTTTTCTGAGAAACGATTCCGATTATACAGTGAAGATTACACAGTGAATTATACTGTGCAGATTACAAAAGAATTGAAGTCGAGAAACTACAGTGAGTACGGTTTAGAGAAGCTGTGAGGAATAAGATGAAGCTTTTGTGAGTGATGAGAGGAGTGATATCGATAGTGAGAAAGTAGAAGTTAAACAATCAAACATAATACGTAAAGAAATAGTTGTTGAGATATGCATAGAGATACGAGTTTGGCTCTGTTTTCCTAACCCACCAACAGTGCTGCCACGCATACACCGAGTACAATTCGCATCTACCCCATTGAATGAACGGGGTGATTTTGGGGCAACTGATAGCGATGGACATGTAAATGGTCAAAGCGTTAAGGCTGATTTAGACGATGCCGGTCAGCGCTCTAGTTGAAGTATCCAGTGAATAGAGAACAGACACTCTGTTCAAGTTAGAGGCCAATTAGTTGTTCGATACTGGTACAAGTAACTTGGACAGAGTGTCTGTTCTCTGTTCACTGGATACCTCAACTAGAGCGCTGACTGGCATCGTCTAAATCAGCCTTTACGCCAAATTTGCAGTCCACTAGCACCAATGTACAAACACAACATCAGCCCTTTTTGATGATAAACGATGATGAAGAAGCAGGAAATGTAGCAATACAGCGTGAAAATACTTCAGTCAGAGCCTCCGGCGAGATCTCAACTGTAGGAGCGCCAGGTTCATCGAATACGACTACGAGAGACAGTTTACAGAGTTGCAGAACTTGCAAAGCAATGAAACTCTGATGAATATGGTACAAACCCTGCACAATCGGATAAATATATTGGAACAAAGTTGGCAGAAAAATAATCTGCGATGCTAAAACAATCCATATTGTAAAATGGCAGACATTCAACGATATGACGCTTTGGTTGACAGCTATGTCAAACGGTTGTCAGCGCAGGGCTGTATACTTTCGGAAGCCCGAAATGGAAAACCCTGTAAGTTCCACAGTTACGAAGCATTCGTGCATCTTTTTCGGGAAAATTACTCGGGGTCAGTAGCTCAGCGACAAGTATCAGAAGAAATTATGCGAGGCGTTTATGTACAAAAGAATGGATCTCGAATGGCCGAATATTTCTTAGGGTTGGTGACCAAAGCGCGGTATCTTACACCACCACCCCACGAAAGGGAACTAATACAATATCTGTGTCGCCACTTTTCCTGGCATATACAATATCTACTGGGAGTGAGTACCGATATAGTTTCGGCGTATACGATACTACAGGCCGAGGGCCGGTTTATAAACAATTCGTTGAGAAGCACATCGAACAATGGCAACCAACAAAGCTGGCGATCCAGAGAGTCTGGTTTTCAACAACGCAACCAACGAACCGGGAATTCAGGAACAGGTGTTGCAAACTATAACTGTGGAAATATACGTACAGCAGAAGTAGTACCAGATAACGGGGAAGATAATCGTGACCGTACTGAAAATATGGATCCAACAGTCCAAACAGTATTCGTTGGCCGAGATGAACTGCTGGAAGAAGAAGTTCCACCGAGCCTGGAAACAAAATTTCGAAAATCTCCGTATGTCAAATTAGAGGTGGCCGATCTCAGCGTGGAGCATTGGTCGACAGTGGTTGCGAAATCTCGTGCATTTTCGACGATCTTTACGCTCAAAATAAGTCTCGTAACTTAACGATGGCTGAGTTTCCGATGAGGGCGATTACGTTACGTGGAGCTTTCGGGAAGAAAAGTAAAAAGGTTACAGCACAAGTGCTGTTAACAATCAAATTTACGGACCAATGGATAGACGTACCACGTGGAGGCGATCTGGCGCAGTGGTAACATCCATGCTTCTCACGCTAAAGGTCACGAGTTCAATTCTCACTCCCGACATACTTCCAAAAATGGAAGTAAAAGTGACGAACCAGCCAAATGAGTTGAAAATCATTATAATACAGACAAAAAAGACGGGTGGGTAATGTCGGGGACATAACCGGAGTGACGTAGGACTACACAAAGGGGACAGCTTTTGTTAAATATATATTTTAAATATATTGTTTTATTTTCTCCTCCTACGTGAATACCTACCTATCTACCTGAAAAATGGATTAGTTTACTGTTTACTCTTTATGAATATGGTTCTGAAAAGAACCTTTGGTGTTGTGATTTTGTTATCACTCGATATTCCCATCTTGTTCGGTTAAACCTTCCTGTTTAGCTATTGCGTTTGCCACTCGCCACAGCTTTCACAGTTGGAAAATTTCTTCCCATCCAGCTTGTGACATGTTGTTCAGTAAATTACATTTAATGCGACGTGCCGGAGAAACACTTTGCCACTCACTGAAACCAATTGTTGCCTTGATGCCTTGAATTGTTGCCGAACCGAAGCTGCTCTGTTCTTGATGCGGGTTTTCTGATTGTCGTGAGCAGCTTTGCAAGCCAACTCGAGCACTCCGACGGCCGAAACTCTATAATCGCTGTTAGGTATACTGGTGCTCCGGCACCAATCCGTTCGGCCTAGTTACCCTTACGGAGCAATCAGTGAATGCGACCAACAGGGAACTGGAGACCTGCACGGTTCGAGTGAGACTTTGCCTTTCCCTTAACTTGTCCTCCTTTCTTACGTCCACGATGCCGATGCCGTACAACCACACGGGTTTACGGTTTGAAAGAAAATAAGATATTTTTTTGGGGTCCGCGTGTTTTATACTCTAGCGGTACACACTCACAGGCTAGAGACAAATCGGCAGACTCAGCCAGAGGGGCGAGTCCAACGAGACGAACGAATGAGCGTTAAAAGGGAAAAAAATACAAAATACAAAAATACAAATCATTACGATTTGTTCGCTCGTTGTATTCACATGCAGGCTAAAAAGGGTCCTTTTCCGGATCACAAAATTATCTTCAATCTAAAGAGTTTATTGTTTTGTTATCACTCGATATCCCCATCTTGTTCGGCTAAACCATTCTGTTCAGCGATTGCATTTGCCACTCGCCACAGCTTTCACAGTTGGAAAATTTCATCCCATCCAGCTTGTGACATATTTTACAGTAAATTACATTCAATGGCACGTCGCATTACCACCACTCAGTGTCGGATTGGAGGTAATTTTAACCTGTTGAACATTTGTGATGACAGTGGTACAGTGTCGACTTTCAATGTGGGGTCATAATTTGGACCCCGAACTCTATGTTTACAAAAATGTCCAACTAAATATGTCGCATTGCAGGTCTGTCCAATTAGCTAAATGTCGAGATAAGTGTAAATTACTGTACTTTCAATCTAGAAGCAATTTAAGAATTTGTGAAAATCAATAAGCTCAGAACAACTGCCAAATTCACATACTCATCAGATCCTGGCAAACAAATTATGAAAAAATCAATTTGTGTTTTATTATTTATTATTTAGGATAATGTTTTAGAAAGCATTGAACTGTATTTCCTAAACTCTTTTTTGGAAGGTTTAATGGAAAGCGCCTTGTTTTATGGAATGGTTCCAATTTAGAAAACTTAGTACTCGTGGTTTTCAAAAAAACTATTTCGAACGCCCTCGATGCCGCCTTGTTCTGGATTTGCCACCAAAGCAGTTTGTATGAAGACAAACTTTTTTCTTCTACTACCTGATGCCGTTTTGCGATTGCGTTTGCCACTCGCCACTCGCTGCAACTGCCTGTTGTCTTGATGTCCACCGAACCGAATGTGTTCTGTTCCGAATGCGGGTTTTCTTATCGTCGCGAGCAGCTTTGCCAGCTAACTCGATCACTTCGGCGGCCGAAACTATATAACACCGGCTAGGTGGACTGGTGCACTGGTACTAACGCGCTCGGCCTAGCTACCCTTGCGGGGAACTCCAGATCAACACGGTTCGAGCGGGATTTTGCCTTTCCCTTCACTTCTCCTCCTTTACCATGTCCAGACATGGCTGCTTGGGTTGGTTTGTTGATGTGTTGTGATGCGAACCGATGTGGTGTACGGTTTGAATGAGAATGATCGTTACGGCAGCGGAGCGGGGATTTTTAAGCTGACTGGCTGGCTCGAGAATTACGCATGTGTGAGACTGCGACCAATGTTTCGTTATTTTTTTTCTTTTTCCTTTCCAATCGTGCTTCATTCTATTTCGCTGCTGCTCTGGTTGCCCGTTTTGGTCGGTACGATTTGAGGAGCACAAAATGGACCAATCAAAAATGGGCACATAGTGCATTTTGACAATGCTTGATATTTCACAATTATTCAATTATTTATCTCAAGAAAAATGAAATGTTATTCGTTATGATAGATGCGTAGATATATTTCCTATCAATTGATGCAAAAACCTTTGCGATCTATTGAGAAATGCTCGAGTTATAAGCGTTCCAAATCTTGCATTTTTTCCTACTTGTTCAGTGCCTAGATTAGTCCCTATATCTTCCGGTTAGACGTAGTCTTACGTCAAAAAAAGACGTACCATTCGTTATTGTTAAGGAGTTGGTCAACCGAATGATTATCGGTAGTGATTTTTTGGAAGAATATAAAGTTTGGATACACCTGGATGAAAAGAGACTTAGAATTAAACATAAAGATTTTACGTTTTGGGTGGACGTCACCACGGCCACCAGGACGCTGGCCTGTATTGAACAAATATAAATATGTGAAGTAATGATCGATTTCAACAATGATGAATAGGAGGAGACGCAGAAATATCAAGATGATATGGGAGTTCAACTGTCCGCCGAAGAGACCCATCGTTGGAAGCAACTCATGTATGAATTTGCAGATATTTTCTCGGAACAAAGGCCAGGCTTAACGAAAGAATATTTTCACGAGATTTTGGTTACCGATGAACAACCCTTCCGGGAAAAACAGTTCCCAATACCATTTTCTCGGAATCCAAAAGTAGCTGAGAAGCTAGCTCAAATGGAGCAGTGGGGCGTGGTTCCAGAAGTCCAACTGCCTATGTTAACCCACTAGTAACTGCGATCAAGAAAAATGGCGACGTCAAAGTATGTTTAGATGCTCGTAGATTGAACAAAATATTGGTAAAGGACTATGAAAAGCCGCCGAACATGCAGGAATTCTCCAGAAATTTCATGGTGCCAGATATTTTTCATCCACCGCCTCGTACTGGCAGATTCCTATCATACCGGAACAACGGAAATACACCGGATTCATGTATGATTCGAAAACATACGTTTTCAATGTCCTGCCATTTGGGTTAAGTACTGCCGTGGCCAGTTTTTCGAGGGCCATGGATCTCATTCTTGGACCAGAGATCATAGAGTTTGCGGAAAAATATCTGGATGATTTATTGGTTCATTCTACCACGTTCGAGGGACATTTGAGACATATCAGGAGATTATTCTGTCTTCTGAGAGATGCTGGACTCAAGGTCAGTAGCTCCAAATCGCAATTCTTCCGAGGTCAAGTGGTTTTCCTAGTGGTTACATGTAATTGGAATAGAGGGAATATCAATCGATCCGGAAAAGACCTCAGCCATCAACAACTATCCTACCCCTACTTCGGTAAGTGCTGTTCGAAGTTTTCTTGGCTTAGTAAGCTATGTAGCAAGATTCGCGCCCAACTTTGCAATGATAGCTCGACCTCTCTACGATTTATTGCGAACGGGTCAAACTTGGGCGTGGTTAGACGAACAAAAAAGTGCGTTTAAGGATTTGAAAAAACTTTTCCTTGACCATACGATGTTACGATACCCTAACCCAAACCAAATGTTTCATGTTCAGATGGATAGTTCGTTGAGGGGGATTGGAGGTGTATTGTATCAAAAAGACACCCAAGGGAATTTCCGTGTCATCTCTTATGCCAGCCGTACCCTTAAAACGGTAGAGGCTAATTATTCCGTAACGGAACCGGAAGCTTTGGCCATAGTCTGGGCACTAGATAAATGGCAATACTTACTAGGGCGACCAGTGAAAGTAGTTACCGACCATAAAGCGCTACAATTTCTGAAACAGTGCAAACTACTTAACGGCCGACTGACTCGGTGGTTATTATTTCTTCAACAATACGATTACGATGTTGAATATTGCCGGGGAGTCGACAATACGATGGCGGATACTCTCACAAAACACAAATCCGTGCAGCGAAATCGAAACGCGCCAGTTCAAAAAGGGTTCTTCAGTGTCGGAGACTTGGTGCTGGTGAAATCAAATCCCAGCTCATCTGGAATCGAGGGCATGACGAAGAAATTTTTCATGGTATTTGAGGTATTTCGGTATTTTTTTTTCTCATGGTGGTAACAACCGAATAAAGACGCGAAACCAATAATGTGCCATTCTTAGTATGCGCTAAAGGGGGGTGATGTAACGGACCACCCTAATCTACTATCGAATGAGATGGTAATCAGCTGAAAGGAGATGAGGAGATTAGTCTACACTAAACCGGGTAAGTGAACGCGTCACGTCGGTGCGGTTAAGACGATAATTATTACATATAAATATTTTATGGTAAACTACTATTCCAAAATAAGTATATTCGCGAGTGGTGGTCAGAAGGTTATTTGGTGGAGAAGTTTTGTGGTCAAAACAACAAATAACTGTTACACTACACACTCTGGCAATGATGCTTCTCCCGCTGGCAATGATAAAGCATTTATTTTTGGTACAAGTTACCTCAGAAGAAAAATTCAATAAGAGCGCACTTTTGCCCCCACTATGGGGCAGAAGTACGCATTTGTCATTTTGTATTGAAATAGGTTTTTGTCCAACTACAAACAAAACTCGAGAAATACTTGTACTACGTTTCGAATTGTATCTATATATATATATATATATATATATATATATATATATATATATATATATATATATAGATACAATTTGGTCAGCAAACTAAATTTTATTTGCTTTTATTTGAAGAGTTATTGGACAACAACAGTTATGTGCGCACCTTTGCCCCGCACTACTCTATGTACCTTATTGTGGTCGACCGTTTTCCGCATCCCATTCTTTTGGCAATCAAAACACATCAGCTGATAAACGCACTTATTATTTCTTTATTTCGAAATGATGAATTGAATTCCCATTGTTTGAGACCATTCGAGGAAATTTCATTTAAATGTCACAACAATACGTCCCATCGGAACTGGATTATATATTAACACGCATCATTTTATCTCTCATTAATTCCATTATCCGGTCCGGGTTAGAATCTTATTGATACATTCCGAATGCTCATGGCAACAGAAAATTCCATTTCGGACTGCATTCCTCAAAAGCAAATGTGCAGCAGTTTCTCCACTTTTCAATTTTGGCTCCGAATCGTTGCATGCATATCTGGACTGTGGAGAGTCCACCCTCGGTCCAGCTTCCAACATCCCCGTAATCCGTGAAGACCGCTCCATTTCTTATAATGTTCTCTGCTGTGTATACTTCTACATGGAGCCTTGCATCTATCCAATCGTTTAGGTTTGTCCACTTCCTTCAGCATCACAATCTGCTTGAGAAAGCAATTCTCGATCTTGAGCTCGGCCCCGTCCAGAACCAGGGCTTCCGATGCCATCGGTTGCGGAGGCGATGCCAAAGGTTACGTATTGCAATCCCTAACGAACCGAACGGCAAAAGGGGGGACTTTGAAAAGAAAAATCCTAAAAAGTTATCTCAAATAAATTGAATTTGTTGTGTTATTTGACTGGACAGTTCCTCTGGCACCATACCTCCGTGGGGGCGCTCGGTTCGGAGCAGGAGAGTGTCTTCTGTGTAGAGATCTATGCACTGGAACCGATTGGAGTGGGAATCCGGTGTGTGTGGGAGCGTGTGCAAGTGTTTGTATGTAAATGCACATTTTTATCGTTCTCTTACTGTTCTCTGTGTTTGTGTCACGGAGGAGTTTTTCCTTATAGAAAGAGGAATGGAAAATGAATTATGCAAAAATGAATTATGTCCAGTGATGCGAACAATGGACAGAGGAGTGCAACTCACGGGGAGGCCTGCTGTTGGGTGGTGGAATCGGGGATAAGGATCAGCTGGAGTGCCCGGAGACAAATCGTTTGGTCATCATAAGGACTTCCCCCTCCGTATCGTACGACGGCCGAGGGTCCGGCCAGCGAGTTTCGAGGCGAGTTTGCCGCATGTACAAGGGCAGAGGATAAGATAAATTTCGTTGAGTGCATTTTCTATTATTTCAACTAAATCTCTAGCGATAAAATTTATTTTCGATTTCGGTTGGTATTTGAGTATTCTTTCTGCGATCCTCGCTTGAGAATGGTGCAATGTGACACTTGTGAAATGCGAAAAAGTTGTACGAAGAATAAATCTGCTCCGACAGAGTGTGCAATCCGATTGGAGTTCCTCTAGCGAACAGCTATGGCTATGGCAGTATCATCGGAGGGAGGAAGGCGGATATTCCGAATAGGATCGCATTGAATAGGTTGCCGCCCCACTTGTAATGTAATTAGAATGAACTTAAATTTCCCAAAAGCATTTCCCTTTCGCTGAGCTGACATGTGAAAGCGATTATGTCGAGCATTCTCCTTTCACCCACAATGACTTCTTTAGACTTGCCAAAACCGACGAAAACTTCAAAGAGTACAGAAACTATTCAATATTATTTACAATCGCACTATATCTCAGCGCGGGTGTGACTGGACTTTTTCCTGTTTATCCAGTCGAACCCATGTTATGTTCTGATCACATAATGGAACGGTGGCGAGAGCTTCCAACGTTCCCAGATGCTTCTTGAATAGAGTCAGCTCGGAAATCTAGCAAGTCAAGGTTTAGTTCCCTGCCCGAAAACACGTCGTCTCTAAGTGATGTATGCATCCTAAGGGTATTAAAAGATCCGCTTGTATTCAATATATATTTATACCTTTGCTCGGGAATAAAGTGAGAATGGCACAATGGCGAAGTAAGTTTTACTTATCCACGTTAAACTAGAATAATTATATCAAACGGCTTGGTGGTGAAACGAGAATGGTTTGCGGACAAGTAATCCACATGAAAAACGAAAACCACGAAGTAAAATTTGTAATTCCGAATCGGATGAACCGGAAATGTGCCTCTTATCATCAGACAACTGATGTCCACAAACATATTCACCGAAAATCCTGCTCATCCGTTAATAATAGCAGACCGCATACCTATATACCAGAAATCATGAGCCATCGTATTTGCGTATGAATCGGTTCAGGGCTTAGAGTAGGACAAGTGGAATTATGCAACCAAATTCAGCTAAGTAAAATCTCGTGTTATTTTAAAAGCATCGAATAGAGCTGGCACACAATTCAGAACGTAGCATAGCACGCACATCTAACAGGTCATAAAATCATACCATGGCCGCTTTTGACACTTTTGCTAACTGTCTATTAGCCAGTGCTGGAATATGATGAAAAAATCGTAAACATAACGGAAACAAATTCATTCCAAGATGCTCGGCAACGCTAGCACATGATATAAAAAATTTATTGATCATATGGATAATCTCTTCATTAAGTTGATTACTGGGGGAAACGGAAACGGATAAGAACAATTCCAGAACTATCAGACAAACCAGTCGTCCGCATTTGACTCCCAAGTGTCATTTCCACTTTTCTGGATCGCATGTGGAGCCAATCCAATCAATGCTGCTCGAAGAGACTGCAAAAAAAAATGAAAAATTCCATCAGAAAAATTAAATCAATTTAAGAAATTAGAAGAACGAAAAATAGGAACGCCAGAAGGAAGCCACCTATGGCTATAGTTCCGTTTGAGACCACGAGGTCTGATTTGGCCGGGCGCCGGATCGGATGGCAAGCGGTCGGTCGGATGGAGGAGGTTGATCTGAACGAGAAAACAAATTCAATCTTCTCTCCATTTTTAAAATGATTACAAATGCATCCCCGAGTATTTGTTGGGTGGGAAGGTATGAATCCAAATCGAAGAAACTGAAGCGAAAAAAATGCCACCCGACTTCGAGCGAAAATAGAGGAACGGTGCAGCGTCAATAAGAAACATTTTCCAAAGGAGTGGCGTAGAAAGGATGAGATTGCGATTGCGGTTGCATTTGCACCTTCGGTAAGGTCGATTTGGGGATGTATTTCCTCACACATGGTTGCATGTGTGCGATGCACTGATAGATAAAAGAAATTTTGGATTTTGAAACACAATTCAGATTTTTGGAAGAAAAAGAGGGCCGGAGAGGTTTTATTATTTTTTGTTATTTAAATTTGCAGGATTCCGGTAGGCTATCTGTGGCATACTGATTTTTAGATGTGTTTGACAAATTACATCGTTAAACTCTTTGATAATGATTTAGTGGCCTTGAAAAGGGCTATTTTGTTTGATTGCTGGGTATTATTTGTTCCCCCTACTAGTTTTTACAACCGAGTAATGATGACAGAAGAATGGTGATCAGTCGTTTGATGGTGAGTATCACGATAGATGAGGACGAAGTGGAATGAGATGTGATGAAAGCCGCAATCTCTCCAATGTAATGTAACAATGTATATACGATAATCGTCATTATCGAACATAATTATCACTTTTCCTCACCACAAAAAAACATGTTACTTTATTATAGAGAAACTAGCTGACCCGGCAAACGTTGTTCTGCCATATACATTATTTCTAGTGAATAGTTTCGCTGTTCAATAAAAAAAATACTAATGTATTGATAGTGTGTTATGTGATAGTGTGCTGGGTCCCGTTCATGCTTTTTGGAAAACGCGTTGTACATTTTCCATCTGCAATGCCAGGTGATAAAAGATTTAGGTCACCGCGTAGCCAATTAACCATGTTTGTGGTAACAATATCGAACAGTCACCCATATTTTGGAATCCGATTGCTTTGAATCTCGATCGGATCTAACGATTCGTCTTTTGCATTCTGGAATCCGATCGACCTTAATTCATTCGTGCTATAAAATGTGGCAATCTTGCCTTGGCGCAAAATAAACATCAAAATAATTTATCCGTATTCATATTCGCAATTTATTACTATACTCTCTATCAGATCAGCAGACACGAAAGCAATTCTAAATTGCTAAAATGTTATTGAAAATCATTACTCGAAGTTGTTTGATTACTTAGAAGACAGTCCTAACTTAAAATTTCTTCTATAAATCTCTTTGAATTTCCGCCATAACTTTATACATAATATTAAATCATTATCAGAAACAATTTGTGAATGTGGTTTCCTATTACAGAACACAAATTAGGGACTATCTTCATCTTTTCCGTAGAGTCCTTGGTGGATCACACCATTGAGAGAGATGGCGGATACTTCGGCTGAAGAAGGGCTGGATTTTGCTGAAGGAGGGCTAGATTTTGCTAGATTATTGGCACAGCTCAAGACATTGTCCTGACTGCGTCAATTCATCAAACGACACACATAATAATCACACTCTCTTGTTTGATTCGTCACCTCCAACCTCATGTTTAAAAATAATAATTCAAAATGAGTAATGATGTTTATAATGATTGAAGTAACTGTAGCGCATTAGATCTACACACGTGTCCTCCAGCCGTTTTATTTTATCAGGATTGACCACAATAGCGAGACTGTTACTTCGCATTCCGAGCATGTGTGTGTTCAGAATAATTTCAATAATTCATTGTGCTCATCCAAAAAGGTTTCCAGCTCGCCGGCGATGCACCTAGCTTTAGTCGAATTGAGGTTAGTTGCGTATGTATGGGGTGAAAGCTCGATGAAGAAGACGAAGTGGCATCTGGCATTTAACAATGTAAATAAATTCGTCCTTTATTTATTTACTTTCACTTCGTCTTAGATTTAAAAAAAAAACATCTCACAGACTGACAAATCTTAAATACTACCTAATATTCCTAATTCTACGTTTAAAAACACATTTAGATACATTAAAATCGAAGTGACATTGAACTTCATTAAACGCACGGAAGCAGCTGGACAAAGGACAGTTTTGCCCGTACGACGTTGTATGCGGCCGTATCGCCAATAGTTGTCTTTCGCGGAGCTTTCTGGTGGGAGCGTAAGGACCGTATCGTTAATTATGGGTACGCTCAAAACACAGCTTTATTTCAAATATTGCATTTATTTTTCAGTTCTGATATCAAAATATTGTATTTTATGAATGAAAGAAAGGAGTAACAGTAAAAAATAATCAAGATTCTGATTTTCGCGCCAATGATCGCACCTGCTTCTTGATGTCCCTCATTAGGTTCTGGACAACCGTCTCATCGACTTGTTTGCTCACATTTATCCAATCCTTTTTGAACTGCTCAAGGTCATCGGCTGCCTTGTCCTTCTTCCGCAGTCGTCCCTTCATCAAAGCCCAAAATTTTTCAATAGGTCTTATTTGCGGACAATTTGGAGGATTCATCTCCTTTTCCACAAAATCGACATTATTCTCGCGATACCAATCCAAGGTCAAACGTGCATAGTGGCATGATGCCAAATCAGGCCAAAATAGTGTCGGACCAGTGTGCTTTCGGATGAGCGGTAACACACGCTTTTGGAGACATTCTTTCCGGTAAATTTCACCATTCATATTCCCGAGAGTGAAGAAAGGAGATGATTTCATGCCACATTGACAAACAGCTTGCCAAACCAGCACTTTCTTACCGAATTTTTCGCAAAAAATTGACTTCTCCGCGTTCGGGACATCTGTTCCTTGCTTTACAGTGTAAAACTGTGCCCCAGGAAGAGTTTTGTAGTCCAGTTTGACGTAGGTTTCATCATCCATGACGATGCACAGTTCGCGTTTGCTTAAAATCCCATCGTTAAGCTTACGGGCACGGGTTTTCACGGAACTTGCCTGAATTTGGCTGCGTTTGGGACATTTTTGCTTTCTATATGCCTTCAGTGAGTTACGTTCTTTGGCACGTTGAACCATACCGATTGATGTTCCACACTTTTTTGCGCAATCCCGTATCGATAATTCCTTTTTTCTTTCAAATTGCCTGCAAATCTTTTTATCCAAGTTTGGCTTGGATGGCCCAGGTTTTCTGCCGCGACCGGGTAGATCCTTCAATGTATTATACATACCAAATCGCTTGATAGCGTTTTGGACCGCATGGACGCTTACTCCTTCCGCCTTCGCCAATTTTCTCATTGATATTCCTGTTTCGGAGCAGTATCTGGTCACAATGGATTTTCGTTTTTCTTCTGTTAGCCCTCTCATGATTGCACTTTTAGGAAAAAACGATCTTTTAACAATGCTAACTGAACGCTAACTGTGTCAACAACAGGAGAAAAATAAACAGCTGTCAAAACAAGCTATAGTCTTTTTCAGACGGCGACTCTAAGGCGTACCCATAAATAACGATACGGTCCTTAAAACCGTATCTCGCTGATTAACTCCGCACAGTCGATGTTTCCGGACAGTAAATCAAAGACAAACAGACGTTGAATTTTCTTCCGCCTCGCCGAAAGCGTTTCTATATCAATAAGCATGCAGCGACTCTCATAATCAGGAAGATGAGCGGGATCATTCCATGGCAGTTGTCTTAAGGCGTAGCGAATAAAACAGCGTTGCACTTTTTCGATCCTGATGATGTGCGTTGTATGGTAAGGAGTCCACACGCAGCCTTCAGCGTGTACGGGAGGACTGCGTGTTCCGCCGGATAAACCCTAGAACAGCGTATCCTTTTGCGATGACGTTGTTGATGTGTTCGGTAAACTTTAGTTTGATGTCGAGAATTACCCCGAGATCTCGAATGGAGTTAACGCGATCGATAACAGCAGAACCGATGATGTAGTCATGGGACAGAAACGATTGGCGCCTTGTAAATGTGATTGTCTTGCACTTGCTGATGTTCAACTCCATGCCATTATCAGCACACCATGCAACCAATTCATTCACGTCAGTTTGTAGAGCACAGCAGTCCAATATGGAAGAGATTTTCCTAAATATTTTTAGGTCATCAGCGTAGAAAAGCTTTCCAGACCTCAGCTGGCTGGCGAGATTATTGACGAAGAGAATGAAAATCAAGGGCCCAAGAACGCTCCCTTGAGGGACGCCGGATGAAATATGATATGTACGTAAACGAGCACTTCCAACTCTCACGAAAGCTTTTCTATTGGTTAGATACGATCTGACCCACTCAATTATCCATTCAGGAAGTCCAATATGTTTGAGTTTCGCGATAGCCAGTTCGTTGGGGACTTTATCAAAAGCTTTCGAGAAATCAAAATCGATAGCATCTACCTGACTGCGACTTTCTGAAGTTTCCGACAGAACGCTCATGTAACTCATCAGATTTGAAATGGTTGAACTTTTCTTAACAAAACCATGTTGAGCATCAGTTATGAACGAACGAACCGCATTAAAGAGACTCCGGTGGACGAGTTCTTCAGAAACTTTAGCAATGCAGCATAGTATCGAGATTCCTCGGTAGTTACCAATGGCGTGAACACTACCAGACTTGTGGATTGGAGTGATCGATGCCATCTTCCACACCTCTGGAAACCTACGCTCGCTCAGGGAACGGTTGAAGATTGTGCTGATAGGAGTTTTCAATGCATCTGCACATTCCTTTAGAAATGCTGGAGGTAGACAGTTTGTACCGGCACCCTTGGAAGCGTCAAGGTTTTTCAAAACTGCAGCTACGTCATTTGGAGCGAAAGTTAATAGCGGAAGGTTTATATCAAACGATGGAATGTTTCGACCAGCCGCTGAAAAACTGGGAGTGTCACGATTGTGCACGCTACTAAAAAAGTCCACGAAAAAGTCAGCGATATTCTCGGGCGAGTCCGCAGTAGCTCCATCATGCGTCATTCCTGAGGGAATTCGAGTAGTATTTTTCAGGTTCCTAATGTAGGACCAGAAAGATGCTGGATCACGTTTCAAGTTTGATTCGGTGCGGTTTTTATAACTTCGAAACGCGTTTTCTTGACATTCATTGTAGAGCGTTTCAAGGTGTTTTAATCTATCCCTGTTGCACGAAGATCTTTCGCGGAAAAAACGTTTGCGTGATTTCCGAACGATATTACGAAGGTGTCGTAGTTCTGGTGTCCACCAAGGGAGTTTTGAGTGAACTGCGGAACTCCTGTGTATGCCAAAACCTTTTCATAGAACAGTGCAGCTGTCTGGTCTGTGGATGCGTCGCCGAGTATAGCATCCCAGTCAACCGCCGCAAGCAGGTCATTAAGCGCTACGAAGTCACATCGTTTAAAATCGAAATCATCAACATCACTTACGCCGATAGGGTTTTGATTTCCAGTCACGATTTCAAGCCGGAGAACAAACGGGTTATGGTGAGGGTCAATTTTTAAAAGCGAAGACGGTGGATCAATGAGCTCTACATAGGTAGATTCACTCACAAACGCCAAATGGATGTCAAGAAGACGAAAAAGTCAGCGATATTCTCGGGCGAGTCCGCAGTAGCTCCATCATGCGTCATTCCTGAGGGAATTCGAGTAGTATTTTTCAGGTTCCTAATGTAGGACCAGAAAGATGCTGGATCACGTTTCAAGTTTGATTCGGTGCGGTTTTTATAACTTCGAAACGCGTTTTCTTGACATTCATTGTAGAGCGTTTCAAGGTGTTTTAATCTATCCCTGTTGCACGAAGATCTTTCGCGGAAAAAACGTTTGCGTGATTTCCGAACGATATTACGAAGGTGTCGTAGTTCTGGTGTCCACCAAGGGAGTTTTGAGTGAACTGCGGAACTCCTGTGTATGCCAAAACCTTTTCATAGAACAGTGCAGCTGTCTGGTCTGTGGATGCGTCGCCGAGTATAGCATCCCAGTCAACCGCCGCAAGCAGGTCATTAAGCGCTACGAAGTCACATCGTTTAAAATCGAAATCATCAACATCACTTACGCCGATAGGGTTTTGATTTCCAGTCACGATTTCAAGCCGGAGAACAAACGGGTTATGGTGAGGGTCAATTTTTAAAAGCGAAGACGGTGAATCAATGAGCTCTACATAGGTAGATTCACTCACAAACGCCAAATGGATGTCAAGAAGACGTCCATTTGCGTTACGAACTGAGTTGATTTGGTGAAGTCCGGATGTGAGGATGGATTCTGCAAATTCAATTTCTGATTCGGTAGAGGCGTTGATTGGCAGGTAACTGTTGCAGTCGTCGTCAAAACACCATGATAAAGGGTGTGTCACATCAAATTGCATCACGGAAAAAACGCTGTAGAAATTCGCCCAGTAGACCGATCCATTTGAAAATTTTAGACAGTAAAATAAAAACTATTGAACAACTTTTGGCATTTTCTTTTTATTCATACTTCGAGCCCAAGCCCGTATGCTCGCACCTTCCTCTTTACCCCCTCCATAAGGTTCTGTACAACGTCAGGTTGTAGTTTTTTTTGAACAGAAATCCATTTTCTCTTGAAGTCCGCCTCCGATTTGACAAATTTTGGGTTCTTCCGGAGGGCCTGCTTCATAATCGCCCAATATTTCTCTATTGGCCGAAGCTCCGGTGCGTTGGGCGGGTTCATTTCCTTTGGCTCGAAGGTGACCCCGTTGGCCTCGTACCACTCCAACAAGTCCTTTGAATAGTGGCACGAAGCGAGATCCGGCCAGAAGATGGTCGGGCCCTCGTACTGCTTCAATATTGGTAGTAAGCGCTTCTGTAGGCACTTCTTAAGGTAAACCTGCCCGTTTACCGTGCCGGTCATCACGAAGGGGGCGCTCCGCTTTCCGCAAGAGCAGATCGCTTGCCACACCATGTACTTTTTGGCAAACTTGGATAGTTTCTGCTTGCGAATCTCCTCCGGAACGCTGAATTTGTCCTCTGCGGAGAAGAACAACAGGCCCGGCAGCTGACGAAAGTCGGCTTTGACGTAGGTTTCGTAGTTCATTACCAGGCAATGCGGCTTCATCAGCATTTCGGTGTACAGCTTCCGGGCTCGCGTCTTCCCCACCATGTTTTGCCTTTCGTCGCGGTTAGGAGCCTTCTGAACCTTGTATGTACGCAGGCCCTCCCGCTGCTTGGTCCGCTGGACGAATGAACTTGACAAATTCAGCTTATTGGCGACATCCCGGACCGAACTTCTCGGATCACGTCTAAACTGCTTAACTACGCGCTTGTGATCTTTTTCACTGACGGAGCATCCATTTTTGCCATTCTTCACCTTCCGGTCGATGGTTAGGTTCTCGAAGTATCGTTTTAGTACTCTGCTGACCGTGGATTAGACGATTCCTAACATCTTACCGATGTCCCGATGTGACAACTCCGGATTCTCGAAATGAGTGCACAGGATTAATTCACGACGCTCTTTTTCGTTCGATGACATTTTTTCCAAATTTACGAAAAATTGACAGTGAAGCATGGCCAACGTGATCTATACACTCTTATCTGATTATAAGCAAACGCTGAAGATAACAATTCCTAAAAATTAAATTTCTACAGCGTTTTTTCCGTGATGCAATTTGATGTGACACACCCTTTAGATGTGGGAGATTATAGTCGCCAAGTACAACAATGACGTCGTTTGCGGAGGACAGGTCGCAAATCTCTTGAACAGCAGCTGCGTGCGATTCATAAATATCAGGACGAGAGCTTAGAGGCGAATGAACTGCAAAGTTTAAAGCCTCTTAAAAACAAAGAAAGAAGAAGGACGAGAGCTCGGGCGAATATAAATTCCGCAGACGTAAATAGTTGTCCCGGGAAGACTAATAGAAACGGCCGTTTGTTCGAGATGAGTACAGTTTGTTAACGTAAACGCACAACACCGAATATCGGATTTAACGGCGACCAAAACGCCACCACCGCGTTGTAGAGTGCTTGTGTTGGAATTACGGTCACAACGAAAAATGCTGTAGTTTGATGCAAGCTCAGCGTTTACTACGTCTGGGCGCAACCACGTCTCGGTCAGAACAATTATGTCGCAGTCACAACTCGTCGTTTTCCTACGGAACTCGCTAGTTTTAGTACGCATGCCTCGAACATTTTGATAATAAAGTGTCAAATGTTTTGAGAATAATGTCCCCGCAGTGTCAAGATTGGAAGGGCAGATGATTTGATCGACAACGTGCAAGCTTTGCGTAGATGACACTAGTTGGATAACAGTACTGTTTGGGGGTGGAGTTGTTACGTCGACGTTGAGGCTCCTGGGTCGGCCATCGGCATTGGTTTCCAAAAATGCCGTGAGTTGGAAACATTGTCCTCAAATTCGCGAAATTCGATCCCCTGCGGCCAAGTAGAGGGGTCCATTGCCTTGGTTTTTAAGTTTGGGTTGATATCCACCTTAAACGACACAAACGTTAACGTGTTCAACGGTCGGCCCCTGGGGATAAGTGATTTTATCACTACGTCATCCATCTGCAAACATTCCTTGGCGAGGTTTTGGACATCCGCATCCGAGACTTCGGGTGAAATTTTCGACAGGTACATCCAAAGTCTACTCTCTGTCCTTACGGAGGCAGCAATAGATGGCCCGTTTGCCATCAAACCTGTACCACGGAATATTTTCGTTGGCCGTTCGAGTCGTTCGAGGTCTTCGTCGCGGGCTCTCTTTGGCGATGATCGATTGCCAAATTGAAAACGATGCGGTAAGGGTGATAAAAGCGCCGGAGAAAGTTTATTGAAGCTTCCTTGTATCTCCAGTCGCAGTTCGGCGATCAAGCTGTCTTTTATCTCCGTCTTCAACTCTTCGACAACCTTTTTGTGCATATTGTTCAGTTCCGCTGTTACAGAATTCATTGATGTTATTGTGTTCTTAAAGCGTGCGTTCCCCATTATGTCGCGACATTCTTTGCACATCCAGAATACAGCGGGATTTCCAATTATTACCTTGTACAATGTTTCTGTTATTCTGGCGCATTTGAAATGGAAAGTTGCGTTACAAAAGCCAGCGCAAGCAACTTCGGCAGATGTCATGTTCAATGCACAACTGTTACAGATTTCCATTTCGCAGAATATAAAACAAACTGGCAACACTGCGATAAGAAAAACGATTTTGGAAACACCACCAGGGCGTTTGAATACGACGACAGGCGGCGATCAAAACAAAACAACACAATCACTGAGCGGAACTGTTTTTGATATTGTTTGTATAAAAATACAAATATCGTGATTAAAAAGACGGGTGGGTAATGTCGGGGACATAACCGGAGTGACGTAGGACTCTACAAAGGGGACAGCTTTTGTTAAATCTATATTTAAATATATTGTTTTATTTTCTTCTCCTGCGTGAATATCTACCTATCTACCTGAAAAATGGATTGGTTTACTGTTTACTCTTTATGAATATGTTGATGGTTCTGAAAAGAACCTTTGGTATTGTATTTTCCTTATCACTCGATATTCCCATCTTGTTCGGTTAAACCTTCCTGTTTAGCTATTGCGTTTGCCACTCGCCACAGTTTTCACAGTTGGAAAATTTCTTCCCATCCAGCTTGTGACATATTGTTCAGTAAATTACATTTAATGCGACGTGCCGGAGAAACACTTTGCCACTCACTGAAACTAATTCTTGCCTTGATGAGCGCCGAACCGAAGCTGCTCTGTTCTTGATGCGGGTTTTCTGATTGTCGTGAGCAGCTTTGCAAGCCAACTCGAGCACTCCGACGGCCGAAACTCTATAATCGCTGTTAGGTATACTGGTGCTCCGGCACCAATCCGTTCGGCCTAGTTACCCTTGCGGAGCAATCAGTGAATGTGACCAACAGGGAACTGGAGACCTGCACGGTTCGAGTGAGACTTTGCCTTTCCCTTAACTTGTCCTCCTTTGTTACGTCCACGATGCCGATGCCGTACAACCACACGGGTTTACGGTTTGAAAGAAAATAAGATATTTTTTTGTGGTCCGCGTGTTTTATACTCTAGCGGTACACACTCACAGGATAGAGACAAATCGGCAGACTCAGCCAGAGGGGCGAGTCCAACGAGACGAACGAACGAGCATTCAAAGGGAGCGATGACAAAAAAATACATTCATTACGATTTGTTCGCTCGTTGGATTCACATGCAGGCTAAAAAGGGTCCTTTTCAGGATTACAAAATTATCTTCAATCTAAAGAGTTTTGTTGCCACTCGCCACAGCTTTCACAGTTGGAAAATTTCTTCTCATCCAGTTTTGTGACTTGTTGTACAGTAAATTACATTCAATGCGACGTGCCGAAGCACCACTCAGTGTCGCATTGGAGGCGATTTTAACCTGTAATTGAACATTTGCGATGACAGTGGTACAGTGTCGACTTTCAATGTGGGGTCATAATTTGGATCTCTATGTTTACAAAAATGTCCAACTAAATAAGTCGCATTACATGTCCGTCCAATTAGCTAAATGTCGAACTAATTGTAAATTACTGTACTTTCAATCTGGAAACAATTTAAGAATTGGTGAAAATTGAATAATCTGGAAGTCCCCAACTATCAATAAGCTCAGAACAACTGCCAAATTCACATACTCATCAGATCCTGGCAAACAAATTATGAAAAAATCAATTTGTGTTTTATTATTATTTTGGATAATGTTTTAGAAAGCATTGAACTGTATTTCCTACACTCTTTTTTGGAAGGTTTAATGGCCCTGAAAAGCGCCTTGTTTTATGAAATGGTTCCAATTTAGAAAACTTTGTACTCGTGGTTTTGAAAAAAACCATTTCGAACGCCCTCGATGCCGCCTTGTTCTGGATTTGCCACAAAAGCAGTTTGTATAAAGAACAAACTTTTTTCTTCTGCTACCTGATGCCGTTTTGCGATTGCGATTGCCACTCGCCACTCGCTGCAACTGCCTCTTGTTGTCTTGATGTGTTCTGTTCTGAATGCGGTTTTTCTAATCGTCGCGAGCAGCTTTACCAGCCAACTCGATCACTTCGGCGGCCGAAACTATATAACGCCGGCTAGGTGGACTGGTGCACTGGTACTAACGCGCTCAGCCTAGCTACCCTTGCCGGGAACTCCAGATCAACACGGTTCGAGCGGGATTTTGCCTTTCCCTTCACTTTTCCTCCTTTACCATGTCCAGACATGGCTGCTTGGGTTGGTTTGTTGATGTGTTGTGATGCGAACCGATGTGGTGTACGGTTTGAATGAGAATGATCGTTACGGCAGCGGAGCGGGGATTTTTAAGCTGACTGGCTGGCTCGAGAATTCCGCATGTGTGAGACTGCGACCAATGTTTCGTTCATTTTTTCTTTTTCCTTTCCAATCGTGCTTCATTCCATTTCGCTGCTGCTCTGGTTGCCCGTTTTGGTCGGTACGATTTGAGGAGCACAAAATGGACCAATCAAAAATGGGCACATAGTGCATTTTGACAATGCTTGATATTTCACAATTATTCAATTATTTATCTCAAGAAAAATGAAATGTTATTCGTTATGATAGATGCGTAGATATATTTCCTGTCAATTGATGCAAAAACCTTTGCGATCTATTGAGAAATGCTCGAGTTATAAGCGTTCCAAATCTTGCATTTTTTCCTACTTCTTCAGTGCCTAGATTTCCATTTCACCCCCTATATCTTCCGGTTAGACGTAGTCCTACGTCAAAATGGGTAATCCGTCCCTAGAAGATCTGGGTGAAAATTTGACGATAGTAGCGCGTACCCAAAGCAGAGTAAAATGTTGTTCGATTTAAAAAGGGACCCGACCAAAGAGAGCTCGTCGTGAAATCGTTGTGGGAGACAGCGAAAGTAAGGGCTCTATCCCAAGAGACAGTGGTCGAATGCAGGAATCTGAGTGAGATCAAGACGAGACGAGCTTAGAGAAACCCAAAACCGACAGTTTTATTTGTACTGGCTCAGTTACATAAGTTTAAAAGAGCCAAATTCTAA
This sequence comes from Toxorhynchites rutilus septentrionalis, assembly GCF_029784135.1. NCBI lineage: Eukaryota > Metazoa > Arthropoda > Insecta > Diptera > Culicidae > Toxorhynchites > Toxorhynchites rutilus. The sequence continues at coordinate 125,809,149 of NC_073745.1, forward strand.
ATCTAATTTTAGTTCTTAAGCATACTTACAATTTTGCTTATTCTATGGTTAAAAGAATGGTGAACCAATTACTCGCGGACGACTCGAGGTTAGTAGTGTGACAATTTTTTATCATTGAGAGGAAGGGATATAAGGGATTTGGACAATAGGGTAGGGCGGGGCTAGTTGGCCATAAGGGCATGTTAGTCAGTGACGATATCTTGGAATCTGAGCATCCAAAAAAACAGCGATCTATGGGTGAAAAATAACCAATTGCTGATACAAAAAATAAGCAAATCGGATTTTTTTTTATTAAGTAGGTTGAAAAATACGGACATTAAATATAATAAACGCTTGCATTGAATATCAGAACTCACAATAATGCGTCGAGTAATGTATCATACCTGGAGGCTACTTCTCTATACTTTGGGGCGAACGGTACAAATGTCATCAAAACAAATGCAAGCGGTTGTGCGTCGCAGGGATGCCAGGTGATTGTTTTCAAAAGTCTTGACATGGTACGAGAAAATGTTTTCACCATAATATCGGAGGAAAGTTCTTCACACAAAAACGGAACTGTGATAACTCTATTTGTTTATTTCAGCTTTGAAATTTTGGTTGTAACTCAAACCATATCCATGAAACTAATTGTAGAAAAGGTATGTAATCGGAAAACCTTCGATTTGTGAAGTGGTCGTTTGAAAGATCAAGGTTAATCTATAGTATAGTAGGGCCAAAATAATAGAAATTCAATGTCACAATCATTCGAATTTTCGAGCGCAATTGAACTAATGTTCTCTAGAGACAATATGTATTCGGACCGCTTCGTTCGCTGAGACTAAAGCCCTACTTTTTTGACGATATTTTCGGCCAATAGTTAGAATTTCATGGAAATAATATCTTTTAAAAATCCACGTACACTATCATACTGAAATGTCTTCACATATTTCATAATGTCTTCAAAATTTCTTCACAAAATCAAATGTCTTCAAAATAAAGTCATGTCTTCAAACCTGGCATCTCTGGCTCGCCACAAAGTGGAAGAGAGACGAAATCTCTAGAAAAAATTGTCTGACAAATTTTCAACGATGATAATTTGAAATTTTCATTTATTTGTTTTTTTAGAGGCGAATGAACTGCAAAGTTTAAAGCCTCTTAAAAACAAAGAATAGAATTGAATTTGCTTTTTTACTTGCTGCATGATATTAGTTAACTGCTTTTGTTTTGACCTAATTAATTTATTTATAATGAAGGAAACTTCTAATAGAAAAACGCTTATTATTAGCTCAAAAATAACATGCCTTTTATTGATCAATTTACCCCGTGTGTGGGGCTAGTTAGTCAATTTATTCTGAAATATAAAGACATTACATAAAAGAAAAATGTCAGATAATTGATTCTCTGGTTATTTTCCATTGAAAGGGTAAAAGGTAAGCTTCATTGTGGTACATAACATTCTATTATTCAAAAATGACCAACTAGCCTCGCCCTACCCTACTGATGATTAAACACGGAGATCGATAGTTTCGAGTAAAACATAGATTTGGGACATGTAATCAAGGTCTAACCGGAACCAATAGTTGAAGCTAAGAGATGTTTCACGAAAAAATCGAGTGAGGGAAGCGTTCAGAGATACGCGAACAGCAGGAGTTAGGCATCGTGCACAAATTACGTAACGTGAGCGCAGGGGGGGAGGAGGGAGAGGGGTGTCGAGGTTGCGTTACTTAATGTGACATACGAGCGAGGGGGGGGGGGGTAGCCGTGTTCTTTACGTGACAAAATTCCATTTTTATTCCTAAATAAATTCACGGACCCCTTGGGCAGCTAGCTTCGATTCATGGACCGAATGTGGTGTGATTCCTGAGCCAAGATAATAAAGCACGTGTTTTAATGGGTTTAACAGCAACCAGTAAGCAAGCACCGATAGATGCATCTCAAACAGGGTTACCATATCTACACATAATAATCTGTATTTCCATAGTTTTTTTTAGACTTTTTTAAACCAAGAATTTGTAGATACAGATTACATTTTTTCCTGTTTCATACAGAATTTACAGATTTTTAAAAATAACGTTGTAAAAATAGTTTGAGGATCATAATATAATACATAATAAATAAATAACATCGTTTATCTTTTTCTTACTAAAACACAGAAAATGTAAATTCCAAAAATGCACTCATACTGTCTTGAAAATTAATTTCCTTTGAAAGTTTATTTTTTGAATGAATTGAAAATGCACGGCCCAAAGCGAAAAGAAGTGAAAATCAGTTCAGGAAATATTGAGGCTCGAACCATTGAAAATGCCGAATTCGCCCGCTCTTACTGGAATCCGTCGTCAAACATAACCTAGAGGGATTCAATTACGACCGAAATCCTATTTTACTTTTTTTAATCTGCGTTTTGCTATTGATTGTTAAATTGAACAGAACAAACTGAAACACCTGAATTCACTCGGATTAATTCGGGCACCAGAACACCTTCTTACACCTCTTACTCTCTTGAGTAATATATGCCAAGAATAATACATCAAAACTGATGTTCCAGGACCAGACTTTGGAGATTTAGAAAAGCATCTGAAGATATCTACGTAGGTGTTGAAGATGTAGAAATAGAAGCTACTGAACTGGGCGAGAACAAAACAATAGCTTTTAGGACCATCTGCTGAACCATCAAATGGTTGGATGACTAAAGTTTATTTGTTTATTTGGTCAACAGGTAACATTGTACCCCAATGACAAGTAAAATAATATAAATTAACACAGAACACTTCTAAAGTTACACTTATTTGTTTCACGCGTCATATTAAAATTAAAAACGTGGTAACACCTATTGAAGAGACGAGACATACTCCGCATTGGTTCATGCAAACCATAATTCGTTCTAGCAGAAGGGGTTCTAAGGAACGTGTGTGTACGAAGGCTGCGACGACGTATATTAATGTCTAAAAAGCCGAGCAAAGTAGAACAATCAGTGTTGCCCTGCAGCAGGTCTGCAATGAAGCAAGCCTTTGCTACGTTGCGTCTCTCATCCAACAACTCCAGTTTAATAAGTGAACAACGGCTCTTGTAACTAGGCAGGTTAAATGGATCCGTCCACCTAAGATGACGTAGAGCAAAGCGGACGAATTTTCTCTGTACTGCCTCAATCCGTTGGTTTTCATTTTGGTAGTAAGGAGACCATATGACCGATGAATATTCCAGGATGGGGCGCACAATAGAACAGTACAGAGCTTTCAGGCAGTAGATATCCCTAAACTTTTTGGCAAAACGAAAGAGAAAACCCAGCTGCGAAAAGGCTTTAGATACGACGAGTGTAATGTGATCCTTGAAGGTAACTTTCGTATCAATCAGGATGCCCAAGTCCTTGATAGTCGATTCTCGCTGTAATTGTACACCTTCCAGACTGTAACCGAAGTGAAAAAGAGAGCGTTTACGTCCAAACGAAATTACCGCGCATTTGGACACGTTTAGTGACATTCTATTACTATGACACCATTTAGCGAATGTTTCTAACTGTTGTTGTAGAAAAACCGCGTCTTGTGGCTGCTCAATCTTATAGAACAGCTTCAGGTCATCTGCATACGAGAGTTTGAGGCAGTTTAGTACGAAGTTGACATCATTCATGTATAGTAGGAATAGAAACGGTCCGAGGTGACTTCCTTGGGGAACACCAGAGCAAGCTGGAAAGGGTTTCGAAACATGGTCTCCAATCTTGACAGACATTCTTTCACGTTTCTTTGTTTTTAAGAGGCTTTAAACTTTGCAGTTCATTCGCCTCCAATGACAGACATGTTACGACCACATAGGTAAGATTCCAGCCAGAGTAACAGATCGCCATCCATGCCTAGTTTGTCAAGTTTAGCTATTGCGATTTGATGGTTCATTTTATCGAATGCTGCAGATAAATCCGTGTATATAGCATCCACTTGCTGACGATTTTCTATTTGACGAACAACATAGGAAGTGAAGCAAGTTAGGTTAGTCGTCGTTGAACGTTTTGGCATGAATCCGTGTTGGTCCTCCGATATATAATGCGCGTATCTGTGCACTAACTCGTTAAGAATGATCAATTCAAATAGCTTGGACGTGGCACTTAACGCAGCTATACCGCGGTAATTCGAAACGACCCTTTTGCACCCTTTCTTGAACACAGGGAAAACAAACGACTGTTTCCAACAGTTCGGAAATCCGCCAGAGTTCAGTGAAAGATTAAACACTGTTGCGAGTGGTTTAGCCAGCGAATGCATGCAACGTTTGAGCACAAGTGATGGAATACCGTCAGGGCCACATCCCGTGGAGGACTTCAATTTCTTTCCTGCTGTGCTAACCATATCATCGGTAATTAAAAACTGTAGCAAAGAAGTAGAAAACCGAGGAACGTTTAGAGTGGCAGCTGCTACATCCGCCGGATCGAGTTGTTCGTCAGTAAAGACGTTGCTGAATTGAGAGCGAAACATATCGGCAATGTCAGAAATCGTATCAGCCTCAATCAAACCATTGGACATCGTTGAAGGCAGTCCAGTTTCCTTTCGTTGTTCATTTACGTAGCGCCAGAAAGTTTTGGGGTTATTCTTGATGCGTCTTTGCAAATTGTCCTGATAAGCGTTGTACAGACGATTGTTAAGCTGTTTGTATTCGTTATTTAACTTCAAGTATCTATTCCTCGTAGAATCCGTACGGTATTTGGTGAACCGTTTGAGTGCAGCTCGTTTCATCTTCTTAAGAAATTTGAGATCGGCATTTGTCCAAGCTGGTTTCAACGGCTCGCGTTTGGACTTCAAAGGGACAAATTGGTCGATAGCATAAAGCAGGATACCAGAAATAGTAGAAGCAGCGAGGTTAGCGTCGTAATCTTGGAAAACTTCGTTCCACTGCACACGTAAAAAGAAATCGTTCATGCCATCGAAATCGGCCTTACTGAAATCGTAAAAAACGCTCTCAGTAGTATCGCAAAAGCGTTGTTGTGGACATATTTTCAATTCCGTTAGTATGGGAGGATGATGTCTACAGATTTTAACGAGCGGTGATGGAGCTTGTATAACCCTAACGTCCTGGCACAGCTCTTGACTAACGAAACACAAATCGAGCAAACGATTGTTTTCGTTTCCGATTCCACTCATCTGTTTGAGTCCAGCAGTGCAGTATGCATCAAGCAATTTTCGCGATGTTAATCCAACCGAGGATCGAGAGTTGATCGGATAGAGCGATCCAACCGAATTGTGCTGCCACGATATCGTACCCATGTTATAGTCGCCAATAATTATAATGTTATCTCTAGGTCCCATCTGCGAAATCACCCAGTAGAGCGAGTCAAGATGATTCTCAATCAGATCCGCGTCATTCACTCGATCGGGAGGAATATATACTACACATAGGTAGAGAATAGCGTCAGTCGTGAGAATCGTGGTCCATAATTGCTCCACCTTCGACGAGCTTACAGAAGGAATCAGCTGTCGGGATTTGAAACTCGAGCGAACGGCGATCAATACACCACCTCCAGTGCTTTTGGTGCTGTTTGAAGTCGACCGGTCTTGTCGATACACTGAGTATCTGTCGTTAAATAGCTGCATCGTCAACGTGTTGTCTTTCAACCATGTTTCGGAAAGAGCGTAAATATCATAGCACCCGTCACAGAAGGCTGACTGGTACTCGGCGAGAGAACTGTTGATCCCACCAATGTTCTGATAATACATCAGGATGCTGGAGGTTAAAGACGTGGTGTTGCGGTCAGCGCAGAGACGACGATTCTCGACTATGCTGGACGGCTTGGGAGTTTCCATCATTCTGTTTTGCGTGCAATCCGCTGACGATGACGAAGTAACACTGTTAATGGAACAGATTTCAGGAAGCGAAGAAACGGTACTGTTATCATACTTGCCTGAGGTAGCAAGTTGAAAGACTCCCAGCTCCGAACACAGGAACGGAATGTCTTGGATGGCAGGAACGGTCAGCGGAGTGACGATGGCAGTGCTCGACTGTGCCGAGCGGCTTGGGAGCTTCCATCAAGCTGTTTTGCGTGCATTCCGTTGAGAGTGACCACCGGAGACTGGATGGACGATGCTTATATGGTATTGTCATTCTAGGTGGCGAAATGTGACTGGAAACGTAGCGAGAATCAGGTACGGAATCGAATCCTATGGAGCTGTACTTGCCTGTGCTGATAGGCTGGAAGACCCCTTTTCCATGCTCAAACACAGGTCCGGGACGACTGTTGACAGTTGGCGGGAAGAACACGACTGTGATGGAGGGATAGGGGCCTTCCGAATGGCTTAAACTGTTGCGTCCCGGGCTGGAGTAAACTGGCTCACATCCCGGATCGGCGCTATCGGCGATGAAACTGTTTCTGGTGGCAGCAACGGCGTGGTAGACCTTTTGTACTTCGGAGAAACTTGAAAGTTTTGGGAACCGTAGTCTACGAATTCCCGAAACAGCAACCCTTCAGGCCATGTGGATGGATCTAAAGCTTTATCTTTGAACGATTGGTCGAGCCCAATTTTGAAGGATAAGAATGTAAGTGAATCCAACTCTCTTCCTTTTGGGACAAGCTTTACCACGGAAATATTATCCGCAGTCCCGATATTGGCTTTAACCATAGCAGAAACCGATTCTACGGTGACGTCAGGACGAATTTTTGAAAGGTGTAACCAGAATTTCCAACCTGCATCATTATTGCAGATAGGCACTGACACAACATTTGCCAACGGCTTTTTGCGTTCTATTTGGCAACTGTCAGAAACACGCATGGTGAAATCGATCTCACGAGGGCGTTTTATCGCTCTGCGCTGTTCAGGCGCTGGCCAGTGCAAGCTTGTAGCGGGTGAAAATTGGATAACAGGCTTAGAGTGCAGTTGCTTTATTTCGGAACGTAGCTCTGTAATCGCAGTCGTGAGCGTGCAAAGAGGAGATGTTTCGTCAGCCTGGCGCGATAGAACGCGAAAATGAGAATTTTCGAATAGCTCAGCGCATTGATCACACATCCAAAAAAGGTTATTTCTGTTCGCTGCGAAGTACGACTGCAGTGCGCGGGTAACACCAGAGCAGGCATTCATATGAAAAGCCGCACCGCAATACCCACGGCAAACGACGAAATCGATGCCCGAAATTGCATTTGAGCACTTAGCGCAGTTTTTCGTCATTGTGATGCGCCTTTGGGTAGGCAATACAATACGCGTTCAAGTCGGTTGGATGCAAGAAGTAGTTAAGTGGCGTGCAATTTTTCGTGCTGCGAGTTGCTTAAGTTTTATCCCGGTAGATGGCGCTTCAAAAGAAAAAATCGGCGTGGAGAGTAGTACGGCTTTACTGTTTTTCGTCACCAACAAAAGCACAACACTCGCGAGACGAGATATTTTACCACAACGGAAAGATTTCGAATTACACACGAACCGATTCAACAACGAAACACTGACATACAGTAATAGCTCGGATAAAATATTTAAGACATAAAAAAACACGATAATCAACGGAAAAAATCACGACCGAAAAAAAACCACTTGTACACAAAAAGCAGTGTTGCAAGCAACGGTTTTTTTGAATAAGAAATAGAAATTTTGATAAAAACATACACGATTAATTTGTTTAGAATGAAAAATTCTAGTTTTGTCCATATTCTAACCACTAGCTGTATAATAACTTTATGTGCCCTTCTCAAGCGTTGACAGTTCTCCAGTTTAACCTTGTTATGCTACCTTTTAATTTATTACTACCATTACATTTTTGTATGTACCTGAAATATATTATAATTAAGGTATTTACGTTGCCCAACGTGAACAAGTATCCCCTGGTGACTGAATAAATTTCCATTGCACCTCAATAAAGCAATGTATTTTTACTACAATGTATAAAATTTACAACATAAAAAATATGATACCTACAAAAATCATGTCAAAGGATGAAATGTAGGAAATTGTTTAAAATTATTGAAAAAAAAAATATTTTAAAAATCAAAATTCAATTTTCTCAAAAACATAAGCTTTTAAAATTCTGAAAAAAAGGATATAAATAGCCTTTGAACTTTCCAAAAAGTTTTTCGAACCACAACTTCTTTATGTTTTCTTTGAAAAAATGCAATGCGATGTATGGACGACTTGTTGTAAACAACTATTCATATATACATTTTTAGGAATTTAAAAAAAATCGTTTTTGAGAAAATTAAATTTTAATTTTTAAAATAACTCACTGCTATCTGGTGCTGTGCTGGTGCTGCCAACTTCTAAGACGAGTTGGCATGAAATTCGTCATATGTTTCCTGGCATAACGTGAATACCATCAACATCATCCAATCAATAATTTCTATGCCAATCAATGATACTAAAGCTAAAATTATGATTGTAAATTGAACTTATAAACCATAAACCTAATACAGATTTCAATACATATTGTTTAATCAAAAACTAAGATAAAAAGATATTTCCTGACCAAAAGCACAGATCTTGATTTAGTCATGGCTGCTAAACAAAAGCTCATTCCGTCTGTTATCGCAGGATGCTATTGCACCTAGGTCATGCTAAAGCAGTTTAATACAATGGTCCAATGTACGTTGCAGTTCGTCAGGAAGGCACTGTTCTTTGAAAGCATTTTCTCATGGGCTCGATTTAAAAATGGTGAGCGAGCTGCCTGAATCCGAAATCATTCAGCTTCAACGAATAATCAAGTCAGTAATCATTAATAATGTGGATGAAGGGCCAGAGGAGAACCCGTTTTAAAAAGGTCATTGATATTTTCTATTTATCATTTCAATCAATTGAATCTTGATCCAATACGCGTTTTTAGCTGTAACAGAGCCGAATTTGAATCGTGTACATGTCATATGGTTATCATATCTATAATTAGCACATTACATAGTAGCCATTTTTCGGCGTAAGAGAATTCCTTCTATACCATTGCATATGGTACATTCACACAGTAGCCATTCAGGCGTAAGAGTATTCTTTCTGTTCTTCCATTATCCAGTTAGACCACCGGACAACGGAGACAGTTGATTGATCATTGTTGAGTTATTTATAGAACAGCAGCCCGATGTGTCTTGCAGAGCAGAGCAGTTGTATGGATGAATCGATCTTATTTCGACCGTGGATCGATCTCCATCGCTGATGATTGTTTCGTGGACGCAGTTATTCTGTAACAACACAAAGATGGTCAATGAGGGCCCTGAGTTCTGAACTCAAGATCGATCGCTTACTAAGCGAACGCGCAACCAATGTGGCTACGGAGACCCCCCCCCAATACATTGAGTTCGCAAACTCCAAAATCGATGAATCTGAATTAGTACGATATTAAGCCGAGTGGTTTGCTTGCCACGTAAGAACATCCCTGGGCCAAGTAGTGAAATGTAACGACAGGAACTGCTGCATTGAACCAAGGAGTAGTGTAAATCAGCATCAATTTATATCAGCACATCCTCCTCTCAGCTCAACGCCAGATGGACTGAAAACACCAATCCCAACTAATGTCAGCATTAATTTTCATCAATGTTGGTTCAAAGTTCTATGAACTTGTCGAAGGTTCTTCCGATGTCACTACTTGCACATAAGGAACTTCCGTAAGAACATTTGATTCCGTACCGGGGAAGATTTTTTTATGTTGAACGAACGACTTTGACTTTGTGTAAATATTAGCGTTACGTAACATAGGGGGTTTGTCTCGCGTTACTTTTTGTTACATAGGGGGGAGAAAGTCCAAAAATCGCATTTTCAGCGTTACGTAATTTGTGCACGGCGCCTAAGGTCATGCCTTTTGATTGTAAATATTCATTTACTTTGTTCATACTATTTAGGATTTCCATAGTTCCAGAAGACAAAGAAATTTAAAATCTGTTTCATTCAGTAAAACTTTAGCCCCGTACACGGTAGTACTGTTCTGTTGAATCAGTGAGAACAATAGAAACGGAACTAATGGACTTTTTCAACGCTAATACCGCTTGCCGTTTTGATGACCATCTTGCATCGGAATTCAACGATACTCCCAAAGACTCAATAAGTACATTCCAACGTGTAATTTAACTGCTGAAATATTTGAACATTTCTTGTACAGTTACAAAGGACGTTATCATTGTAGGTGAAATGCTGCTGAAATTTTACTTTGTGTTGATGTGATGTTGGGTGTTTCAATTTTATATATAAGAGAGATTAATTCTCGAGTTATGCAGAAATTTGTGTTTCACTTGTATGGTATGTATGGCGAACTATCATAAGAACCTTCCCAGACCCCAAAAACCCCCACATACCAATTTTCATGTCGATCGGTGCAGTAGTTTCCGAGTACATAAGAATCAGACAGACAGACAGACAGACAATCCAATTATATATATATAGAAGATTACAAAGTCCACAAGTTTCTGGGTATAGTGACAGTTCACGATCAAGTTTCGTTTCGGTTACATTGAACATCCACGTGAATCGAAGCTCCCTGACCGGGATAATCGGAAAATAGTTGCGAATACTTCAAAATCGCTTATGGAAATTATGCAATTTTTGAATCTAAATGTTTCACGGGAGACAGTTCGACTAATTTTGGTAGAAATCCTTACATAAAGAGGGCTAAAAAGGTTAAAGCTCCTAATCGGACACCATCTCACATCGAAAGACGTCTGAGTTTTGCCAAAGCTCACATTAATCAACAGTGGGGCATGGTATGTCATGATAAAGAACATTTTCATAAGAGTACATTTTGCTATATACCATAACGGAATATTCTTCAATAATTTTTTTTTATTTTCAACTTTGCTAGGTTATCTTCAGTGACAAAAAAAAATCAATTTGGATGGTCCTGATGGGTACTGGCGTGATTTACGGAATGAGGAACAGTATTTTTCATCCAGGAATTTTTGTGGAGACTCGTGCACGGTTTGGGCGGGATTCTGTGCAACCGTAAAGCTCAAGATAGCTTTCACATCATTCAAGGATTACATACATGTTCTACAATCCTCTCTCCTACCGTTTGTACGTGGATATCGTCACAAAAAAATCACATTTCAGCAAAATAATGCTACTATTCATATCAGTAAGGAAACTAAGCAATGGTTTAAGGACCAAAAACTTAATTTTTTGGACTCACTGGTTCGCTCTCCAGACTTCAATCCTGTTGAAAATCTTAGAGGGATCCTTGTACGCAGAACCTACACTGAGGACAAGCGGTACAACATGATTGAAGAGCTCAAGGTCACAATTTCGGAAAAATGGAAAAATATCGAGAAATCCGTTCAAAAAAAATTGGTAAATAGTATGCCAACACGAATTATCCAGGTTTTTATCCCAAAATGGCAAGGATGCCAATTATTGACATGTGAATCAGGCAATAGCTTGAATTTTTCATTGATAATACATATGAATTCTGACATGGTCTTATAGAAACTTGACAGCTCAAATTATCATATTTAAGCTTATACAGCATAAACAAACAATTCTTTTGAAAGAAATTGACGTTAAATATACTTTACTAGCTGACCCGGCAAACTTCGTCCCGCCCAAAATTTGTTTTTTGTTATCAATACCTTCAAACATTCACGTTTTCTTACTATGAGCAAGTTCATGGGTCCAATCCCAGAACTGTTCATTGATTGATCTCCTAATCGACCCCGTTGAACTTACCTTTTACTGTAAAATTCCTATTATTTCTAACAAAACTCATCATTATAATATCAGATTATTTTCAGACACAATTCTCATTCAAGATTTTTCAACCACTTGCAAACAACATGTTTCTCCGTTACTTGGAATAAAGGTTTATACAGAAAATATGATAGAATAAAGACAGCCCTAAATCGGACAATTCCTTCCTCGAGATCTGCACTTATCAATACATCCGGCGATACTTTTTTATTGGTATAGATAGAAGAAGATATAGGAGTGCGTTTCTTCACATTCAAATCCATTTCCAGTTTCGAATAAAGATCAATTTCGCTAGTGCAAACATCAAATGAACTAACAGCGCTTGTCACTATGTAATTGTAGAACATATGGGAATTTAATGTTTCGAATTTTCCCTTTTTGCTTCAGAGTTTTCCCAACATTTTCAATTATCATGTTTGGTTGGAATATTTTTGGTTGAAATATGTGTAATATTTTTATGGGATCCCCTCTCCATTCCAGAGGAGAGAGGGGTGTCATACCATCATAGAAACATTTCTCATACCCAAAAACCCTCACATCACAATTTGTGCTTGATTAGTTCTCGAGTTATGCAGAAGTTTGTGTTTCGTTTGTATGGCCGCCCCCCTCTAGAGAGGGGGATGGAGAGTGTAACCACCATTAAATCATTTATTGCACCCTAAAACCTCCATATCACAAATTTCGTTTCATTTGCTTGATTAATTCCCGAGTAATGTAGGAATTTGTGTTTAATTTGTGTGGCAGCCCGCCCTTAGAGAGGGGGGAGGTGTCTTAAACTATCACGAAAACCTTCCCCGGCCCCAAAAACCTCTACATACCAATTTTCATGTTGATCGGTTCAGTACTTTCCGATTCCATAAGAATCAAACAGACAAACAGACAGACAGACAGACAGAAATCCATATTTATATATAAAGATAGACTAGCTGACCCGGCAAACTTCATCCCGCCCAAAATTTGTTTTTTGTTATCATTACCTTCAAACATTCACGTTTTCTTACTATAGGCAAGTTCATGGGTCCAATCGCAGATATTTGATTGATCTTCTATTCGACCCCGTTGAATTTACCTTTCACTATAAAATTACTAATATTTCTAACAAAACTCATCATTAGAATATCAGATTATTTTCAGACACAATTCTCGTTCAAGGTTTTTCAACCACTTGCAAATAACATGTTTCTCCGTTACATGGAATAAATTTTTTATACAGAAAATATGATAGAACAAAGACAGCCCCAAATCGGGCAATTCCTTCCTCGAATTCTGCTCTTTTCAACTCATCCAGCGATCCTTTTTTGGTATAGATAGCAGAAGATATAGGAGTGCGTTTCATCACATTAAAATCCATTTCCAATTTCGAACAAAGATCGATCGAAACATGATCGAAACATCAAATGAACAAACAGCACTTGTCACTATGTAATTGTAGAACATATGGGAATTTATACAATTATGGAAACATTTCTCATACCTAAAATCCCTCACATCCTAAATTGTGCTTGATTAGTTTTCGAGTGATGCAGAAATTTGTGTTTCATTTGTATGATAGCCCACCCTATAGAAAGGGGGGAGGGGTACCAAACTTTCACGAAAACCTTACCTACCAATTTTCGTGTTGATCGGTTCAGTAGTTTCCGAGTCCATAAGAATCTGACAAACAGACAGACAGAAATCCATTTTTATATACAGGGTGGGCCATTTAAAGTGGAAGGATTTGTTTTTGCAATAGCAAAGTAAAGAAGTGGAATTTTAAATTTTTTTTTTGAAATTCATTTATTTTGGTCCAAGGAGATTTGTTCTAACTACTTTTTGATTATGATATCTCGTAAATGACCGCCTCTGGCCTTGACCGCAAAATGTGCCCTTTTTTCGGCATTTTCCATCACTTTGCCCAATGTTTCGGCCGATATGGCAGCAATTTCTTGTCGGATATTGTCTTTCAGCGCAGCCAGGGTCCTTGGTTTACCAGTGTATACCTTGGATTTTAAATATCCCCATAAAAAAAAGTCAGGAGGCGCCAAATCAGATGATCTCGGTGGCCAGTCATAATCGCCGTTTTTCGATATTAATCTTCCGGGGAACATTTCGCGCAATAATTTGGTCGTGGCAGCCGCTGTATGGCATGTAGCGCCGTCCTGTTGGAACCAGTAATTGTCCAATTCATTTTCACGAACAAATGGCAATAAAAAGATGCCTAACTCTTGCGAACGATGGCGACCTGATGTCGATGGAGTCTCTGCAACACTGGCTCGAACGGCATCAATATTCTCGTCGAAACGTCTTGGTCGTTGTCTGGACAGATGACTGGCATTACCAACACTACCAGACGATATAAATTTGGCATATAATCGACGTATAGTGTTGTCTCCAGGCGATGTTTTTACTTTATTTTTATTTTTCCACGCACGTTTAGTTAACACAATTGAGAAGTTATTTTGAATGTACAGCTGAACAATTTCAGCGCGTTGTTTAGGTGTGTATTGTTCCATGGTTAAAATTGTACTGAAATGACGCTTCCAACGCGGTATGACATTTGTTAATCTGACATCTCTGTCAAAAGTTATGGGGTTGCCAGATGCTTCCACTTTAAATGGCCCACCCTGTATTATAAATAGAGAAGATAGATTCTAAGCTTTCTACAATGTATAAATGTATTTGGTTAAAATTCTAACTATTTGTGTTGAAACGAAATATAATCAGGGTGGACTTATAGAAGTTGGACAGAGTGTAGTTGGGCAATTGGCAAAGCCAATGAACCTAGTTGAACCACCTGTGAAAACGTCCCGTTCGGAACTAGTTGATGCTGGCTCTATCGGTTTTCTTCTTGTAGTTCCGAACGATTATTAGGCCTGAGAATCAATTTGTTAGTAAACAACAATCAAACACAAATTTAATGAGGTATAAAACAGTGTCCGAATGTGCTCCACCACCATCCGCAGACAAATCATAACTGTATCTAATAAACAGACCTTTGTTTCCCCAAAATGTGTTGTTTTCGTAAGTCATAAACGACCAGGAGCTGTCAAACTATATGACAGCTGTTGGTGGAAGGTCTACTCCCTTACTTATATTTTTAATTTGGTTGAAAATTGCCCCACTTTTTCCTACATTATTTACTAATATCAATGTTTCCAAATTACAGAACCTACCAATTCTGCCTTAGTTTTTATAAATTAACATGGTTCTATAAAGTTTACCAACCACATCTTCTTTTTAAATGACACCAACGTTCCTAGAGGAACTTCGCCGTCTCCACGAAGTTAGTATTACTTGCGTCATTTTCATTAGTGCCTAGTTGATATTTCTATGTCAAATAACATGCCATGTTAGGTGCGACGCTAACCACTCGGCCACATATATAGTTTAATTTTTCAAATATACTTTCAGTTGAAGGGAACTATCCCAACCAGGAGCCAAAAAAAACACGAATGATCGGAAGAAGTAAACAAGCATCACACATAAAACGATAGTTTTGCAATTCCGTAAATGCATTGAATTTATATTAAAAGCATTAAATGTGATTGGAAACTTCTTCTCACTTCCTTTGCTGTTGCTGCTGTTGGTATTGCTCCTCGTTTGATGTTGAGTTCTGCTGGCAGCATTGCTGATCCCTGATTCCCTGTATGCCGTTCTGGCGAATGGCTGCGAGGTACATTACAAGATCAAGGCCCCTTATCTGCCCGGTACCCATCGGGCTAACCTCTGAGTAGTGTGAAAAATTTCACCTATTTGTACGAATGCTGCCTAGCCTCCTCCCCAAAGGTGCCGCCTGATTTCGTCCATCACACGGGTCAATCTGTGTGCGGGATGTGAAGGAGGGATCACTTTCGAATGGGAGATAATTTATCCTTTTATGGGTTTCTTGTGGTTTGCTCGTGAGTATGTTCCTCTGTCCTCGCTCCTGCTTTCCCGAATCAGGTGCACTATAATAGGAGAGATGAAAATAGTGGCAGAAGGGAACGAAATCAGCAATAAAACGAGTTACCGAATGCTTCATCTCGGGTAATGTGTTTTATTTTGATTTATACCCCGCACCCTCTGAAGGCTTCTGGATTTCTATGCATTATTTATTCTATTTGATTGAGAGTTATTGCCTGTACTGGGTGGGTTTGGTCCGGTTAAACTTTGCCTCTCACTTGTTTGTCGGATCGAAGGTAGGGTATAGAGAACGGAAAATTGATTCAGTAATGTGTTGTTTTTATCGCCCAACTGACCATTCGTTGAGATTGTTAGTATTGCGCCTCTCTAGGATAATATTACAGTTTTTCAAAATAGGTCACTTGATGTTTTCGTCATTTTGTTTAAATGGGATAAATCTATTATGCAGCAATATATCATTTTCCTTTTCGAAATTGTTCAAACTTGCTAAGCGCAACGCACTATAGTATATGAGGCGGACAAAAAGCAGAAAAACAATCCTTTTTCTGATTTCTCTTTGAAGCAAACATTTTCATTAGAGAAAATTAATAATTTGAATCAAGCCAAACTTTTATCTTTCGAACTATTAACTAAACTCTAAACTATTTTATAAACGAACTATAAACTAAAATCTAAACTAAGCTCGAACCCGGTCAGTTTTGTTTACAGCTAGGATTTTACACAACAGTCCAGCAAGTAGCGAGCACTAGCAAAATCTGGAACAAGTCTAGCTTTAGCCATACTGACATGCTGCTTTATTGATCAAAAGAAGCGCACACATAAGGCAGCTTGTATTGATGCAATTTGCACACTGCAAGTTGTTTCCTCCATTCTGTGCTGCAATGGCACACGATTATACGCCGAGCCGCTGGAAACAGTGCAGCAATTAATAATTTAGCCTGTTTAGTTTTACTTAGCAGTAATGGGAAAGCTCGTGGCCGCTTCCCGAGACTGTGCCAAACAACAACCACTTCTGCTGATTCCAAGCTTCTTCGCATGATTGCAACCGGCCCAACTCCCATCAAAGCCATTAAACTGATAGGCCCCAATCGTATCAAATACAGTCGGAAACGTTTAATTAAAACCCTACAAACAGGCGAGACGTGCCGTTTCACTCCTTTGTAAATCAGATTCAGCAAACCATTATCCCGGAGAAAGCCCTGCCCGGAAAGTGAGCCACTAGTTCATGGTCCGAGCGGAGCATTCAGATTGTACCTGGAAGACAAACAACTACCAGAAGTAAGCTCTGTATATCCATCGAAAGTCAATATCAGCTAAATAATCCCCGGATGCTGATTCTGCACGGGGTAGTTAATTAATTATTCTTATTCATCTTAATCTCTGAAGCATGAAATCCTGAAATTGAAGTACCATTCTTCTCAATACCCTTCGACAGTCCCCAACGCCAAAAGTTGGACATCCTTTTTTCAATTGCGAACGGGAAAACCAATCTGCCCGAATCGCCAGAAAGCAATCAAAATTCAAAATATCATCTTGCTCGCATGCCTTTTTGGCTTTCGCGTGTCCACCTCACGTCCAGCTGAGGACGACATCAGGCAGTGGTGGGTGGCCTCTCTTCCAACGTTGTCCGCGCGCGTGGCATCGATGACCTACCTACCTAGCTACCTCGGAGACGAACATGAACAGCCATCTGTGGAGAAATGCAGCGGGATCCCCTTTTTCTTATATTTCTCCGCTAAACGATGGAAACAGTTTGTTTTAATTGGATTTTGACAGTGGTTGAGCGCAATGCGATTCGCTACAGAAGAGTAGAAGATTATTAGAACGGAAACTATGGTGAAAATGGAAATATGATACAACGTCATTTTGGTAGATTGAATTTAGATTGAAATTCATCCTACTAAGAGGAGTGCTAAAAGAAGAGCTGCAAAAAATGTAGAAATTGTTTAGATGAAATAAGACATTTTAAAAATCACAGTGAAAACGTTTTTCGAACCCGAAATAGGATTTAATTGAATCGTTGTAATGAAATCGGGGCAATATGTTTCCAATTTTTTTTGGCAATTTAGAGTTGCCAGATTTGATTTTGTGTGATTCCGTAGACTTTTTCGGATAGAATGATATATTTCACGTAAATCATCAAATCGACCAAAAGCTATTCTGTAGACTATCATGCAGAATAATTTTCGCTAATTGATTATGATATAGTTTTAACATTAATAACTATTTCAACTATCAACCGATTATGATGATAATCGGTTACGATTTCCCAGGCCTTAAATCTATCTAAAAAAATGAATTTCTGTCTGTCTGTCTGATTCTTATGGACTCGGAAACTACTGAACCGATAGACATGAAAATTGGTATGTAGGTGTTTTTGGGGTCGGGGAGGCTATCTATTAACTATCGTTCGACAACCCTCCTCTCTAAGGGGGGCTGCCATGCAAATGAAACACAAATTTCTGCATTACTCGAGAATTAAACAAGCAAATGAATCCAACTCAGTGATATGGAGGTTCAAGGGCGAAATAAATGTTTTGATGGTGGTTAGACACTCCACCCCCTCCACCCCCACCCTCACACAAATAAAATACAAATTTCTACTCGAGGATTAATCGAGCAGATGAAACCAAATTAGGCATACAGTGATGCTTCTGAATCCGGACGCTTTTTAATCCGGACACTTTTTCATTACATTCAATATCATGCTAAAACCATGACATTTTTTGCATGTTGATTTAATGTGACTGATAGTTACTATTGTGTCAATTTAGTTTATTACCAAACTAGTTGTGTAAAAAATCAAAAATCAATGTGAATTTAACGAACCCATGTACGGAATAAAAAGCACATTAAGAAAATGCTTTTAAATCCGGACGGTCAAAAGTTGACGATAAAATTTCTCACTGAAGGAGTTGCATAAGTGTATGTTAGAAGCCATAGTATGGAGCAAAGATTTTCGATCCGGGAAACTGCAAAACTCTTCGGTATACAGGACGGGGTCGATTATATGACCCGTTTGTATGTACATGGGTAACTTTGTAACATTGTTTGTAGCGCTGTCCCACATTAATAGAAACTTAACTCCCTTCCTGTTGACCGATTGATCTGAAATTTGGAATACACCTTTATCTCTGCAGTCATTATAAAACTGCGTATTTCACGATCTTTAAAATCCAAAATGGCGTCCGCTATAAATGGCGGATTTAATATTTTCTCTAAACCCCATCAATATGGGTATCAAACGAAAAGACTTGATTAGAAGACACAGTCATTTATGAAAAATTCTAAGCAAATGAAAAGGCTTGACTAGTAGAATACAGTTATTGATAAAAACATAAATCCAAGATGGCGGCCGCTACAAAATCGTGGATAACACATTTTCTCAGAACCTCATTAATATGGGTATCAAAAGAAAGGGATCAACTAGTAAAACACAGTTATTTATGAAAAATGCAAATCCATAATGGCCATTTTTTTCAAAACTGCATCAATATGTGTATCAAATGAAACGCTTGACTATTAGAACACAGTTATTTACAAGAAATGCTAATCCAAAATGGGTCACGTCAGATTTCCATTATCTACAACTGTAGATAATGGAAATCTGACGTGACCCATTTTGGATTTTTGGTAGTTTCATTGCACGCCCCACGATTTAATTTTTGTCTCATCAATGCCCTAGATTAATCAAGAAAGGGGTGTGGTAACTACTAACTGCTATTTACCTAATTATTTTCTAGCTTTTGGTACATCATCTGTAGTATTATTATGTTTAATCATAATGAAACCGTTGAACTTAAAAAGTGTTTTTTTCTTATTTAATTTTTAAGTTTTTAGTACATTATCTGTATCATTAGTATATTTTTCTACAATAAAACCATTCAACAAATTCTTCAAAATTTGGGATTTGCATTTTTCATAAATAACCATGTTCCACTTGTAAATCTCTATCATTTGACACCCATATTGATGGGGTTTTGAAAAAAATATGGCGCCATCTTGTAGTGACGGCCATTTTGGATTTCCATTTTTCATGAAGAACTGTCTACTAGTCAATCCCTTTCATTTGATACCTATATTGATGGGGTTCTGAGAGAATATGTAATCCGCCATTTTGTAGCGGCCGCCATCTTGGATTTACATTTTTCATAAATGGCTGTGTTCTACTAGTCAAGCCATTTCGTTTGATACTCATATTGATGAGATTTTGAGAGAATATGTAATCCACCATTTTGTAGCAGCCGCCATCTTGGATTTTCATCGATAACTGTGTTCTACTAGTCAAGCCCTTTCGTTTGATACCCACGTTGATTTTGTAGCGGCCGCCATCTTGGATTTACGTTGTTCATAAATTACTGTATTCTACTAATCAAGCCCTTTCATTTGCTACCCGTATTGATAAGGTGTCCGGATTTAAAAGCAAAAGTGTCCGGATTTCAAAGCATGATTAAAAAAGTGTTCTGATTTAAAATCACGACACAATGAAAGAAATTTCAAATTTTTAACAAATATAACATGTTTTTGTGGAATTCTGTGATTTATAACTTAGATGAAAGCCTTCTAATTCTAAAGGGTGTGTCACATCAAATTGCATCACGGAAAAAACGCTGTAGAAATTCGCCCAGCAGACCGATCCTTTTGAAAATTTTAGAAAGTAAAATAAAAACTATTAAACAACTTTTGGCATTTTGTTTTTATTCATACTTCGAGCCCAAGCCCGTATGCTCGCACCTTCCTCTTTACCCCGTCCATAAAGTTCTGTACAACGTCAGGTTGTAGTTTTTTTTTGAACAGAAATCCATTTTCTCTTGAAGTCCGCCTCCGATTTGACAACTTTTGGGTTCTTCCGGAGGGCCTGCTCCATAATCGCCCAATATTTCTCTATTGGGCGAAGCTCCGGCGCGTTGGACGGGTTCATTTCCTTTGGCACGAAGGTGACCCCGTTGGCTTCGTACCACTCCAACACGTCCTTTGGATAGTGGCACGAAGCGAGATCCGGCCAGAAGATGGTCGGGCCCTCGTGCTGCTTCGATAGTGGTAGTAAGCGCTTCTGTAGGCACTCCTTAAGGTAAACCTGCCCGTTTACCGTGCCGGTCATCACGAAGGGGGCGCTCCGCTTTCCGCAAGAGCAGATCACTTGCCACACCATGTACTTTTTAGCAAACTTGGATAGTTTCTGCTTGCGAATCTCCTCCGGAACGCTGAATTTGTCCTCTGCGGAGAAGAACAACAGGCCCGGTAGCTGACGAAAGTCGGCTTTGACGTAGGTTTCGTAGTTCATTACCAGGCAATGCGGCTTCGTCAGCATTTCGGTGTACAGCTTCCGGGCTCGCGTCTTCCCCACCAGGTTTTGCCTTTCGTCGTGGTTAGGAGCCTTCTGAACCTTGTATGTACGCAGGCCCTCCCGCTGCTTGGTCCGCTGGACGAATGAACTTGACAAATTCAGCTTATTGGCGACATCCCGGACCGAACTTCTCGGATCACGTCTAAACTGCTTAACTACGCGCTTGTGATCTTTTTCACTGACGGAGCATCCATTTTTGCCATTCTTCACCTTCCGGTCGATGGTTAGGTTCTCGAAATATCGTTTTAGTACTCTGCTGACCGTGGATTGGACGATTCCCAACATCTTACCGATGTCCCGATGTGACAACTCCAGGTTCTCGAAATGAGTGCACAGGATTAATTCACGACGCTCTTTTTCGTTCGAGGACATTTTTCCAAATTTACAAAAAATTGACAGTGAAGCATGGCCAACGTGATCTATACACTCTTATCTGATTATAAGCGAAAGCTGAAGATATAATTCCTAAAAATTTAATTTCTACAGCGTGTTTTCCGTGATGCAATTTGATGTGACACACCCTTTATAGGAACGCTAATTTTTCATGCTATGATATGTCATTATTTTTTAGTAGTTGAAGTTATATTCGTAAGCGCTTAAGCGTCCAGATTTCGATATGGATGCAATAAATGTTTCTATGATTGTTCAGTTGCAAGCGCACTGAAGGGTGAACCGATGCATGAGATGCAATCCCCCGACGCAACACCATAAAGCTCAATCCTCTGCTCTCCCGCAAACAGGATTGAACTTGCTCCGCCAACGAATTGGAGGATAGTTTTCTGCTGCCATACAAATGAAACACAAATTTCTGCATAACTCAAACACTAATCAAGCAAATGGAGCCAAATTTGGCATGCGAACGTTTTAGGAGACAAAAAACATTTCTATGGTAAATAGACACTCTTCCTTCCTCTCTCTGAGGAGTTTGTACTCCCCCCCCCCCCCCTCTCTATGGGGGGCTACCATACAAATGAAGCATAAATGTGTGCATAACTCAAGAACTTATCAAACAAAATAGAACCAAATTTGGCATGTGGAGGTTTTAGGAGACAAGAAACGTTGCTTGAGTGGTTTGACTCCTGGTAACGAAAAATAAATTTTGGGCGGGACGAAGTTTGCCGGGTCAGCTAGTGCTAAATAAAACCGTTTAAAAGTATAGTATAAAAACTATATATTTCATGTTTTTGATTTTTTTATTATTCTACATATCCAATATTTAAATTTAAGGCCTATTGTATCAAATTCCGTTTGAAAATCCTATTCAAATTGAACGAGAAAAGTGTCACCCACATCTGGGTGACGGGGCGACCAAAGTGTTAATGTTTGCAGTGCCATTGTGAACTCTCGCTTAACTTATGGCCTAGCGCTAACGATACTAAGAATTCTTACCTTGCTGGACAAGTTTACATCCACATACAACAGAGCCATCCGAGCCACCTCGGGTCTTCTCCCGTCTACCCCAGCGGATGCAGCATGCGCCGAGAGCGGAATACTCCCATTTCGGTTTTATATAATGAAAGCGGTATGTCACCGAACAATTGGCTTCATAAATAAGACAGTGGAACCGAACGGAGAGGGTTTTCTCCTCACAGAGACTAACCGCCTCCTCCACTAATCTACCAGTTAGGAGCTCTCACCAGTGGCCGGGATCCATTGGAATAAAGCTAGACGCTGGGATCAGGAGCGGCCTCAAATCGACACCACAATCAATTCAAGGTTGGTTCGAACCCTGTTTTCGTCCGAAAAATTGTCACAAAACTACTGTTACATACACTATTCGTTATTCGGAAGGCTCTAAAGCGCTAGAGAGTTCGTATAGGAGTGACGGGACCATACCTCACCACATATCACCTAATCGTCCGTCGGACAACCCAATTCTTGTTGTGTCAACAAAAACTTTCTGACGCACGTTCCGACACCACATTAATGTGGATACCGGGACAAACTGGGATCCCTGGGAATGAAGAAGCGGACCACCTTGCAGTTTTGGGCCGGCAAGTGACGTTTTACACGAAGTTAGTCCCTATAGACGATCTTAAGACATGAGTAACCACGTGACGACTAACGACCACGTAGGATAAGAACAGAAGAAAATGCTTGACAATCTAGCCAAAAAACACGGGGCTCTCATGTGAATTGTAATGATAGGGAATCATATCCTCCACAATTTGAAGAGCCCCCTCCAGGACCCTTCCTCGTAGATTCATTGAAAGGGCATTTAACCGCGCAAATCAACATTTCGCAGGAAGTTCCGTATGAAAAATAGAGATAGCCATTTTCACTGGTACACAAACTATACATACCTTATATACCGTCCCAGAGAATCGATTTTTAGCATAAAAATATTACGAGATGACAAAAAATTTCGACCTTTGATGCAATTTGAAGACTTTTGGAATCAGTATATTTTTTTTTAAAATCTCGATTTTATGTAAATGACAATCTGCGAAAATCCGTGACATGAACGAAAGGAAGGAAAAACTCTCTTTTATTCAGCAGATCAATAATCCGAAGCATATTGTCAAGAAGCCCAAGACTTCATTAAAATCTAACTGAAAACTCCTGCAGTGGTCTACTCAGGGCAGATTCCTATAGAGCAGGGGTTCTCAAACTGTTTTGGGCAAGAGACCCCTTTTCCAGAATTAAGTTATACCTTAGACCCCCTTAGCTAAATTTCTTTGAAAATCCTATCATTAGTTTTTTTTCTTACTGAATAATTATTAACTTGAAAACATTCAGTTAAATACATATACTCAAATGAATGGAAAATGTTTAAATGAATAAACTTGACATTATTTTCTAACGGAGGCGATCTTGCGTAGTGGTAACATCCGCACCTCTCACACAAAAGGTCACGGGTTCAATTCACACTCCTGACATTCTTCCAAGAAACGGAAGTAATGTGACAAACCAGCCAAAGGTGTTGAAAATCACTATAATACAGAAAAAAAAATTTCTCATCATACTCAACAAAATAAATAGCGATAAAATTTAGTATTTCGAATCGCAAACCAATCTATCCACAACTACCAAAATATCAAAAAACGATTTAATATAGGTTGGTTAAGGCCTTAAATCTCCGCGTTCGTTGATTTTCAAATGGTTCCTCCGGTTTCGTGTTGCTTGTAACCATAATGAACGCTTTTTCGACAAAGTATGATGATGAAAAAACGAGAAGGTATTTTTCAGCAATGTCCCATATCGCAGGTTACTGTTTTTCAATGTTTCGTTATAACTAGAACATATGACAACCTTGGTTGTACTCCTGCCTCATCTGTGCTGATGATAATCAACTGTTCTTGCATTATCACCTTGGCTCATTTCATGGATGTGATATACCACTGATTTATTATTTTTGTTCTTTTGTATATTTTAATTTATTAGTTTTGAAGATCTAAAAACATTTCAGTAAAATCCTTGCGTAATGCGTCCAACTGAGTGATATATGATAATATAACATGGTCTTGAAACTTTTGTGATAATTTTGAAAAATGCGGAAACTGTGAATATTCTCCTCTGCTGAAATTGTGTTTTGAAAGTTTTGTCAGAAGGTTCGATATTATTGATATTGTTTCAATCAACTTGAAATCGTCACCCTGCAGCTGAAACACAAATTAAAACATAAGATGGAAATCTTGCTTTGCAAGACTCTTGGTGGTCAGCGAACTCCAGCGTGTAGAAGTAGCCGAGTAAAGATTTCGTCGTTTTTCTCATATAGCTGAGCAAATGGTTGAGTGTTTAAAGAATTGCTTCGAAGGTTTTTGATAGCACTCATAACACATAGTAAGGACTGAAGCTATCTAAGGCTCAGGCTAAAAAAAAAACTCCTGACATTCTTCCAAGAAACGGAAGTAATGTGACAAACCAGCCAAAGGTGTTGAAAATCACTATAATACAGAAAAAAAAATTTCTCATCATACTCAACAAAATAAATAGCGATAAAATTTAGTATTTCGAATCGCAAACCAATCTATCCACAACTACCAAAATATCAAAAAACGATTTAATATAGGTTGGTTAAGGCCTTAAATCTCCGCGTTCGTTGATTTTCAAATGGTTCCTCCGGTTTCGTGTTGCTTGTAACCATAATGAACGCTTTTTCGACAAAGTATGATGATGAAAAAACGAGAAGGTATTTTTCAGCAATGTCCCATATCGCAGGTTACTGTTTTTCAATGTTTCGTTATAACTAGAACATATGACAACCTTGGTTGTACTCCTGCCTCATCTGTGCTGATGATAATCAACTGTTCTTGCATTATCACCTTGGCTCATTTCATGGATGTGATATACCACTGATTTATTATTTTTGTTCTTTTGTATATTTTAATTTATTAGTTTTGAAGATCTAAAAACATTTCAGTAAAATCCTTGCGTAATGCGTCCAACTGAGTGATATATGATAATATAACATGGTCTTGAAACTTTTGTGATAATTTTGAAAAATGCGGAAACTGTGAATATTCTCCTCTGCTGAAATTGTGTTTTGAAAGTTTTGTCAGAAGGTTCGATATTATTGATATTGTTTCAATCAACTTGAAATCGTCACCCTGCAGCTGAAACACAAATTAAAACATAAGATGGAAATCTTGCTTTGCAAGACTCTTGGTGGTCAGCGAACTCCAGCGTGTAGAAGTAGCCGAGTAAAGATTTCGTCGTTTTTCTCATATAGCTGAGCAAATGGTTGAGTGTTTAAAGAATTGCTTCGAAGGTTTTTGATAGCACTCATAACACATAGTAGGACTGAAGCTATCTAAGGCTCAGATTTTTTGCTGTCTGATGCTGTCTGTGAATCACGCAGTGAATGACCAGTACCTTACGCACTTGTAACTTTGAGCGAGCTGTAAAACCACGATGACGACCAACCAACCATGGAATAGCTTTTTCGGTAAAAAAAAAAACGATCGATTCTCAATCACTTTATTCTAGTTCACTTAATTTAGCCATGTAAATACCCTATAATCTCTTGAATTAAATTAGAAGTTGAATACATTATCATTCAAGCTTCAACGCATTTCAAAACGCATATAAACTTGCAACCTAAGGACAAGCTTGTTCTACAGTAAAATATAGAGAGCATGTTTGGACATGACTTTGATGATGACTTCCTTCGTGTTAAATTTGGTATATGTTTAAAATTCAGAGAAATATTGAACATGCCTAGAGGACTCGTACGCTCAAACACATTATCTTACACGAACCTGTTCACGTTTTTTACTCGCCGAATTTTTCATCTTGTACTTTTTGTACTTTTTTATTTTCATCTTGTGTACACACTCATCGTCTTGTTGAGTTTTTAAAATGTACAGCAATAATATTTTCTACTAAGATGTTAGTCATTCTCATGGTTGCATACACATTCTACTAAGCATATTTTCTACTAAGATATTAGTCATTCTCATGGTTGCAAACACATATACAAAATATTCTGTGTTTTACAGATTTTTCTTCAAATTTTAGATAGAGAATCAGTATATACAGAATTACAGATTTTCTGCAAAGATACAGAATTTAAAGATATTTTTTTTCCAAATTCAACCTTCTTACTAATAAACTTTGTTTTTTCATCGTTGAGTCATAAAGATATGTACCTTGATTTATAAAAACGTTGAACCGTATGAAATGTCACCTCACTTCTCCATCCCTGCTATGGATGTTTTTGGGACACTTCTTGATAATTCCACTTCACAATGTCAACAAAACAATGTTCTGAAATCGGTTGGCTTCCACAATGATGGATTTAATTTTGAAAGCAAAGAATTATGTATCGACTCTTGTGGAGGCGATCTGGCGTAGTGGTAACATCCATGCCTCTCACGCTGAAGGTCTCGAGTTCAATTCTCACTCCCGACATTCTTCCAAAAATGGAAGTTAAAGTGACGAACCAGCCAAATGA
Source organism: Toxorhynchites rutilus septentrionalis (assembly GCF_029784135.1). Classification (NCBI taxonomy): domain Eukaryota; kingdom Metazoa; phylum Arthropoda; class Insecta; order Diptera; family Culicidae; genus Toxorhynchites; species Toxorhynchites rutilus. Next base: position 125,835,859 of record NC_073745.1, read on the forward strand.
GTTGAAAATCACTATAATACAGATAAAAAAAAATGTATCGACTCAAGAAGGAGCGTCAAATATGAAATTGACTGAAAATTGAATAAAAGCAAAGTTCAACAAAACCATGTATAAACATCATACAAGAAAACTTTTTTTATAAATTATTTTGTTGTATTGATACGACTTAACACTTTACCGACCGGTAGCGGTTCGAACATACTATGCCCTTTTCACCGCCCATTCAGCCGCAGATCGTCCGAAACACTACTAAGTGTTTGCTAAAGCTAAAGTTTTGAGAAAAGCACCGATTATCTGAATAAAGAATACGAAATGCTTGCTGCTTGCTACTTGTCAGCCTAACCTAAAAAAATCTAACAGAAAGATCGAAAGTCGATTAATCGACAACCGGTCGGTAAGCGCTGTGGAGCAAAAGTCGAATGATCGACGGCCGGTTGGTAAAGTGTTAATATTATACGAATATTTATACGACCAGAATAAGACAAAATAAATTCAAAATGAAAATAAACCTTTTTCCATTTTTTCCGTTAGTTTTTCGATACAGATTTTTTTTGCTAAAAATACAGATATACTGATTTATCCAGAAAATTTTACTGGATCAAATGTGGAAACCCTGGTCATTTTTATAACAGGGTGGTTCACGTAACATAACTTATGGAGCATCTTAAATATTTCAAACAAGATCTTGTGTTATTTTATAGGGGTCGATATGTAGATCCCGTCGACCCCCAAAATTTTCGATATCGACCACTTTGAGAAACCCTGCTATAGACAATCTATAGGCTATTCTGGGCAACAAATAAAACCGGTACTACAAAGATTGATACATACTTCACAGTCTTGTTGCGGCCCTGGAATACTATTGAACTCACGAAACAGGAAGTCTACTGTAGATGCTACCCGAACAGTGATCGCAAAAGTAATGCAGTGCTCCATACATAGGCGGAGATCTCGTTCGTGGTAACGGTCGACACCAAGGGCGCTTTCAATAAGACCGAATAACGTCGAGTTTTACTAAATACCATAGATATTGCCTACGGATCTGAATTGCCATTAAATTCAAAGTAATCCATAGATCTGGCATCTCTGGGACTGTCGAGTAGCCAATATAGACTGTCACAGCATTCGGGACAAGGGAAACCGTTGTGCACGCGGGAAAAAAACACCCCCTTTTTTAGGATTGCAACGTTGGCTTCAGTCATTTCCCTCCCGGAAAATAGATAGATTTTTAATTAAAAAATATCCATTTGTGGAATATTGTACGAAAATAATATGAAACAATCGGAATCACAGTACCGAGCGGCATGGCGTGAGGCTAAGTCAAACAGACGAATAGACAAGATGAGCTGAGAACCCACCGTGTTTTGCACAAAAGTGAATTATTGTGATGTATCGTTATTGGAAGGATGCGAGAGAAACACTTTTCTGCTCCTAGCTCCTGTACCGATGAATCATGTAATTGAATGAGCTGAAAATCGCATCTTATGCATGATCATATCGTGTTCTTTTTTAATTAACTTTCCCATTCTGTTCCTATCGGTGTTCGTGTACCCTCTGACACATCCGGTGAAGCTTTCCTCTAGTTCAGTGTTGAGATGAATGCGTCGAAAATTGTTCGCTCCACTTGATAGTGGTGAGAGTTACACTGGAACAAATAGCCAAACATATTTCATTTTGAACAATGATGGAGACACATCATACTCCATTGCCACATGTGCTATGCATTCGCACGTATGAACGCGTGAATTTTTTGCTCCTCTGAATTCTCCCAATCGATGAGATCATTAATCATGACGAAATTGCAGAATACCTTACTAATCAAGGAATTTCTGCTCTACTCGTTAATTATATTGCTCGATATGTCGACAGCAAATAATTGCAATGCACTTAATTAGAAAATTCCTCTCGATGATTGATATACTGCTATTAAAATGGACTGTGACCCGAGAGTATGCTATTTCCGTTGGAATCATAAGACCGGGCGGCCAACAGCAACCAACAGCTCCGAGTTTGGTGTGCCTCCACCCGAAGCAACCCAGACGAATTCAATGCAGTGCCAAACCGCATTCGTTTTCACTCTTGTGGGTGGTCATTAAACTAAATTCAATTAAACAGCTAGTCTCTTGTTTGGTCTCCCGGACGGAACCGGAAAACCTGTCAGATAAATGTTTGAAAGCTAAGAGCTACACATTCTAATGCATCTTATATTCCACTTCTCTCCAGCTGCATGTCTACACGCAAAAGTTTGTCCCGCCAATCTCGCTCCGAATGGGATCGCCACCTCGTTGAATGGGATTTCTTCAGTTTCTTAGTTCGAACAGTTCCAACTGAATTCAGTTCTTCAGAAACATTCTAGCCACAGACCAACCACCTGACATTCGGATTGATCTGGCGATGACAAGTTTCGGCCGAGTGTGCTCCGTAATCGGTTCGTAACTGCAAGCTAACCTTACCCTGAATGGCTTTTGAATACGAAGGATTAGTTATAAATCTATTTTATGAGAAATAAATGTAATTCAGTCGTGCCACATTGTAATTCCAATCAACGCAACGATTGAAAAATAAAAGGTATGTGAGATTTTCCGTTGAGATCCATCTCCATTCTCAAACGTTCCCAAAGTATCCCACTCTTCGTTGACTTTGAGAAACAGTAATTATGAGGCTGTAGAATCATGAGTTCGTTTTTCTTCAAGAATGATGCCATTCATAACACTTTTGTAACATAATTTCCAAAGAGTTGATTAGAAACATATCAACTCAATTCCATGGCAAATGAAGCGATAATCTAACACGTCGCAGCATCCCGTTCGGAAAGATATTAACTGACCGGCCCGGGTAACGAGAAGTGTTCACAGGGGACTTTTATTTGCTTGCCACCACACGAACTCACGAGTAGTCGTTTCCGTTAATGCGCCATAAAGGAGTGTATAATATTTATAGTATCTGCAATTTCATTTTCTTGCGAAATACCGCACATTCGTTATGCTGCTTCATCTGGATTCTGTAAGTCACCACAGGCCGCAATGTTTCCTTTTGATTCGGTTTGTTTTTTGCCCTCCGAGGTTACAACGAGCCAGTGCTAGAAAACCAGTGCCTTCAGTGGAAAATCAACTCCAAGATTTTTGCTGTCTTTCTGCACAGCACTGGTGCCTGCCTGCTCATCGAAACGATGTCGATGTCTCCTTTTGGCGTGTAATAGCAATAACTTTATTTGGCGATAAATAAGATTGCAGTCCAGTTTGTCTGACATGGCTAAAAGATATGAATATGTTCAGGATACCTCATTTTTACCAAACATGTTGTAATTGAATTTAGTTGGAAAAAATTGCATCATCGAATTTCAAAAACCGACCATGTACATTTTGTTTATTGGCCCAAAAAATGATCTGTGCAAAGTTTCAGCTCGATCGGACATGATTTAGGGGTGCCTCGAAGCACTCAATGTTTTGAATTTTTGATCCTCGAAAAGGAATTTTGGAAAATCAAAATTTTTTGTCGATGCCAAATGACCGAAAATCAACCTTTTGGGACTTGAAGGAACCTGAGAGGCAATGAAGTTATGGAAAAAAACTATCGAATTTAAAGAACCGATCATGTTTATTTTGTTTAGTCGATTTTCGGCCAAAAATTTTTTTTCGAGATAACACCAGATCTCGACGTTTCATGCATTTTTGAGTCATTTGGCATCGAAAATAGAATTGAAAGATTTTCGCGGATCAAAAAATTGAAATTTTTAGTGCTTTGAGGCACCCATAAATCATGTGCGATTGAACTGAAACTTTACACAGATCATTTTTCTGGACCAATAAACAAAATGTACATGGTCGGTTTAAATTCGATAATTATTTTTTCCATACCTTCACTGCCTCTCAGGCTAAGTCCCAAAAGGTTGATTTTCGGCCAAAATTTTTTTCTCGAGATGACACCAGATCTCGACTTATCATGCATGTTTAAGTCATTTGGCATCGACAAAAAAATTCGATTTTCCGAATTTACTTTACTCCCCCCTTGGAAGATTTTCGAAGATCAAAAATTCAAACTTTTGCGCTTTGAGGCACCCCTGGTGCATTCGTGGCCGAGTGGTTAGCGTTTCACATTATCATGCCGGGTGTTCGGGTTCGATTCCCGTTCTGGCCGGGGGAATTTTCGTCAAAGAAATTTCCTTCGACTTGCACTGTGCTCACGCGTATTCTAGAGCTTGCCCCTCGGAATACATTCAAGGCGTATTATTTGGCTTAAGAAATCTCAACTAAGTATCAATAAATGACGCTAATTAATGCATATGTTGAGACGGCAAAAGTTCCACAGGGAACGTTAACGCCATTCAAGAAGGCACCCCTATATCATGTCCGATCGAGCTGAAACTTTGCACAGATCATTTTTTTGGGCCAATGAACAAAATGTACATGGTCGGTTTTTGAAATTGTACATGACCATTTTCTCTGCCACCCTAGTGTGCAGGCATCGATGTTTGAGTCCAACGTGGTTTGACAAACGCTACAGGTGAGCTAGATTTTTTTGTATCATACACGAAAATTACTCACACGTATAAAATAGCGTGCAGTATGTGTACGCTGTTTAGCACGCTTTTTACTAATACTAACGCGAGGACCTTTATAGCATACTTGATAAATGTCTAAATTCTTTGATTTGAGTTCACGATGGGTAGACAACAAACCGTCCATTGATGGGGTAACTTCTTTTTTGCATCAGAAATCATGTTTCCGTTCCTCTTTATATGGACGTAAAAATAATATTGCGTACGCGGGTATGAATTAGTGTCAGGGGTAAATGGAAGTGTGGATTGAAGTCAGTTGAATGAAGAGGCAGATTTGTATTCATTAGTTGCGTCAGTTAAAATAACCACTGACTGGACTAGTTCACCAGTCATCCTCGCTAGTCAACGCTAGTCAATTCATTTTCTAGTCAAGTCACTTTTTGTTGGCGGCTACTGCTGAAGCAGTTCTAGTTGAAGCTAAGCTACGGAGAGTAGAGTCGGTTTTCAATTTTCACCAAATCGCCACCAACCGAATATTATTGAACCTCTAAAATACATATAAGCTTCCACTACTGAAAATAACTCGCAGATTTGCTAAGCTAATCGATTCAATATACTCAAGCGAATCAGAAACATCAGATTTTTCATCAAGAATCTCCGATGCGGGACACCGCGTTCTGAAACAAAGTCTACTCAAAAAAAGACACAGTCAAGAACAAACAGAGCAATCACATTCCCAGTCACCGGCCAACCGAATTGGCCTCGGAAGCCAGCTCTCAATCCGTACACTTTTGATCAAACGGAGTATAAAACACATAACTCTTGATGCATTTTTAGGATTTCCGATTATTTATTTATGATGCGGGAAAAGATTACTAGGCTAACGACGAAGATGTTTCGTTTCTTGCTGCCTCTTTTCCCCGTCCCCAGTGCTAGCGCAACATTGAGCCGAAAATCTGTCCGGTAAATTTTGAAGCGCCACCACCCAAATGGAGCAAATTGCCAAGTGGACCGTGCTCGGAGGGTTCAATGGGTGGGGAAATTCTCACTCAAACGACCACGGGTTCGGAATAAGGTTAATTTATAATTTGTAAATATTTAGTCCTTATGGTTCCCGAAGTGCTAGTCACAGGACAACGGCAAATGTGCAATCATGAGTTCAGTTCGCATTATAGGGGAATAAGGCGTCGAACAAGGTGTTTGCTGTCAACGATTGTTAGCTTAGGCTATGATTCTAATATGGATTATTGATTATTAAATATTGTGTGAATTCGGGAGGGTAAATTAATATGCGGTATTAGGTGCTCTTTAGAACTCCACAATCAATTTTAGTACCGGGAATGCCGTTTTACCACAACAGACAGCAAACAAAGCTGGAAGCTATGAAGAAACCCCAAAACTAGCAAACGGTGCAATATAAAGACGTATAGATGCTGACTCCTGCCCAGTACCGTTGCTCTCAAATGGCAAAGACCAAACCATAAAACACTTCATAAGATGCTGGCCGCATGTAAACACATTCAAACGGATAGGGGAAGCCAACTCGTTCTATAACCAGATTCGGGCGATAGTAGCCGCCGGTATACGCGAAACATGGACTTTGCATCGGTTCTGGAGCTGTTCAAATGATTCTACAAAACGTTAAGAGGCTAAAAAGAGCTTGCCTAGGCAGGACGGTAAAATATTTAGTGAGAAATTTCGTTATAATTAATGCATAAACTAACAAACAACAGGACTTTAGCACACTGCCAAACACACGAGTTTTCTTTCCATTCCAAGGAGTAGAATACCCTCAGGACAATTTATTCAAGCGAAACTAATGACAATGCATGTTTGGTTACAGAGGCGGGAGTGGGTGCGAGAGGGAGGACAACTGAGCTCGAAAGGAAATTGTTTCCTTGAAACGGCACTGGAAAGTTTAACAAAGAATATGAAATGAGTAAATAATGCAATTTGGAATTTATAAAACAAAGTTTAGACAAGAGTTGAAACCCATTCCGGACAGCACCTCTCAAGTACCAGAAAAGCGGTAAATGAGCACACACATTCATTGACCGAAGGCAAACATGTTCCCTCAGCTTGCACTAATACACTCTTCTGAGGCATAGCAAGAAAGTGACCATCTTGAGAAGTTTTCACAATTTACAAAACAAACAAACACTCGGGAACCAGCCTCACTTCATGTTATTCATTATCCCGAGGTTTTGATCGCAATACGAAAGGTATGCGTTCGAAATCGTTTTACTACTTTTATTCGAGAACCCGAATAGGTTGGCCAATGTCCATCTTCCTCACAGCAACTGTGTGCAGTTTTATGAATTTTTATTTCCGTCCCCTATCAGACTATTGATTTTTTTTTTCACTGAAAATGCACGTTTACTGTTTTTGCATTTTTAAAAACATTTCATACAAGATAATGTCCATTGGATGTTGCACATTTTCCCCATCTTCCAGGCAATTCAGGAACGCCAAGTAAAAAAATTGAAGAGTAGTATCCAAGACATGACCGCACTGTTAACGTTGGACTACGGACTTTTTCCGGCAAAAAGAATGAAGCATTTTAAGAATGATCTCTGTAGTAAAAATATTTGATACAACGGACAACGACCGATGAATGAATGTATTAGAAAAAATCGTACAGCAATAAAAAACCATTCTGATCGAATTGTTGAATTGAACGACTGTATTGAGTGGCACTCAAACTACTTGCATACTCAATAAACTTGGTGTATCGAATATCTAAGAAGTTTTTCAGTATCCATAGCAGCAGCTTTCGCTTGGTGGCAATAAAAAGTCCAAACGAAGTCAACGAAGAAGATATGTTCTTCACACCCAGCTTGAAATGCACTTTGACCCGAAAATAATGCTCGAATTTTTTTTTTATCCCATCCGTTTATTTGGCTCATTTAGCAATTCAGCTGTCACAGAGCCGAATTTATTCGTATACATTTTTTATGTTAAGATAACTATTGTTGTATATTAATTAGGCTTAAGATTCCTATCCATCGATAAACATTTGTTTTTTTTTATGTATAACACAGTAGCTGTTTAGGCCTAAGAATATTCCAATTCTATCGATACACAACACATGCCGAGTATTCCATTTCTATCGATACACAACACATGCCGCCTTTTTTCGGCGTTAGAATATTCCTATTGTTCGAATGTTCACAGTTGGATTGTTCACAACGGGACTGCTGATATGAGGCTTCCATTGCTGTGTTAGAATTAGCACCAATTACCGATGCAGCAGATCGTAATGTGAGCGGTAAGGGACTGGGATTACCGACACATGATGATTGTTGCGTGGACGTAGTAGCTAGAATAACACACAAAGATGGTCAGTTGAGGGGCCCTGAGTTATTTGCTCATGATCGTTCGCTTAGTAGCGGACACGCAACCAATTAGGCTACGAAGACCCCCTGATCGAATTCGAATTCACGAGGATTAAATGATCGATCGGAAAAAGCCACCAATAAGTCTGAACACTTTCCTAAATTCAAACAAGCTCTCTCAACAAAAAAATAAGATCAATTCAATTTTTCATTACTTCGAATATTACCTTACCTTGGTTGATGCATTTGATGCATCGAAAGTTCTAAAATAACTTTTCATTTTGGTAACTTTCCATTTTTTCATCGTACCTCCACCGGATTGAAGAGCAAAAAGATTCAAGAAAAGATCAAAATTACACTGCAGTGTAGATTCTTTCATTCATAAAGTGGGATTTAGTGCGCTTAGATCAGGGGTACTCAAACTATTTTGGACAAGAGATCCCCTTTCCAGAATGAAGTGATATCATCGACTTCCTATAGCCAAAGTTCTTTAAAAAAATATATCTTTACATTATTAATACAAAAAACTTACCAATTCACAAAGATTGAGGTTGGTTATGTGAAAAAACTTGACAACATTTTCTCATCATTAAATGGATATAATTAATAATTATTAATGCAGTAATTAATAATTATTAATACAGTAATTAACAATTATTAATACAAATTACAACAATAATACTTTCTATTAAAATATTAGTCATTTCTATAACAAGTTGGTTCACGCAACACAACTTATACAGTATCTTGAAATTTTCAAATACGAATTTCTGTTAATTAATAGGGTTCATCGGTCCAATCAAGTTCATGGGTCCAATCGCAGAACTGCTCATTGATTGATCTTCTATTCGACCCCGTTTAATTTACCTTTTACTATAATTCCTAGTATTTCTAACTAATCTCATCATTATAATATCAGATTATTTTCAGACACAATTCTGGTGTCAAACCACTTGCAAATAACATGTTTCTCCGTTACATGGAATAAATGTTTTATACAGAAAATATGATAGAAAAAAGACAGCCCTAAATCGGACAATTCCTTCCTCGAGTTCTGCTCTTATCGACAAATTCGGTGATACTTTTTTATTGGTATAGATAGAAGAAGATATAGTAGTGCGTTTCACACATTAAAATCCATTTCCAGTTTCGAGCAAAGATCAATTTCGCTAGCGCAAACATCAAATGGACTAACAGTACTTGTTACTATGTAATTATAGATAAGGGAATTTATTTTTCCGAACTTTCCCTTCTTCCTTCAGAGTATTCCGGAAATTTTCAATTGTCATGTATGGTTGGAATAATTTTTGTTGAAATACGTTGAAATGTGTTTCCCTGCATGCATTTTTGTACTCCGGAATATGTATAACGGTCTACAGCACGAGGAAATTTCGTTGCAGTCTATTGTGGTATACTGCTGTTCACTCTATAGGAAAGGTTGTTCGACTGATGAACGATGTTTGAATCTGAGTAACTTTAGATACCTTTAAGATACCTCTGTACTTAAAGGTACCTCTGCATATGTTTGTTGTCCATCCCTATCGGAAGTCTTGGTGATGCGTTTTCATACGATTCAATTGGCAGTTCATACATGTACTTAGCTGCTAGTTCAAGTATTAACACGGACTAATACTAATTTAAAAAAAAACTTTTCTTCCAGTTTTTCCAGATTGTTTTTATTTTTCCAGCTTTTTTCATTTTTTTTTTAAATTTTATCAGCTTTTTCAAAAAAAATGGTTGGCATCTCTGCCTGGAACACAGTTTTTTGAAAAAAAAAACACTAGGCTAAGAATTTGCCTGCAAACATTAGAACTTACTGTGATATTTGCAGAATTACCACTGTAATTCTAAGTTCAAGTTCTAATAAGTAAGTTGTAAAGCACTATTAAAATCCTGTTTTTGGCTCTTTTTTGAAATCGATACAAAAAAAAATTTTTCGTCAAAGTAACAAAAAATCTTGTGCAGAAATTATTGGAGTTGTCAGAATTGCCTTTCGATTTACGGTACGATGGTTGTTTATTGAATAATTCATCATCAAAGACGAAGGTGTAATTTTTCATTCAAACTGAAATATCTCTGTGTGGGAAGGTCCTACAGGAGTGTTCTTGGGACCAAATGAAAGCTAGTTGATGAGGGTAATTGGATTTGCTGTTGAGTTGGTTAGCAAAAAATTGTGTTATTTCAGAATATTCATGAAAAAACAAAGAAAAATCGATTTTTCATTTCTTCCGGATATTGTTGCTTGATTATATTCTATAGTCAACTGTGAGACACAAACCAAGCAATCACAGTAACCTGATAACGATGATGAGAACTGATGAAACACGAGAGAAATTTGCATATTGATGAAGAGGTAAATTCTACGTGCTCACGCTAAGCAAACGTCAAACACAAACGATAATGAGGGGATTTTGGATTTTGGATGAATTTTTTCCTATTATGTAATAATTCAAATGTTATTCTCAAATGAAGTGATAGTGAAACCAAGGGATTACTCTAAAGAAGCAATTGTGATATTAATTTTCTAGTTATACGAGGGTCACTATTTATATTTCGGGAATAGGAACAAAAACAAATAGTTAAGCTGCGAATATATTTTTATTGTTTCTCAAAGTATTCGCCACGATGATCGATACCCTTTTGCATGCGCCTAAACCAGTTTTCAAAGCATTTATTCCAATCGACACGAGCCTTTTTTTGAGCGATGGTCAAATTATGTGGGATCCAACGTGAACATAATTTTCGCACAACTAAGTGTTCATGTAAAATCGCATATATGCTGGTGGAACTAATGCTTAGGGATGCCTCAATCTCACAATAGGTTACATGACGATCTTGCTTAATCATTTCGTACACAGCATCGATGTTTTCTGGCACTACAGTCGATTTTGGACGACCTTCACGAAACTCGTCGGACAGCGAACTACGACCACGATTGAATTCACTATACAAGCGATACACAGTGGTTTTTGATGGAGCTTCATCGCCAAAAGTCAAATTAAGTTGATTGACGCACTCTTGTTGTGATAATCCACGTCGAAAGTCGTAAAAAATCATCGCACGAAAATGTTCACGATTCAGTTCCATTTTTTTGCCGAGACCAAACTTTCAACTAAATATAAAATAAACAAATAGCGTCCGTATGACAAAATGTTCTGAGTACGTATATCGTCAAAAATGTCAAACTTTACGATGGAACCGTCAGATGGACTCACATGACATCAGTGTTGCCAATTCCCGAAATATAAATAGTGACCCTCGTATCATAAGTGCATCAAGCATTTCAAGATATTAGAACAAAGTCTCCGAAATATGATTAAGAACGGTAGAAGGAAGCATGATAAAAAAAGCCAAATTTGTGAACGTCACGGCGCCCGAACTTAGAAAATGGTTCGGACTTGCTATCCTTATGGTTGCTGTAAAAAAAGCAAGGATCAATGATTATTGGTCAACCATGTCCATCAACGGATACCGATATTTCGCAAAATGATGTCACGCAACCGATTCAGACAAATTTTATCATTTCTACATTTTTCCGACAACAACAATAAACCTGATAATGCCACCGACTTTTCAAACTGCAGCCGATAATTGATTATTTTTCCACAAAGTTTAAAGATAAATTTAATCTAAGTCAAAACATGTCAACGTTTAATGATGATTCCTTCGTTGTGTCCCCGTTTCATATCCCTCCTATCCGATCGATAAACTTTTACTTAGTCGCGACAATACATAGACGCACTCTTTACAGATACACGGGCCAAAGGTTGTGCAGTCCACTGAACATTCAACAAGAGCCAAAGGTTGTACCGCTCATGACAACTCTACACGAACTGATGATTGCGCCGGCTAGTGACCATTCTATCCTGGATTCCTCGAGTCGAGAAAGACGCACCACGCTAGATATGGGGTACAGAATAGGGGGGCGTTGCTGATTAATGGTCAGCTGCATCCCAATAGGAAGTATCCCTTGTCGGGCACAGGTACAGAGCATTGGAGACAACAACATCCCAATTACGAAAACACTTGTAATACTAACCTCGAGCCAACCGCGAGTAATCGGTTACATATTACTAACATAGATAATAAGAAAAATTGTCAAAGTATTGGACTCCCGGCCCCGTGAGGCTAACGCCATATGAGCCTTGATAAAAATATATATTTTGGGAAAAAAAAAATCTCAATTGATGAAGGAATGATACCGTGGCGTGGACGGTAAAATTTTAAAGTTTACAATCCGCGAAAATTACGAAATATGGCATCATTCGGATATTGTGTGATTCGATTACGGGATACATTTCTTCATTCAAGATATATATTCCGGCGTTGGACAGCCTTTAGCAAAAACAGTGACAGAACTATTGACATCTTCTCATGGAAAGTGGCATCACTTCTACATGGATAATTATTACAACAGTGTAGAATTTGCAGAAAATTTACACGAAAAGAAAATTCAAGTTTAGTGTAGAATTTGCAGAAAATTTTCTCGAAAAGAAAATTCAAGTTTGCGGAACGATTCGGCAAAATAGAGAATTTCCGGGCGAATATCAATGTATTTGAAGCTTGTCATCAACGGAAAGGCGAAGTACTAGCATAGGTATGGAGAGCTTCGAAAACTAAAACGATACGAATGATTCCTACAATACATAATGCTACTTTGACTAACACTCAACGAAAATGCAAAAAAAAACAATAATATGTATAATAAAAAAAACTATATTGTATATTGATGAATTTTAATTATGTTTAATCACAATGAAACCCTTTAACTTGAAATTTAAATTTACTTATTTTATATTTATACAAATTTTGGATAGAGATCTCTCCCGTCAATGAACGTATGTGATGTTTGTGTTGGAGAGATGGAACGACTGGCTACTGTTTCTCAATATACTACGCATCACCCACTATATTCTACTCGAGATTTTTTAAACCTTCCCTGCAGCTGCAGTTTAATTACGAAGATAAATATCCAAAAATATCGCAATGTTACAAAAATAAACTTCAAATTCCAAAATTTCGCATTTTTGTTTCATAATTTAGCTCAAATTGTAAATAGAAAAAATCAAATTTTGTTGAAAAAAAAAATTGAGTAATCTAAATAGAAAATTTATTGTACACTGCGAAATAAACAATAAATTGCCTCCTAGTTAAAAAATCATGTCCCATAGGAAATTTGCCATTCTTTAGAGTGAAACAATTTTCTGCTCGGGCAACGTTCAAAGTCATTTATGTAAACATTCGTTAGTGAGCATATTTGTGTATATTTTCAGCCTACATTTGAGGTAAATACCAGTCCAAACTGCTCCAACCATTCTCACAAGGGGGAATGAGCTGTTAAACTGTACCAAACAGCAAAACCAAACGCCTCTTTTCTTCATCGGTGCTATCCCATGCGAAAGACTGCAAAAGTTCGGAAAATACACATATCCTAGCTTAGTTTCCTCATACAAAAATCGGAGCTTGCAGAAACAGACAATTGTCGAAGGCAGCTCCGCATAGCTTAGACAAACAATAATAACAATAATCTTTAACTGAACTAACACACAACACTCTTGAGGCTATTAATTTTGTTCAAATTAGAAAGTTTAGCAGAAAAGTTTGTTGCGCCATCCCGCAAACAAGGCAAATAGCCACATACGAGAGCAGCACTTAGATTATCGTGCCCCGCTGGAGCCCGGCAGCTGACAGGCTCTCAAATCCTAGCTAGCTAGCGCAAGCCGACGGCCGTTGTTTCTCTCCGGTGGGGCTGGAGACAGGCCAAACAGCATCCTGGCCACCACTGCTGCACGGAGCGAAACAACAAGCTGAGCTTTGCAGCTACTCGACGGCTATTCCCACAACAACAGTTCGTTCAGATTTCAGCATAATTATTCAACTTTTATTTAATTAAGTCCGAGGATGTGGGCTCTGAAGTGATTCTTGGCGATATTTTGGACTAGTGGGAAACTTTTAATGATAAGCTCGTGAACTCGAATACATCGGAAGGAAATATTATACTCGTTTTTTAAATGATTTATCTGGTCCAGCGGCATTGATGTTTCCCAATGGTGTCATATGCTGGCAGACATTTCAATCACATGTTCAATGAGGCAATTATCGTATAACTACGATTAGTCTTAGCTGATACTCTTGATATCGATTGTTCCACTGAATCAACACCAAAAGCTTGAATACTGTTCTTATTCAATGGAAAGCAAGCAGAAAATTGTTTATTAAAATAAATACATAAATACTTCACTCAGCACTGACGTTGCACCGAATTGCACAAAAACAGCGAAACCACCGGTTGGAGGCGAAAAACGTTGAACGTGCAGATTATTTGTCCCACCGTTTTCCCGCCCATAAAGCGCCCCTTCCCCCCTCTCATCGTCGTACACAGTAGTAAAAATGCTCTCTCCGCGGCAACAGTTGTACGTACGCTATATTGTATGACGCGAATAGCAAACTTACCGTTCTTTTTTTTTTTTTTTTGCACCCCAAAAGCGTCTGCCGCAACCGTTCCAACGTTCCGTTTGCTGGAACTCTATCTGCGTGTCTGCCGTTTTTCCAGCTCTTTTTTTTCTCGTCACCCCCATCTCAACCGCGCGTTAGAGGGTTTATATATTTAACCATTTTCACTTGTCGCTTTTCTCTGCTCGCGCGAGCTCGTTTATACTATTTTCCCGCCACAGAAATGCCATTTTCCATTTGCAGTTTTCCACTTCGCCAACACTCTATTATTTGGGGTTTTCAACAGTGATTTTATCACGTGGTTTATGTAAATTAGGTGAATACGTATACATAAAACGTTCTGTCTCCGGTGGAAATTCATTTAGCTGCGCGATGTTCTTCCGTAAGCGCTACAGGTTGGTTAGCGCGGCGCGTGGCAGATGATTTGTTGTACCACCCACACACACACACCCAATGTGAGATTCATAAACCGAGCATATTCAGAGAAATACAGCGAGGCTGTCATTGGTAATTTTGAGTAATTCCAAATGAAATCGACAAATGACAAAACATGAGTATTTTTGATTTGAATGAAAGTGTGTATTCCGTTTGGGTTAGAGGGAATATGAGTTTTGCAATTAGGAAATTTTTTGACTCAAGCGTAACTTTTGAAAAGGGCGTATCGATTTGAGTAAGAGAAATCTTTGATAATTTATATCTCAAAAACTATGAGTCGTACCGAAATAGTGTCTTAGAAAGAGTTATAGAGTATTGATGGTTGAATATGAAAAAATGTACACTGAGAAAAAAATTAGTACTCTTTTTTTCATTTACAAAATAAAAATCAATTTGCAATATCCAAAACACATATTTTTTAATTTTTTTTTTATTTTTTCATACAAAATAGAAGTCATGCAGAAAATTAAAAAAATGGGCCCAGGATGGTAAAACTATTTTTGACGAACTTTGTGGAGCATCGAATTTTTAGGAATTTTCGAAACTTCGAATTTTTGTATGTTAACAATAATTTTTAGTCACAAATTATGAATCCTGATGTGATTTAAAACAAAAAAGGGTAATTATCAATCTCCTTCTAAATGTAGCCATTCTCGAAATATTTAAAAAAATTATTCTAATTTATTGTCTTTTTTATAGTAAATAATCCCTTCTAATATGTTTGTCGTGTTATACCGTCGTGTTCATGAAATTTTATGAATTTTCTCATAATTTCCAACAACTTTTCCAAATACATCATCATGGTTCATTTTTTGACTCAAGCGTAACTTTTGAAAAAAGCGTATCGATTTGAGTAAGAGAAATCTTTGATAATTTATATCTCAACAAATATGAGTCGTACCGAAATAGTGTGTTAGAAAAAGTTATAGAGTATTGTTGGCTTAATTTGAAAAAAATATACACTGAGAAGAAAAATTAGTACTCTTTTTTTTATTTACAAAATAAAATTTTAATTTGCGATATCAAAAAATATGTATTTTTTTTTTTTCCATACAAAATAGAAGTTATGCAGAAAATTTAAAAAATGGGCCCAAGATGGTAAAACTATTTTTGACGAACTTTGTAGAACATCGATTTTTTTGGAATTTTCGAAACTTCGAATTTTTGTATGTTAACAATCATTTTTAGCCACAAATTATGAATCCTGATGTGATTCAAAACAAAAAAGGTTATTATCAATCTCCTTCTAAATGCAACCATTCTCGAGATATTTAAAAAATATTTCTAATTCATAATCTTTTTTATAGTAAATAATCTCTTTTTTAATATGTTTGTCGTGTTATACCGTCGTGTTCATGAAATTTTATGAATTTTCTTATAATTTCCAACAATTTTATTGTAATGTAATTTTATGTAATAGTAAATAATTAAAAAGACACTAAATTACAATTTTTTTTAAATATCTCGAAAATGGCTACATTTAAAAGGAGATTGATAAAAACCTTTTTTGTTTTAAATAACATCAGGATTCATAATTTGTGATTAAAAATGACTGCTAACATACAAAAACTCGAAGTTTCGAAAACTCCTCAAAATTCGATGTTCCGCAAAGTTCGTCAAAAATAGTTTTACCATCTTGGGCTCATTTTTTAAATTTTCTAAATGGCTTTTATTTTATATGAAAAAATTGAAAAAAATACATATTTTTTGATATCGCAAATTAAAATTTTATTTTGTAAATAAAAAAAGAGTACTAATATTCCTTCTCAGTGTATTTTATTTTTTTCAAATTAAGCCAGCAATACTCTATAACTCTTTCTAACACACTATTTCGGTACGACTCATATTTGTTGAGATATAAATTATTAAAGATTTCTCTTACTCAAATCGATACGCCCTTTTCAAAAGTTACGCTTGAGTCAAAAAATGAACCATGATGATGTAATTGGAAAAGTTGTTGGAAATTATAAGCAAATTCATAAAATTTCATGAACATGACGGTATAACACGACAAACATATTAAAAGGGATTATTTACTATGAAAAAGACAATAAATTAGAAATATTTTTTTAAATATTTCGAGAATGGCTACATTTAGAAGGAGATTGATAATAACCTTTTTTGTTTTAAATCACATCAGGATTCATAATTTGTGGCTAAAAATGATTGTTAACATACAAAAATTCGAAGTTTCGAAAATTCCAAAAAAATCGATGTTCCACAAAGTTCGTCAAAAATAGTTTTACCATCTTGGGCCCATTTTTTAAATCTTCTGCATAACTTCTATTTTGTATGAAAAAAAATTTAAAAAAAATTGAAAAATATGTATTTTAAATATTGCAAATAGAATTTTTATTTTGTAAATAAAAAAAGAGTACTAATTTTTTTTCGCATTGTACATTTTTTCATATTCAACCATCAATAAAGGGTGTGTCACATCAAATTGCATCACGGAAAAAACGCTGTAGAAATTCGCCCAGTAGACCGATCCTTTTGAAAATTTTAGACAGTAAAATAAAAACTATTAAACAACTTTTGGCATTTTCTTTTTATTCATACTTCGAGCCCAAGCCCGTATGCTCGCACACCCCCGTCCATAAAGTTCTGTACAACGTCAGGTTGTAGTTTTTTTTGAACAGAAATCCATTTTCTCTTAAAGTCCGCCTCCGATTTGACAACTTTTGGGTTCTTCCGGAGGGCCTGCTTCATAATCGCCCAATATTTCTCTATTGGGCGAAGCTCCGGCGCGTTGGGCGGGTTCATTTCCTTTGGCACGAAGGTGACCCCGTTGGCTTCGTATCACTCCAACACGTCCTTTGAATAGTGACACGACGCGAGATCCGGCCAGAAGATGGTCGGGCCCTCGTGCTGCTTCAATAGTGGTAGTAAGCGCTTCTGTAGGCACTCCTTAAGGTAAACCTGCCCGTTTACTGTGCCAGTCATCACGAAGGGGGCGCTCCGCTTTCCGCAAGAGCAGATCGCTTGCCACACCATGTACTTTTTGGCAAACTTGGATAGTTTCTGCTTGCGAATCTCCTCCGGAACGCTGAATTTGTCCTCTGCGGAGAAGAACAACAGGCCCGGCAGCTGACGAAAGTCCGCTTTGACGTAGGTTTCGTCGTCCATTACCAGGCAATGCGGCTTCGTCAGCATTTCGGTGTACAGCTTCCGGGCTCGCGTCTTCCCCATCATGTTTTGCCTTTCGTCACGGTTAGGAGCCTTCTGAACCTTGTATGTACGCAGGCCCTCCCGCTGCTTGGTCCGCTGGACGAATGAACTTGACAAATTCAGCTTATTGGTGACATCCCGGACCGAACTTCTCGGATCACGTCTAAACTGCTTAACTACGCGCTTGTGATCTTTTTCACTGACGGAGCATTCATTTTTGCCGTTCTTCACCTTCCGGTCGATGGTTAAGTTCTCGAAGTATCGTTTTAGTACTCTGCTGACCGTGGATTGGACGATTCCCAGCATCTTACCGATGTCCCGATGTGACAACTCCGGATTCTCGAAATGAGTGCACAGGATTAATTCACGACGCTCTTTTTCATTCGACGACATTTTTCCAAATTTACGAAAAATTTACAGTGAAGCATGGCCAACGTGATCTATACACTCTTATCTTAAGCGAAAGCTGAAGATATAATTCCTAAAAATTAAATTTCTACAGCGTTTTTTCCGTGATGCAATTTGATGTGACACACCCTTTATCCGCGCTTAAAATCGCAACCTAAATATATTAATTTAACCAAATTTTCGGAAGCATTTTTGAGCATGAAAAATAGCGAAAACACGCATTCGTTTTCGAGTGCGATGATGAATTTTTAATGTTCACGCGGAGATAGCTCCACACATGTTCGAAGGCTGCTAGATGCCGCAGCGGCTTATTGTTTTCTAATATCCGGTATGCTTGTAAGAGGCTGCCGAATGGCTTTTCCCTTGGTTGCGTTTGACGGATCTTCCGTTCTAGACTAAGCGCTTGTGGTTCAACATTTTGGAAATCACTCGTGTGAACACGATCCCAGCGGAAAGTTCATCGCGAATGAAGAATGAGTCAAGAACATGAATTATAATCTAAATTTTCTCCAAAGCAGCTAAGATCAAATCACATGGAAAGAAACCCGGAAATGGGGCTGCTTCCAGCGGGATATCGATGCATAATGCCATAATGTTGGATTAATACCTAATAAAGTTAGACTATTCATATGGAAAAAGTCACAAACGGCAATTAGTTAACTACTGTATCGAATGTTTATTTCCATTGATTGATGAAAATATATTCAATAAATTTAGGAGGAAATATCAACTCAACTCTAGTGGTCCATATGGGAATGTGGGGCGTTTCCGACCCTCGCTTCATTCTCGTCCCCGTTTTAGCATGGTGCAACCCTTCTCCGTTGTCATCTTATACATTCATGCGTTTGTTCTCATCGTGGGCTTCCTACCTAACATGCCCCACATTACACAAACCCCCTTTCTCTCTCTCTCTCTCCACAAACAGTGAATTCTATATCTCCAACAGCTGAAAAGACAGAATAAAACCCGAAGGCATGTGTGAGAACACTTTTCGACTCTGTAAAACACCGACACTTGTAGTACTAATAGTGCTGATGACTGCTGCTGCTGCTGCTGTTGCTCTACTTCCTGTCCTCATCCGTTCCCACCCCACCAACAACAGTCACTCATTGAGCACTACCCTGAGGGTAAAGTGGTACACTATCGCGCTGCCTACCAAGGATTTCTCGTGTCCCCATGTAGCAGCTAGACTATCAACTCTTTCCTGCCGCTGCTGCTGCCGAGCTTTGTGCGACGAGAGTTAGCATCATCGCCCAGCTCCATCCTCTTCCGGGCACTGTATTGCGCCAGCAAGTCTCCTGACTCGTTCGAAGCGAGGAGCAAAACGGGGAAGACAGATTCCGAAAACGGATCTACATACAGCATACAGAACTTAATTAAATTCTAAGATGAATTGTTTGAGTAAATTACATAAATAAATAGATTATTTTAATTACATTCTTCTTAAAATTAATGAAATAAATTATTATGGAAAGAGCTGCTCATCTGCCAGTGAGAACACCATTGGAAAATTCCTGCAGGAACATCGTGAAGAACGAGATTGTTTGATTTATGCCCCATATGCAAACACTTGTTGGAGAGTATCACTCAATCTAGAATTGATTTAGTGTGGGGTTTGATGAACTAGATCATAAAAAATGGTTGAACGGCAAATCAGGAGGAAATTCATTGATTTCAGTAAATGCATATACACTTATCCCCCTATTTACACGGTACCTATTTTACACGATTTCGCTTTTACACGGTTTATGAAATAACAGATTTTGAATAACTTGAAAAATGTATATATGTAGTTCATATGTAAGCAAGTAGAATAGGATCATAGTTTTGACTACGCGTGCGATTTTATGTTCCAGAACTGGTAAGTTATCAATTTACTATCATTTTTGGAGTCTTGATGTGTAATTTGTGTCAATTTTTCAAGCTCTTAGAATGCCAAGTGGATCGACAAAAATGAAATGTAAAGGCAAGTTATATCTTCGGCTTTCGGCTGGAAATTTCTTTAATAAATTTAACGATAAATAAAACAAAACAAATCTACACAGTTGTTAATTGAATCTGAGATCTTCCCGAATTCGTCGACTGTTGAACCAGAATCGCATCAGGAATGCTCAAGTGATAGGGATGATTTTATACTAATCAGAATAAAAATACTGGTAGTAGTTTCTTGAAGAATTCTTTGTTTATTTGTATCCAGAATCTATAATGAATTTCATAAGTACATTTTTATAATCGTTTTACATAAATAAATGATTGAATAGAGTATATATTGAGAGTTTATTTCGTTTTACACGGTTTTACATAGCAAATTCGGAAATTTCATTCTACACGGTTTTACCGGGAACCTATCGTCAGTGTAAATCGAGAGATAGGTGTTGTTGGCCATCTCTAGCTGGCTGCGCACCTTCACTATCCAGTAGAACCCTCGGTTTGTCAAGCGAGATCAACAACAATGGTAAGTCTGTCTTCGGGCGGGCAAGCAATAGACAAACAAAAGCTATAGGAAGGAGAAAACGTGTGCTACCGATTTAAGTCGATTTTCAATTAAATTCTAACTTAAAAGACTAAATACTATTCTCGAATAACTTATGTTAAAACTAACATTATTTAGTGAGTATACTTCAAATTAAAATGAACTTAAAACTATAGTTATCCTAATTTAAAATCATTCAAGCATATTATCGTGAGGTTAACCTACACATAAGACTAAAACTAAAGATTGCTCTTAAAACTAAATGAAATTTATGAAGTAACGATAAGGGGACTAAACGTGAGTAAACCTATCTTAACTATGAATTTAACTTACAACTAGCAGTTCAACAAAATTCACATGCAAATTTAATAAATATTAAGAATTAAAACCAATACAATTTATTATGTATTTAAAATTTGCAGGAAAATTATAATCCTTATATGAACATTGAAACATCGTTCTGAGATAATAATCACGGAAGAAAACCCCTCTCCGTTGTTACCACTCGTAACAGGTGTATTGAAAAACAAGGAAAAGATAACCGTTTCCGCATAATTTTATTAACTAGCGTTGGAGGCAATGCATGTTCTCTGCATACGCATTCTCCACACAAGTCTGTTAACAACTGTTTTATTAAAATGTTTCGACGCCAGTGAGTTTGCGAATTTTGTGATTCCTATGAAGCATTCAATTTTTACAATATCAATTAATAAATAACTGAAATAATTATAAACCTGAATTCTTATTATTTTTTCAGTAAGATATTTTACTCTCACAAAATCATCTCTTAAGTTTTCTTTCGACATGAACAAGTTTGTTTATTAGAAGAAAAAAAATCCATATCCCTTGAGATGTACGGACGACTTGTTGTCAAATATATAGCACTTCAGGTTTTAGCCTTCCCAACATTTTCCTAAATAACCGAATCGAATTTTGGCTTTCGAAAAGCATTTTTGTAACTAGAAGTACAGGCAAACTTTTTTTGTGCGGTAGATAGGGACCGCATGAAAAAAGTTTCCCCCGAGAAAATAGCTCAAATCCACGCCGTTTACCGTTCGATTTCTGTTTGTTTCCCTGCTTTGCGATGGGACAGTTTGCCTTTTCGATTGCGCGTGGCTGTGTTGTGGATTTGGTTCATGTCGAAACTTGTTGCTGTCAATCATGTCATGCGCAAACTTAGAGCATTTGACGGAAGGATGGGGATTCTTTAAGAAGTGGATAATTTAGACGCAAATATGCTTTTTTTCTCACTAAAATGCATATAAAACATAAAAAAAAATGGACGATATCTTCGTCAAATATGCTTCTTTTCATATACCGCACACGCACAAAAACAGGTTTTACTATACTAAAATCCACATGAACCGAGCGGAATAAAAAAGATATAAAGCACTAGATATGAAAATTATTTCGGTTAATTCGACTAGTTTCCATTATCCGGTTCCAATTTTGAACCAACAATTAAAAAATCTTAACTTCGTTGCAATATCGATATGAACAATTCCTGGTGAAAAATCAAGCGGAACCTTCTGACCCCAACGTACATATAAAAGCCACTTTAATTTCACCTTAACGTTGAAAGGTAATTTTTTTGTGAAATAAGTCAGATTTGGAATATAATTTTTTTTTCAAACAGTATATAATCGAGTCCAAAGATGTATACAATATATCATATAATCGAGTCTTGGTCTTGGTCTTGGTCGGAGACCAAGAGCATCAGTTTATGTTTTGCCACTGCGTGGAGAGGTCATGAAAGTGCGTCGGAGCGAATGAATTCGTTTTCGCATTTGCAAAAACGATTAGGTGTCGCGTGATCCAATTGCGACCAAGAGCATCAATTCCTTTTTTTGCCACTGCGTGGAGAGGTCATGGAAATGCGTCGGAGCGAATGGATTAGTTTTCGCATTCTGCGTTGACGGCATTGAGCTTCGTTTACTAGTTCAGGGAAGCGTCAAAGAATAATCGATTTTCAGGCGGGGAAGAATAATCTTCAGAAGCTTTCCTGTTAATTGCACTGGATTGAAAAATCACAAGACAAAATGTATTTGGTCGCAGTATTCTATGGATAGAAAATATTAAAATAAACTCTTTCGCTTGAATGTAGTTTTCAATTCCAAGGGGAACTGACAGATTATTTTTCAGCAACGATAACATCTTGCCGGATTCTTCTCGATGATCGAAAAGAGATGTGCGCGTGTGCGCAATTTTCAATGTTGGTACTCTCTTGGTCGCCTTCACTTCTCCTCCTGATGGATCGGCTCTTCTGCACTTCCTCACAGTTCGAAACATACTGAATGTGTTTCACCACCAGAATATCGCTCAAGTATGCTTTTTGTCCGTTATTGAATCGAGAGAAGGTGTGGTTTACTATGGCAATTTGGAAGGCAAACTAAAGGCGAATGAACTCTCTGAGTTTAAAACTTTCAGCGACAGAGCAATAATCGATGGAAAATTATATGATTTTCGAGATGCGAAACATTTTCGACGTTGGTACTTTCTTGGTCGCCTTTTTAGTGGCATCACTCTTCTCCTGATGCTCAATCCCTTCATTAGGGGGGCTTATGTTCATCCTGCGCTGCGATTCCCTTCTGGCCTAAGGTGCACAAACAGGCTCTTGGTGACACCGTTCATCAGCGCTTTCATGGTGAACGAAGTTAGCTTCACCACAACAGCGACAACATGCTCCAATCGCTGTTCAATTATAACTGAGTGGATTTCCGAGCAGCGTTCGCTTATATACCGATTGGCGATTACAATAGCCTGTTTTCAAAGCAATTTTGAGAGTATTGAAACAAGTTTTTGGATCAAAAAGTAACGCGTAGACATTTTATCTTTCGAATGAAGTGTTTCTCATACCATTTCGTTCAGTTGTTTAGGAGCTATTAACGTTCAAAATCTCGGTCTCCGGCGTAACGCTTCCGTTTTCGTATCTTTGAATTTACACCCCGGTATAGAAATTAAAGACGTAGTCCTACGTCAAAAATCATTCTATTTTGCGCATATTATTCGCATTGAATTTTTCATCTCAAGCTTTTTTTTCAACCCATCACAATGAAGACAAATTTACGCGAATTTTTGCGAACTTTTTTCGCCGAACAATTAGAACGAAACCCGGGATCTCTTGCGAAAGAGATCTCAGTTTTGCTCAGTTTCACATCGATGGAACGATGTAAGCAATATTGAAGCTTGCTGCAGGAAAATAAATAATTTTCCGAATTTCTATTTATATTCTACTGAATAATTGTATCGAGTTCGAGATATACTTGAACTTACATTTGTGAGTAATATGAACTTGTTTCACCAATCTCGTTCAACTTGTTTCGTTGTCAGGACGATAGTTTGACAGATTCGCATCAATCCGTACTTCAATGTGAATGACTTTAGCGAAAACATTTCGCAAGAATAAATTTCGCACTTGAAAAAAATTCGCTCATTCTGAAACAAGCATTATTGATTCACTGTTATTATCAGCCTACTGATTCAGATTACAAAATTCAAAATAAAATTCTTGAAAATTACGCCTAGATTAAGCAGTATTGAGAATCATTGGATTTTCTACTAACTGTCAACTGTCTGCTGGCGGTTTTTTGTGACGATAATATATGAGTTACAACCACTGTTAGCTGATCAAGAGTGAACTTTATTACTTATTCTAGACAACACATAAATATATATGAATGTTAGTACATAAACCTCCTCTGGTACATTCCTAAACAACACTCTCGAATCTAGAACAAATTAACGAGTGTCGAGTGAGTAAATATTCCGCCATTCCTTTCTACAATACCGTGACTTCTGTAGAGGTGGACAAAGCCCCACCGATTAATGTCGAGTGAGAGAGCGGAAAAAAACGTGCAGACATTCGGAGAAAAATGAGCCAAATGTAAACTGAGCAAAATGAAACCAAAAGCGACAAAAAATGTAATTTAATATGATTTATGATTTCACCTCCTCATACAATAAATCCCTACATATTATTCGCAAGGGTGATACATTTCATACTTATGTCAGCTTATGTATGTTTTTAAAAGTTTCCGCCAAATGCGAGAGTATCCCTAAAACTAATATGAAAATATTTTGCTCAACAGCTGGAGCGGATAGCTGGACTGCAGTGTTTGCGGAAGATTATGGTTGTTCGGAGTGGTACTCTGCTGTTATTCGGATGGAACGTTCGTCCTTTTTTGCCAAGAACTCTGCGAACATTGCTTCCGCGTCCAGCAGCTGTCTGTGGGAAATTTTTAGCGTCGACTGCGTGATGAATTATCTTGCCCTTATTCGAAACACAATTATTTCCTCCAATTATCAGTATCGGAGACTACCGGAATATCGGAAAAGCTTATCTGCAATATATTGAGAATATATTCATTGTGCTAATTGTTCCCTAGTTATCTTAAGGATGTTCAGCATCTGCCTCTCGCACAATGCTGATAGCTTATGCAACAATACACTACCATTAAATCAATTATGCTACGGGCAATTATTTGTTTGTTTTAATTAGCAATCATATGCGAGTTTAGCTGAATCGCTGCTCATGTGTGCAATAAACGGCTGTTACTACATAAACATAATTTGCACGACAGGCTTGTTATTATCACCACAAGCGTTTCGAGCACCATGGAGCACAATCCCTTCATTAGGGAGGCTTATGTTCATCCTTCGCTGCGATTTCCCGGCACACTGGACTGTTGCGCACTCCACGAACGGAAGCCCGTTTCATGCAGTATTCAGCAGCGGCACCGGCTCTATATCGATGCAGTAATAATCTCAGGAGGAAAATTATTATTAAACGGAGTCTGCATCGGAACTGCATCAAACTTTGATCAGCTGGAGATGATACGATTGATTCGATAAAATATTAAACGGTGGTGCGAACTTGGGGATGTTCAATAGCGCTCGGAGTAAAGCACTGATCAAAGTGCAGTGGATGCAATAAATGATCGCCAATAATTATAATAGTGATGCTGTTGAAGTGCTTGCAATAACGAATGTTAGTCGTAAATAAACGGTACATGAAGACACGCGCCACTATAGTTATAAATGGTATCATAATAACTCAAACTCACAATATCTGTCGTACTAGTTGAACTACAGCTTGTAAACATTTATTGCGAACACACGGTACAAAATGATTCAGTTCGATTGACACCGAAGAGTTGAATCCAGTATGGACTCAATTCAAGTGCCCTGTTCGTTTTTTCCTCAAATGTGGATTTTAAATATGTTTAAATCCAGTAGTAACAGAAACATGACTTTCATTCCATCGAAGCCGTTTTTTTCCAATTGCTCGTGAGCATTCACGTTCTCTATTCTATTTAACGCCACTCCGAGTGTCGAATCGTCGAATGTCGAATTTTTTTTTTGCCCTTTTCAAAAAGTAGTCTAATTCTTTTCTGAATATTTCAAATATGCAAACTGTCTTAAAAGACCCATGTGTTACACCCACAACGTTCCACTGCTATCTGAGATGTGGCTGCCAACGGCCAGTCGAGTTGACATGAAATTCGTCAATAACACAAACAGTTGAAATTTCAACAGGATATTATCATATATTGTTGTACGCATAGATTAAAGTATATGTTACGTCAATTTCGTTCAAAAGAATCGTTTGTATATTTATTGGGCCCAAATATGATAATTTCAACTGTCCAGTTTCTATAAGACCATTTCAAAATTCATAAGTATTATCAATGAAAAATTCAGAACAATCGGCAGATGTCAATAATTGGTAATCTTGCCAATTCAGTTAATAACCTAGAAAATTCGTGTTGGTATACTAATTACCAACAGTCTGCAGAACGCATTTCTCGATATTTTCCCATGTCTCCGAAATTGCGGCCTTGAATTCATCAAACATGGTGTACTGCCTTCCTTTAGCTTAGATCCTGCATACAAGGATCTCCAAAAGATATTCAACAGGATTCAAGTCTGGAGAGCGAGCCGGCCAGCCCATTAGTGAAGTTTTCGGACCTGAACACATTGCTTAGTTTCCTTGTTGGCTGGAAATGTGAATTTTTTGCAACGATATCTATGCATGAACGGCAGGAGAAAGGATTCCAGAACATGTATGTAATCCTTGCTATTCATTTTGAAAAATGTGAAAGCTATCTTGAGTTCTGCGGTTGCACAGAATCCAGTCCAAACCATGCAGAAACCTCCACCAAAGTTGCTGGTTAAAAAATACTGTTCCTCCTTCCGTAAATCACGCCAGTACTCGTTGAAACGGACAGGACCATACAAATTGAACTTTTTTTCGTCACTGAAGATAAGTTAGTTAAGTTGAAAATATTTTTGAAAATACCATCTTACATTGAACAGCTTTTCGTTATTGTATATAGCAAAATGTATTCATTTGAAAACATTCCTCGTCATAGCATACCATGTCCCTCTGTCGGTTCATGTGAGTTTTAGCAAAACTCAGACGTCTTTCGATGTGAGACGGTGTAAGATTAGGAGTTTCAACCTTTCTAGCCATCTTTTTTTAAATACTTTTTTCACCCGGGGAATTTAAATAAATTCAAAGATTGTTTTATTTGCATAAGCGATTTTGAGGTATTCGAAGCTGTTCTATTTCCCGCTTATCCTGGTAAGAGAGCTTCGATTTTCATAAAGCTCTTCTCTTTTTATCGTATCCTTGAGGATTCGCCAAATAAGTGGGCACTACATGATGGGATCGTTCAATCCGACGAGCAATTTCTCTGATACCATGGAATGCATCGATTTGCCCTTTTTTTTCTCCGTGAGCATTTTTCCCTTCGGCATTTTCCAGATTTATTGATCAAACCAACTCGAACAACGAAAAATGTATCTGGTCTTATACGAACATGACATTTGAAAAATCCTAAAACATTTTTTTACTCACAGCGCTTGCACACACGTATATGGAAATCGGTTCCCGGAATAAATCGCCACAGAAAACGACTGCAACAGAAACCACCGCTTATAAAATGTGTAGTAGGCTATAAATATTGTGGCGCGGTATTGTATTTCAAAACAAGAATTAACCGGGCAAACGTATCGCCCCAGGCAAACGTAACGCCCCGGGCAGACGTATACCGTCCGACGCTCGCTAGAGCTCGGTCGGACATTGCTAAAGGATCGTATCCTATGTTTCAAACTAACCGGGCAATCAGTGGATCCCAGGTTTGCGTGCGAGACACCGCCGCTTCCGACGGCGGGTCGGCGGTGGACTCGGATTGCGTCATCTTGGCGGCATGGGCCGCCTCGATTCCTTATCCTCGCCAAATGGGGACTTCGTCCCCATTACATTGTCCTCAGAATAAATTTCGAAAAACGAGAACAAGAGAATAAATTTATAATAGAAATGTGAGGCACATGATGTTTTTCCCGCGCCAAATATTTCTAGCCTACTACACTTTTTCTAAGCGGTTGTTTCTGTTGCAGTTGTTTACTGTGGCGATTTATTCCGGTCACCATGGAAATCATGCAGTGTATGGTAGTTACTAACACGAATACACTAGAATGAAACGTTGTTTGTTCACAATGACACAAAGCAGCAAGATCATCACCTGGTGTTATAGAAGTTGGACAGAGTGTATGCATCCCCCCCCTCTTCACCCCTTGAAATCCGTTGTTTTCCCCCTTGGTATCATTGGAATGTTTTCTTCCTGCCACCTCGCATTTCTCGATGTACTCATCTCAACAAATACAAACATCTCGTACCTGAAATTGTTACTCCATGTATGCTGCACTTCAGCATCCTATGAGTAATAATTTCAGGGATGAGACGTTTGAATTTGTTGAGATGTGCCAGCTATCCATTTGTGCTTTTCTCTTACTTATTTCATCTCTGTTCAAGTAATTGATGTTTACGTTTTCAAATAATGTAAACGATGTCTCAATTCATGATAAACAATATTGTATTCGGAATTGTTTCGTCACAAGTTTGTTCATCCAAGCACATTTGCAGCATAGCATTACGAATCTTCAAGAGGTGCAGAATATCAGTCATCTCGATGTGTTTGTCCTCAGTCCATTCGATTACCCGGGCAGGTTCTTGAGCGACATTGTGGGTTCGAGTCAATGGTGGACCTGGAGGTACGATGTCCACCAAAATGGAATCTTCGTCTCCTTGTTTATCCAAGAAATATTCGTCATCCCCTTCTTCTTCAATGCCGTCACAGCCTTTGTCTTCCTTATTCAGTACCAGAGCGACAACGCAACACAAAATTCTTCATCGAGGTATTCCGTTGTTTCAACTGTGTCGATTTCTATCAAGGAAATGAACAATATACGCAAATAAACGTAGTCTTCGTGCAGCAGTATCGTTCCAACTATCCAGCCTATATTTTTCCAAGATCTTGGGATCACCGTTTCGGAGACATCCATCCAAGAAGGAGAACGGCCTTTGGTTCGATTCCCACTCTACTGGAAAATTCTCAGATATTTGGTACGAAAGACTCATGGAACCACTTCTGAAATATGTCGCGAATCATCCATGCATTTTTCAATGCGGTATGTTCAACAGGAATTTGAACGTTTTTAAAAGCCGTTAGGGTCTTAGTTTTTCCAAGCATAAACATTGGGAATTTGTAAGTACCCGTAGTATTTGCTCATTGTCAGTCTTCGTTCAATATTCCTATGCGACTAAACAAGATCTGTTCGACTAGAATCCAATTTTTTCGCAAGTGTAATATTGTTTAAGGAAAACTAGCTCATTGGCTTGATATGTCGATTATCTAATACAGTCTAGTGGTTTAAAAGTTATGAATTTTTGAAAAAAAAATCATTTTTGGAAAAAAACAGAAATTATAAGTCTAAAACAAAAAAAAACATCTCTCCGATTTTTGGATATGTTATGTGAAAAAACTCAGCTTTCAAGAAAAAATAATATAGAATAAAAATATAGCGCCCTCGGTCCCGAGACCATGTAAACTATAGAAAACAAATACAATAAATAATTACGAAAACAAAATTTTTTCAATTTATTTTTCAAATGTAACATTTTTCAAGAAAGACTATCTCATCGAATTTAATTATATCAATCATCTGAATCGGTCCATTAGTTCAAAAGTTATGAAAAATGCATTTTTGGAAAAAAAAAAAGCGGAAAAATGGCCTTATCGAACCACCCTAAAATTGAAATGGACATGGACATGGAATGGCTGAATTGATAATTGAACTAATACCATAGAAAGGAAGCATGGGTAAATTACTCGCCTTCTACAAAGTCTTAAAAATAATTGTGATCGAAATGATATTCAAGAAATCGATAATGAATTTGGGGAGATGCGAAACCTGAATTTTACCGACTTCACTGTAAACGAACGCAATGATGCTTCTTTCTTTTGGGGTAAACTTTTGTCACTACAAAAGAATGACAACAATGTTGCTTTTCCCAAATTGAGAAAACATATTCCAACATTTGTGATTCTGTCCCAATTCTCAGCAACCGTCGAATGATTGTTTTCAGAAAAACAATCTGAACAAAACAAATCTAAGAAAAAGAATAGGAACAACATCTGTGCGAGGAATTCTAGCTTCCAAATATTATATAGCCATGCATAAAGAACAGTCAGGATTATTGAGAATGACACAAAAAGTAAAACAAAAGTGTATTGTTAATGTTTATGATCACAAACAGGATGAGGAAAATTCAAAATTCTACGGTACATTGCGTACTCCACCGGAGAGTATTTTTGATGAATTCATTTAATTTTAATATTTTTATTTTATGAAATTCATATTTTTTCCCAATAAAGTTTTTTCTGGTGTTATTGTCATGCGGACGAAGTCCCCATCTAACGAGGATATGCTACATACTGACACTGTCACTGTATATCCTAATTTTTATTTCTAATATAAAAAAAGAAAAAAAGAAAAATATAAATTCTGCCAGTTTTTTCCAGATTTTTTCAGCTTTTTTTCTTCCAATTTCTCCAGCTTTTTCAAAAAATCGGTTGGCATCTCTGAATCCAGCAACAACGAAGGTTTTGTTCAGAATTACCAAAATTTGCATAATGAGTTGATGTTTTGAAAGAAGTTTGAAAAAAGCAAGTTTCGAGAAAAACACTGATGAAGCTTTGTGCTAAGGCCGTACTGATTTAGATACCATGTTTAGATTTAAATGTAGATTTAGAATTTTATATATCTTTAAGCACATCATTGGGGCCCTTACAGCCCGTTGATGAAAAAAAAAGAAAAAAATATATATACCGCGTCACTGGAATGGCTATAACTCGGTAGATAATGTGGTTTTCGAACATTTTTTTTTCTTTATTATAGTGACTTTCAACACATTTCGGCTGGTTCGTCACTTTTTACTTCCATATTTGGAAGAATGTCGGGAGTGAGAATTGAACTCGTGATCTCTGCGTGAGAGGTATGGATGTTACCACTACACCAGATCGCCTCCACTCCCTTTTAAGGTATATTCTCGAATGTCGAAAACTCAACGATATGAAGAAAAAAATCGATTTTTTTTAATTTCTAAACTAGAGTACTTCCTTAAGTACAAAGCCTCAATAATCCAAATCATGAAGAAGAAGAGCCCCAAGTCTCTAGTTGCTAAGAATACTATAAGGTGTTCGTGTTGTTCAAATTTAAATGATTTATCATGGTTTGTCCACCTCTGATCATGGTTTGCCCGGAAAATGATCGTGGTTTGTCCGGTTTTAGAAAAACCATTTACACCATTTTTGAATGAAGAAATTCGAATTTCCTAGTAGATGTTGCATTTTTCATTGCTTGAGATCACTGTCATTATATTGATCCATTCATAATTAAGGCTTCCTTCAGAATATTGCCCTTTTTTTAATTGCTATTCAAGGGTGAATTTCATTTTAACGCTTTTTCCTAAGTTGCATTAGGGTAACCATGAAAAAACATGTTTTTTTCTTCTTTAACTTTTATATTTCAAATTCTACACCAGAACTGTCTTCGTACGACTTTTAGAGCATATCAATACCAACATTTTGCGATGCAGAACACGTCAATATCTTAATCCTGCTCAAAGTTATTGATGGGGTTTCATCCAAAAACTAGTGATTTCAATTTTAATTTATTCAAATACAAAAAATAACACAGTTTTGAAAATCACATATTATATAGAGTGAAACCTGTTCTTTCAAATTCTGTCAACAAACATTTTTTATGTTTGCCCCAGAAAGAAAGTCAAACAAGTGAAAAGAGCATGTTTTTTGGGAAGAAATATATTGTTGAGTAAAGTTGAGATATTGACAAGTTCTGCATCGAAAAATATCTGTATTAGTAAGCTCTAAAAGTCTTTCGAAGACAGTTTGCATGTAAAATTTGAAATATAAAAGTTAGAGCAAATAAAACAGTTTTTTTCATGGAGACTCTAACGTAACTTAGAAAAAAAAGGCGCTATATCGGTTATTTCAAGAGATAGAGAAAAACTTTGTTGTACAAAGATGTCTCAAATAATTAGAGCTACAACATCATCAACATGAAAATTGGTATGTAGGAATTTTTGGGACCGGGGAAGGTTTTCGTGATGGTTTGGGATCCCTCCACCCTCTCTAAAGGAGGGCTGCCAAACAAATTAACCACAAATTTCTACATTACTCGCGAATCAATCAAGCAAATGAAACAAAATTAAGCATATGGATGTTTTAGGGTGCAATAAATGATTTTATGGTAGTTAGACTGTACACCCCCCCCCCCCTTTCTAAGGGAGGGCTGCCATACAAATGAAACAAAAATTTCTACATTACTCGAGAATTATTCAAGCAAATGAAGCCAAACTGGGCATATTGAGGTATTAGGGTGCAATAAATGTTTCTATGGTGGTTAGACTGTCCACCCCCATCTCTAAGGGGGGGGGTGTCTGCCATACAAATGAAACACAAATTTTTGCATTACTCGAGAATTATTCAAGTAAATGAAAACAAATTGGGCATATTGAGGTATTAGAGTGCAATAAATGTTGTTATGGTGATTAGATACTCCTCCCCCTCCCTTAGGGTTTTTCGGTATGAGAAATGTTTCTATGATGGTATGACACCCCTCCAAATTTTTTTTTTTGTCTGTATTATAGTGATTTTCAACACTTCTGGCTGGTTCGTCACTTTTACTTCCATTTTTGGAAGAATGTCGGGAGTGAGAATTGAACTCGTGACCTTGAGCGTGAAAGGTACGGATTACCACTACGCCAGATCGTCTCCACCCCTCCAAATATGAGAATTGAAAATTTTCGGAAAACTCTGAGAAAAACGAGAAAATTCGGAAAATTTCTTTCGAAGACAGGATTGTTCGTTGGAAAAGCGTATTGCTTTAGAAGGAGCCTATTTCGAAGGCGATAATATAAATTTAGTTGATAACGTTTGCATTTTATTATATTTAACGTTATATATTTAACAGAATGTACTCGTCGTAATTTATTTGAAAAATAGAAAATATTACACAGTGTAGATTTGTCCAAAATCGGTTGGCTATTATTTCGCCGGTAATTTTGTTGAATCTGTTGTACTGTATGTTTTGTTTCAATTATAATATAAGATAAGTGTGGTAGATAATTAGTTCAGTTTTAATTCAACATAAGTAAGTCTTATGTATTAAACGGATGAAAGTGTTGTGTTGTACGAATTTTGTGTTCAATTTATAACAACGCGGAACAGTTATGGAACATTGTATCAGCGAGGTAGAAACTCAGACAACCTTACCAAAAAGACGATAGAACTCTCACAATTGTGGAAAGAATTATTGCTAGAAATGTCAATGATAGTTACAGTAACCTAACTTATTCATTAAATAGGTGTCTCGTCGATTAAACATATCCACCTTTCACCATGGTTGAACTTTGTTTTAATAAAAGACGACCCGAAGTCGAGTTATGCCTTCACTTCGGAAGAGATCTTATATTTGAAATTCAATGTCTTTGAGTACGTAATCGTACGTAAATATTTTTGTCATTCTTCTTCTATTCGCTCGCTTGAAAAAATACATTCTGAATGTAATATTAATTTAGGTCTTAGTTGAGATTTCGTATCTCGTACCACAATTTATGTGACTAGCACTAACTCCGCTAACCACTTTGCCACGCGTATCACGGTTCTATCATTCAAACGCCTTGATTCCACAACAGCAACAAATTGGAACTTGACTAGCATCTATGGAAATCCTCCAGCATTATGTTTTTGGTTATGTATGGTTCCCATCCCACGGTGAAGGCTGTCCCTAATCGCAGTTGGAAAACGAAAAATATTAAGACAATAAATATTACGTACACGCATACTGACAATAGCTTACTTTTCAATAAAACACGGGTTCGATTTCCATGCCGCACGTCAGTGAACGGATGAAGTACGCAAAACGTATATTATTCCGCAATTCCTGCAGCGACAACACGTGGTATATATGGCAGGCAATATATGCACCATATGTTGGTGCTCTCCTCGCTGGTAGGAACATTTCGGCGGCATTCCCGAGGTTCGCCTTGGGATTCGATTATCGGGAAGGGAGAGCCGAGTTCTACGTGTCGTTTGGCGCGGCATTTATTGATACTAGCCAAAACTTTTGTCGGTAATCAATCATATCGAAATTGATTTCGTATGTTATATGAGGCACCTACCGGCAGCGAGCGAATGCAGGAATTTCTATTATGACCCTTTGCTTGGGGAAATTATATCGTAAAAGAGATTTATGCTCAGATCGTTAAAGCCGATTTAAATTGATTTTGATACTGAGGAGTATGAAAGATTTGATATTTTTGAATCCTGTTCGTATCAGTTCCGATATAAAAGAGATAATATCCCTGAAATCTAATCTAAATAGCAATCTTGTGTTGGGCTCTTCTGTGCATGAAATAAGTAGTGAATAAAAACTAGCTTTCGACTCAGAAAACTGCGTAAGAAATTAATCACTTATATCAATTCAAGTTAAATCAAAATCGTCTTCAGGTATTACATCGTTATATTTTGTAATCCAATACACATTTAGGCCATTCGGAAATGAATGTTCCACATAGCGAAACAATTGCATCGGTTCGAATGGCACAATTCTGCCATTTAAAGCTTTTTCACCCCGATAACCGGTGTACAAACATGTTCCGTTGAATGATTGATGTATTTATCATCATTCGCCTGCGTTCACTCAAAACTAATTAGTGGACCTGTCATGAAGGCATAATCGAGAAGAAGAACATTTCCTTGAGACGTGCAAATTATTGAAACGTTTTCTGTCCTCGCCAATCGCCTGAGGCACCACAGCACTGCTGCACTTCTGCTTATTTGTCTTTCAATCGAACCATATCACTATCCATAATTGAGAATGGCATTCCCACATACATGCTCGCATACATTCGCCCACCTATGTGTGTGTTTGTGTATGTACAACAGTAGCAGCAGCAGCCACAAACGGACATGCATTGATGCCTGAGACTGGTGTATTTATAAATCAAAACTCTGCCTCCGGGATAATTTAATCTAATTAACTCCTTTGTTTCAGTTGGAACCAATCATTCATATAATTAAACAATATCAATAACATACGCTCTGTCATCCTGCGTGGGTGGACGGTAGGCGCAACCGACCAATACAAACAGGAGAAAGGGGTAGCAAGCGGTCGAAACATGACAACAACAGGAAGACTGAGAGTAAGAAGCAATATAGAGCTGGAGATATCTGCTTCAAGCGGAAGAAAATTGACATCAAGAGGCTTAATAACAATAATAATAACCGCATTGCATCTAATATGAACAGTGTCTAAAGGTACACACACACCGAATGCTGATACGAACCCATATTGAACTTTGATATCCTGTCGCTGGCAAGTGAAGGGTGATATAATTAATTTCTGTAACAAATTCTATCTCAATTCATGTTTTCTTGCCATTTTTGATGATTTTTCGTTCTTTTTCAAAACATCTGAAAAGATCTTTGTCGTCTCAGTGCAGTTTTACTGAAGTTTCCTCCCAGTGATTGGAGAATATTTCTATGCCAAATAACATTCATGTTTTGGTATTTGTATAACGTGGGAACTCTGCTTCAGTTAGCACCTTATATTACACAAGCATATGAACCAAAACGTCATAATCGCTTTCAGAAAGTTTGTATTCTTTTTTGACTCTCACTCGCTACACATCGAACTACATTGTTGTTCATTGGATATTGACAGATTTTCAAAGTCTACTGGTGAGTATGAGTGATTATGAGGCGATTTCCGTTGAATTTTGGTCGACAATTCCGTCCACCAATCCGTCCGATTTTCCGATTTGCCCCAATGCCCAAATGACATCGAGATAATAGTCCTTGGTGTAAATATCGTTTTTCGGAGGGAAATCATAATGGATCACACCATCACAATAAAACAAAATGGTACGAAGGATCTAGTTTTTTGACATCCAGTCGTCGTCGACCACCATAGGCCCTCCTTCGTATACTGCATTCTTGAATGGCGTTAACGTTCCCTGTGGAACTTTTGCTGTCTCAACGTATTCATTAACTAGCGTCGTTCATTAATACTTGGTTGAGATTTCTATGCCGAATAACACGCCTTGAATGTACTCTAAAGTGGCAAGCTCTAGAATACGCGTGACCACAGTGCAAGCCGGAAGAATTTTCTTTGACGAAAAATCCCCCAACCAGAACGGGAATCGAACCCGAACACCCGGCATGATAGTGTGGGACGCTAACCACTCGGCCACGGGTGCACATAATCGTATACTGCATACAGTCCTACAATAAAAAAAAATTAAATTTGTTTGTTCTTCGCAACATGATGAGCGTTTCGACACAATTGCAACACCACGGTGCCCCCTGGACTCCGACCCCCCTCAATTCTAATTTTAACGAGACAATCATCTCCAGCAGTTGACCTTGACAGCTTAATACGGTTTATGAGCTCGGGTACATTGGTGCAATACGCAACAACATGATCTGACGAAGATGCAACCTTTTCCGTGACGCTGGACAGCTGAACTACTTCGAACAAATCTTTAAGCTATCGGTTCATCTCCACTAGCTTGTTCCTTACACCTGGTTCTATTTTTACTCCTGACGCTCGAATACTTTTTACCATACCTATATAATGAACAGATTGCATAACACAAACTATGTTCTAAATAAAATACTAGGGTGAAGGGCCTATGTACATGAAATACCTACCTAAAATTCTTTAGGAAAGCATTTTTTTACCAATTTTTCACCAGGGTCTAATAATTTACATGTTTTTATTTCATTAGGCAAGTTGTTCTAATCAAAATTTTGAAAATTTCAGTTTTTTAGGTATGGTTTAGGTAGTACACACGAGATTATCACAAGAAACAATACAACTATATCGTAACCACGTGCTCAATGTCTGTCAACGTTGCTGAAGCTTAATGATTAGGCATATTTTAAAATTTCAAAGCCTACTATTCCCGCTGATTTTTTTTAGTTGGTCGGCAATAAAACAAAGTAAGCTATAAATATTTAGCCGATCGTTTCTTCCTCTGTATTAATTATTACAAAGTAAACCGTATAAACAACATACTTAAGCCTGTTTAGTGAGCTAAGTCAGTTGTAAATAATTACAATTGTAACAACGGCAACATGTACCTTCCGGTTGAAAACATCTCGGACAACTTGTTGGACCTTTTTGGAGGTATCTTGGCGATATTAAGTACATAGAATAATGATTATTTTGGTTTTTTTGACCTAAAAACAGGAAGTGGGTTATATCTATGGTATAACCGCAAGGGTGACGTAGGACTATCGTTGATTTAGAGATCATTTGTTTGAAGTTGAATCTAAATCCATCCTGAATGAATGAATAAATAAATATTTGGGTGACTTCAAAAACGAGAGTGTTACTTTGAAGACTCAAGGTTTTATGCATCCAATATTGGATACAAAAAACCTTGTTCTGAAGAATAATCTTCAGAAGCTTTCCTGTTAACTGCACTTGATTGACAAATCACAAAACCAAATGTATGTGGTCGCAGTATTATATGGATAGAAAACATTAAAATAAACTCGCTTGAATGTAATTTTCAATTCCAAGGTGAACTGGCAGATTATTTTTCAGCAACGATCATTTCTTTCCAGGTTTCCTCTTGATAACCAGCAAACGAAAAGAGTTGCGCGCGTGTATGTGTGTGTGTGTGTGTGGCGGCTGCTTCTATGTCTTCCCGAGGAACCGTATTTCGATGCTGATACTCTCTTGGTCACCTTCTCTTCTCCTTCTGATCGATCGGCTTTTCTGCGCTCCCTCACAGTTAAAACAAACTGATTGCATTTCAGGTCAGGTCAAGCCAGGTAATGAATACCTCGATCCCTCGCCGTTCAGGTCGTTCAGTAACGATGTTGTCTTGTCGATGTCCTCAGGCGTCGTGCACAAATTACGTAACGCAAAAATCCGGATTTTGAACCTCCCCCCCCCCTTTCGTAACGCAATTTCCTATCTCTAATAAACAGAAAGTAACGCAACATCTAACCCCTCCCCCCTTATCGCGTTACGTAATTTGTGCACGACGCCTCACGAAAAATGAATGGGTTTCACCACCAGAATATCATTTCAGTATGCTTTTCGTGCGTGATTGAATCGAGAGAAGGTGTGGTTTACGATGGCAATTTGGAAGGCAAACTAGAGGAGAATGAACTCTCTGAGTATGAAAATTTCGGCGACTGAGCAATAATCGATTGAAAATTATATAATTTTGGCGATACGAAACATTTTCCGTTTTTCATGTTATGCATCCATTATTGGATGCGAAAATATCCTACTGATGGGAAAGAATAATCTTCAGAAGCTTTCCAGCTAATTACACTTGATTGAAAAATTACGAAATCAAATGTATTTGGTCGCTGTGTTCGCCATATAATTAGAAAACATTAAAATAAACTCTTTCGCATGGATGTATTCTTCAATTCCCAGGGAACTGGCAGATTATTTTTCAGCAACGATTAGATCTTTCCGGAATTTTCTCGATGCTGTATGGCATCCAAACGAAAATTCTCGTTTCAGTTTGGCCTGCAAAAAACTTTTCTGAACTCTAATCCATCAAATTTGGAGCCCTGAAAAGGGCCGTTGATTATATGCTAAGCTAATATAGCACCCTCTCCTTGGATTCGACGGGCCAGCTGAATGTCCTTGGGCATGAAGTGACGCGTTTTGCATGGATAGCACACAAATTGGTATCTTCGAATAAGCCTCCTGCAGCGTCATAACCGCGGAACTTTGGAAGCGCAAGTCGGTTTTGAAGTCCTGAGCAATTCCACGATCCAAAAGCTGCAAAGGTAGCTGCGGATCAGCAATTCGGTCGACTTCTGATAGCGACGAATTTCACGCAAAGTTCCCGGTCGATAGCGATGTGGCTTCTTCACCTATCCCGCGGCTGGTGCGCTTATCCGAGCTGCTTTCGTGTGCCTTACCACTGAAAGACTAACCTGCTATCTGCTTGGTCCCAAACAAACGAGTCGTCACGGTGCGAGAGTAGAGTAAGAAATGAACGAAAGCAAAGGAAGCGTCATTTTATAACCTGTTTTCGAAGCTATCATTAAGCTATTGAAACAATTTTCCGACTCAATAAATATCAATCATATAACTCTTGGACATTTTATCTTTTGTATGAAATGATTATCACTGTTCCGTTGATCCGAAGCAGAATGAATCACACTTAAAGAAGGAATGGATTTTTTCTTGGAATTTACTCAGCAAAAATAATGCCCTTTCCCAACACTTAAAAACGACAAACGGTAAACAGTTTCATCAAAGTGATTTCTTCGATATGGGGATATATTCACTACATCATGTCATGTATTTCATATTCTTCATTATGAAATCCATATTCATGGCACCTATCGGTATCGAATTATCATCGACACCACGATTTTCGCTAAATGCTCCTTTTAGTTCGGCCTGTAAAAAACTTTTCTGAACTCTAATCCATCAAATTTGGAGCCCTGAAAAGGGCTGTTGATTATATGCTAAGCTAATATAGCACGCTCTCCTCGGATACGATGGGTCAGCTGGATGTCCTTGGGCATGATGTGACGTGTTTTGCATGGATAGCACACAAATTGGTATCTTCGAATAAGCCTCCTGCAGCGTCATAACCGCGGAACTTTGGAAGCGCAAGTCGGTTTTGAAGTCCTGAGCAATTCCACGAACCAAATGCTGCAAAGGTAGCTTGCGGATCAGCAATTCGGTCGACTTCTGATAGCGACGAATTTCATGCGAAGTTCCCGGTCGATAGCGATGTGGCTTCTTCACGCTTCCTGCGGCTGATGCGCTTATCCGAGCTGCTTTCGTGGTGCCTTACCACCGAAAGACTAACGAGCTGTCTGCTTAGTCCCGATGAAACGAGTCCTCACGGTGCGAGAGTAGAGTAAGAAATGAACGAAAGCAAGGGAAGTGTCATTTTATAAAACATAAAAGAATCGAATGTAAACCCCACCCTCTTTATTATATAAGCTTACTGTATACTCACGAATATAATAAGGGTGGGATTTAGATTCTATACTTTTATGGTTTATAAAATGACGCTTCCTTTGCTTTCGTTCATTTCTTACTCTACTCTCGCACCGTGAGGACTCGAGCTCGTTAGTCTTTCGCAGACAGCTCGTTAGTCATTCGGTGGTAAGGCACACGAAGTCAGCTCGGATAAGCGCACCAGTAGCAGGATAGGTAGAGAAGCCACATCGCTATCGACCGGGAACTTTGCGTGAAATTCATCGCTATCAGAAGTCGACCGAATTGCTGATCCGCAGCTACCTTTGCAGCATTTGGATCGTGGAATTGCTCAGGACTTCAAAACCGACTTGCGCTTCCAAAGTTCCGCGGCTATGACGCTGCAGGAGGCTTATTCGAAGATACCAATTTGTATGCTATCCATGCAAAACGCGTCACATCATGCCCAAGGACATCCAGCTGGCCCATCGTATCCGAGGAGAGCGTGCTATATTAGCTTAGCATATAATCAACGGCCCTTTTCAGGGCTCCAAATTTGATGGATTATAGTACAGAAAAGATTTTACAGGCCGAACTGAAAGGAGCATTTAGCGAAAATCGTGGTTTCGATAATAATTCGTTACCGATAGGTGCCATGGATATGGATTTCTTAATGAAGAATATGAAATACATGACATGATGTAGTGAATATATCCGAAGAAATCACTTTGGTGAAACTGCATTATGAAATTATTTGTGTACGAATGCCGCAATCGATAGTCGACTCTAATTTGCGCTGGGTAATTTTCTCGGAGGACTCGATTCCTCCTTTGAACATTAATAATCTCTTTCTGGCAAAACGATGTGGTATGAATCACATTATTTGAATGATAGAATGAAGAAGTTTTCTGCCAATTTCCTTCAACCTCCGAACGTATCTTTCTCCCGTTTGTCGTTTTCGCGTTCGCTAATCCTTTCTCACAACACCCATTTCTCGTTTGAGAAATTGTTGAGTAAACATTGTTTGCCAGTGCGCGTAGAGCGGGAATTCCTAAAGATTCATTGCACCTCTAATAAATTGCCGAAAGACGTGGTCTTACGTTGATCGCACTTGATTGAAAAAATCCAAAACGAAATGTATTTGGTCGCAGCATTATATGAGTAGAAAGCAAATAATCGCTCGAAAATGACTTGATTTTCGCGATGTGAAACATTTTCCGTTTTTCATGTTATGCATCCAATATTGGATACGAAATTCCGCGCGTGTATGTGTGTGTGTGTGTGGCGGCTGCTCCGATGTTTCAAGCGGAACCGTGGCATCACTCTCCTCCTGATGGATTCCCTTTTGGCCTTAGGTGCACAAACAGGCTCTTGGTGACACCGTTCATCAGCGTTTTCATGATAAACGAAATTAGCTTCACCACAACAGCGACAACATGCTCCAATCGCTGTTCAATCATAACTGAGTGGGTTTACGAGCGGCGCTCGCTTATATACCGATTGGTGATTTCAATAGCCTGTTTTGAAAGCAATTTTAAGACTATTGAAACAAGTTTTTGGATGAAAAAGTAACAAGTATATGACGCGTAGACATTTTATCTTTCAAATGAAGTGTTTATCATACCATTTCGTTCAGTTGTTTAAGAGCTATTAACGCTCAAAATCTCGGTCTCCAGCGTAACGCTTTCGTTCTCGAAACTTTGGTTTTACACCCCGGTATAGAAATGAAAGACGTAGTCCTACGTCAAAACTTCAAATCAAGATTTCTCGAAAATTCGACTAGGGATTTTTTTAAAAATTTGAATAGAGGTGTAAAATTACCTAAGGAATGTTTACACTAATGTTTACTAGAGGAACATGGTCTCTTCAACATAGTATCATTTGCGTCTTTTTTGAATTTTGACGTAGGACTACGTCTTTCATCTCTGTACCGGGATGTAAGTTCATAGTTTCGAAAACGAGAGAGTGACGCTAGAATGCAAGGTTTTGAACGTTAATACCTCTTAACCGGCTGGATGGAGTGGTATAATAATCACTTCGTTCGAAAGATAAAATACCAAAGCAGTTATATGATTGTCACTTATTGGTCCAAAAAATCGTTCAAATAGCTTAAAAATTGCTTTGAAAACAGACTACTGAAATCATAATAATCTAGCTCATGTTTTTTCCTTTACTTATTTAATTAGGCTCAAGTGGATAAAGAGCCATCATCAAGCAATCTAGCTCTATGATGATGATTGCTTGTGTTCCCGAACACGGACGCAAAATCAAGGCACCTGGAGAAACCGAAAATAGTTGAATTTCATGTTAAAGGGAACAAAACCCAGTTTTCAATTCCAATTTTTTATGGAGACATTGGAATGGCCTCAAGATTCTTTACCGCATTCGGTTTTACGACCTGTATAGTCTCAATTTTCATGTTAATAACAACCTGTGCGTTTAAATTTCATGTTAATAACAATTTCATACTCATACGCATCCACTTACACACTAACATGGAAAACTTGCAGCAATCTTTAGAAATAATTATTCATTCATTAGTTGAGAAAAGCAATTCCAAACAAATGATTACAGAGCCAGCGGCGGTCCTACGTCTACCTTGCGGTAATATCACAGATATAAACCCACTTTTGGTTTGAATAGGGTTTTATCGTTTTACCGTTTTTTCATTTTATCGTTTTATCGTTTCATCGTTCTATCGTGTTATCGATATATCTTTTTATCGTTTATCTTTTCATCGTTTTAACGTTTTATCGTTTTATCGATTTATCGTTTTATCGTTGTATCGTTTTATCGTCCTATCGTTTTATCGTTTTATCGT
Source organism: Toxorhynchites rutilus septentrionalis (assembly GCF_029784135.1). Lineage (NCBI taxonomy): Eukaryota > Metazoa > Arthropoda > Insecta > Diptera > Culicidae > Toxorhynchites > Toxorhynchites rutilus. The sequence continues at coordinate 125,878,797 of NC_073745.1, forward strand.
TTTATCGTTATATCGTTATATCGTTCTATCGTTTTATCGTTTTATCGTTTTATTGTTTTATCGTTTTATCGTTTTATTGTTTTATTGTTTTATCGTTTTATCGTTTTATCGTTTTATTGTTTTATTGTTGTATCGTTTTATCGTTTTACCGTTTTATAGTTTTATCGTATTATTGTTTTTTTCGTTTTATCGTTTGATTCGTTTGATTCGTGCTTACCTACCCGTACCGTCAACAACGTGCAACTAATACATTTGTTTCTGTTCGTTTTCAACTTATTTGTTATAAATAAGCCATCTGCGAGCGTCGACCGGAAATTAACCCATTTCTCTACGAGCGTCGTCTTTAGACGACATCAGGGCGATACTGCGCATCGATCACACCAGCACGATATGCATACTTTTCGGCGCAGTGCTCCGTTCCGCGGTAGCACTCCGACGGAGCACAGTGCCGTAGTGAAAGGGTTAATCAAGTAAATTAAGACTGGTGAACAGGAATATGGAGTATTTTTTTATCGTTTTATCTTTTTAACGTTTTATCGTTTTATCGTTTTATCGTTTTATCGTTTTATCGTTTTATCGTTTTATCGTTTTATCGTTTTATCGTTTTATTGTTTTATCGTTTTATAGTTTTATTATTTCACTGAGATGACATCGCCCTTTTACCAGAAAGATAGAGTAAAAGTGATGGAAACCAGTGTTGAAAAAAATCATCTTCGTTTAGCTCAAAAGCTTATATTTTCGGGCTAGGTTGCATCGAAAACCTATATACTCCCAACGAAAATCAAAATGACAGATCCAAGCAACCAGTGAATATGAGCAAATGAACTTTTGTTCATCAATATGTTTTGATTTTTATTTTTCCACCCAATGTCATTTTCATCTTGATTATTCAGAATGCCAGAACAGAATTTCATTTTAGCCAAATGAATATCAGCTGTTGTTTACTTTTAACCAGAGGTAGCTGTGTGCGGCTGGATTTTATGTAGGTCGGATTGTACTGATGCTTAAGTCCTTCCAAATCAACGCAGGCAACAAGAAGATTATGATATGTTGTAATCCATTTGACCATCGAGTCTAGGAGCAATTGTTATTCAATTGCAATACGGTGTTTAGGGATCGTTCGCGATGCCGTTGTTACCGTCTCGCCAAACAAAATCCTGCGCGATTTCTTGCAAAGATCGTTTCATCGAGCTCCGGCGTTTTTGTTCTCTAAATGATCCCGCCTGACTAATTTTATTTTATTTTTGAATTTTGGCTCAAAATCAATTGCAGAACGAATATCGTTTCGAATGTGAGAAATATCAATTTGTTGCTTTTGATATTCAAAGTATAAATAACAGCGAAGTTATGAACCCCACTCAATGCCGCATTCATTCATTATAGCAAATTTGTTCATGCATCAGCGATATGAACAAAATGAACTCGTTTGTTATTGTCATCAATATAATGAGGGCAGTGTGTTTCGAGCTGAAAAAAAGTCATTTACACTGAAATAAAATCATATTCGTTACTCGTGAATATTTGTTGATATTGTAAGACACTGATGGAAACACTTTGAAACGCCGCAAACTATTATGTAGGGTTAGAAATATCAATTTTTGCGTAAAACTTGCAAAATGCATTTCTACGTAACGTTGAATGCGCGAAGCATTTAATCACAATATAAGAAAATTGGATAAATGAGAAGGTTAGGAACAACCACGCATTCTGTTTTTAAATTCACACAGTGTCGGACAAAACATTAAGACCACTGCTGGAGCAAAAAAAAGAAAGTGACATAACTTTGAGAAACGAGTTCTTCAATCCATTTATAATGACATATTTGCATTGGCCAGCGCAGTCACCGGATCTGAACCCTATAAAGAACTTATGGGAGATTGTGAAGAGGTAGGTGCGCACGGAGAAGTCGAAGAATAAGCAGCAACTGTGGGATAGGATCCAAGCTTGTTGTTACGCCATCCCGGTCTCCAAGTGCCAGAAGATGGTGCACTCGGGTGCGTGATGCGTAACAAAGGTTACACGACCAAGTTCTAATCCTGGAAGCTTTTCACGGTATGAATTTTCTTGTTTTTATTTTTTTTACCATGAATTTTCAAACCGGTCTTAATTATTGTCGCGTCATCTTAGTTGTTAATGCTTAAAATGCATTTTTTAATGAATGACCATTGTTTTAACTATAGATGTTATAAATTTCTTCGAACAATGAAATTAATTATTATAAATAGATTGAAGCACTGGATTGAATTATTTTTTCTCAAAATTTTATCACTTTCGTTTTTTTGCTAGAGCAGTGGTCCTAATGTTATGTCCGACACTGTACATCAATTTAAAAACTAATACAGGCAAACCTTTTTTTGTGCGGGGGATAGGGACACAAAAAAGTCGCATCAAAAAATCGTACGAAACTTCACCAGTAGGTTTGAAAAATCGTGTTCGGTACAAAATTTGAAAAAAACTTTTTTTGTGCGGTAGATAGAGATCGCATAAAAAAAGTTTCCCCTATGAAAATAACTCAAATCCATGCTGTTCACGGTTCGATTTCCTTTTGTTTCCCTGGTTTGCGATGGGACAGTTTGCCTATTCGATTGCGCGTGGCTGTGTTGTGCTTTTAGTTCATGTCGAAACTTGTTGCTATTAGAAATCATGTCGAGTACAACATAGTATATTTGATGGAAGACTGCACAAAAACAGGTTTTCCTGTACAGTCAATTGCCCTAGATATTCAAGGGACCATCGAGTTAGAGAGGTATCGAGTTATGGAGAGAAGAATGCTTGTAAAATAAATCAAAGGTGCCATGAAATCCATCGAGTTAGGGAAAATATCGAGTTACAGAACATCGAGTTAGGGAGAGTTGACTGTATATTTAATCTTAAATGAAAAATCAGATAACTTAGTACAGTAAGAACAAATGGAATCTTCTTTTTTAATCAATGCGTAATTCAATACGGTTTACTCTGAACAAGATTTAAACGAATGTTCCTAGTCCTGCGCTGCCATCACTGCTGCCAATTTTAGATAAGAAATATAATCATATTGTTATTTTTTTTCTACGATTCTCGAGATGTCTGCATGGAAATATCTTTTTTGACACAAGACTACGTCTTTCAGTAAAAGTGCAAAAAAAATTATATTTGCATACCAATCGAATCGGAAATTCTGTATGATTTTGACGTAGGACTACGTTTTTTTGAGGAGTACGTTCAATGTTTCGAAAACGAGAGCGTTACATTGAAGAAACAAGATTTTGAGCTTTAACCCTCTACATCCCAAGCCCGCCTTTAGACGGGCTTCGTGGATTCTCTTTTCAAATTATTCAGACATTATTTTCAATGTTCACCCCCACTAGAACGTCTTTAGAATATTTTCATCTATCACACATACACATTGTTTTTATGCTGACAGCTTTCTGCTAGGAGTATTTTATGTTGAAAGTTTTTTTTTTTTATATAAGTATTATAGTGATTTTCAACTCATTTGGTTGGTTCGTCACTTTTACTTCCATTTTTGGAAGAATGTCGGGAGTGAGAATTGAACTCGTGACTTTTAGCGTGAGAGGCATGGAAGTTACCACTACGCCAGATCGCCTCCACTTATGTTGAAAGTCGAAAATTCGAGATAAAAATGGAGTAGGTTTTTTTAGGTAAATAAAAAACTTGGGTGGTAGAGGGTTATTATCTGTTTGCTGACTGAACTAAATAGTATTAGAATCACATCATTCGAATGATAAAATGTGAACGAGTTATACGCTTATTGAGTTAAAAACATGTTCGAATAGCTCAAAAATTTCTTCGAAAGCAATATATTGAAATCACAATAAACTGTGCCAACTCGGAAAAACAATTAGTCATGATTGCGCTTTACTTGGAGCATATTCTCGCTGCCAGCTTACCCCTAACCAATCCCGTTTCTGTTTTGCTATCGATCTGAATGAAGCCTAAGCTAGCAAAAAAACGATGTGTGAATATCAATTCGAAATGGATTAAGAGCAAATTGTGCCAATAGTGACGAGTCAAACAGCGGTTAATACGAAATATTTGACCACGTAATGGAATAAAGAATATTTAACCATATCAAAGAGACAGCATGATTTTGCTAGTTTACATTTTTCATATTTGTGAAATATACTTTTGAAGTATCAGCCAATCAATCATATTTGTAAAACCATCATAGTGCGGTGTTATTTTATCACGAGACGTATTTTGAATTAATATCCCTTTGCCGGTTGAGGGAAGTGGTTTGACAAACATTTCATTCGAAATATGAAAGCTCAATGAGTGATGCTTATTACATGCGTATCCAAAAAACTAATTCTATAGCTCGAAAATTGTTGTATTACAGATATAGTTTTTTATCTGCTATACGTCACAATAATTAATGAAAATCGGAAGTGCCAATTTTCCCACACATTTGTTCTTCCCATTTGTTTGCTTACCTACCCGTATCGTCAATAACGAACAACTAACGCATCAGCGAGGCGCTATTCATATATACAACTGCGAATCAGTCACACGTAAATCGGTCGCTCGAAATGTAAATGCAGAGAACGCATACTGCAACATGTGAACGGACACCGTGGAGTTCGCAATTTCATATCCAGGGTGTAACTCGACAGAATGATACAAAGCGTCGGGTTTCAATTCGTCTGGTGGAAAAAGCTTATGTATTTTATGGCTGGATCTGTTCTCCGTACGCTGTTCGCTGGGTATTTCAGGGTTATAAGGATCCTTTTATAAACCTTTAATTAACGGGTCCTGTTCACACAGAAAGATGGACATGTTACACACGGACCTAATTTTAAATATTGCCTTTTAATGGGTATTAATATTTTTTTTAAATATATTTTATTTAACTTCCTCTCGTCTAAAACTTTCCACTCAATTTTCAGTGTTACAACTTTCGGTCAATGTGATAGTCGATGCTGCCAGAAAATGAATTCTTCTGGCAGTCATTCTTTCATCTACTCTGTGCAAAATTGCTTTTCTATCTTACTTCTCTCATCTTTTCCTTCCTCTATCAATTCACTATTGTTCATTCTATTTCCATCTCTATTTCCGCACGACACTCATTCTCTTCTCCAGCTCTTTAATGTGAGTGTAATGATGGCTTAATCTAATCCCTACCTAATTTGTGTCGTATTTTTATGGCATATTTTCCTACACACTAAATACAAATAGTACAAAAATGACGAATAAACGAAGCGAACGGTAACAGAACACACACGCTGTTGTTGGTTTTTATGCGATACATATATTGTGGTTTAATGTGGTTGTGGTAGTGAAATGAACATATAATCGGCAGTGACCGTGTGTGTGTCAACTGGGAAAAGTCCGCTGCGATAACTGCTATTGCTATGATCCCAAGAATGAAAATAACGCTTGCGATCCTTAGTCACTATTCTCATGGCTCAACTATATTCAGCTGCTTCTACAATACCAAGCAAACCAATCAATCCTTTCTGGAGTCAACAAAACTTTATTTTAAAAAGATTTTTGTGAAAATTCAATTTGTTTTCATGTAATATCCGAGATAATAAAGAAGCGAGTTGGTTTTTATATTTCTTTACCGCGAGAGAACTTGTGCGAATATGTATAATGGTGATTTTTCACGATCGATTTCACGATTTTCCTGAATTCGAGCATTGTTCCCGGGTCAAAAGTGACATCAAAGGGCAGCGCATTCCAACCTGGATGTGAAGGTATTTTCCAGTGTTGAAAGCTATGTATTTTGGTGGAAAAAATTGTGGTACCGTAAAGTTGATTTTATAATTTTTTGTAATGTTTGTTTTTTCCGGACAATAATTTGGTAGTTCTACCTTAACAATGCGGTCGTGTGTTGGACAGCAACCTTCTATTTTTTCTAGATTACGAATTGAAAACAGAAGAAGATTTGTCTGTAGTTGATTTGTATACTCTGCTGAGTATATTTGATGGTTAAGGTAAGTCAACTCTAGCATACCGTCGAAGGACTAAAAAGTTTTGGGAGCCTTCGTTTGCCTCGGAATAAATCAAATTTCAAAAACATTCCATTCTTTTTTGTATTAATGAAGACCCAAATCAGTAATATTGTAACGAATGTTATCTCCCCAGGCGTTAATCGTCAATCGTTCAACGATGTTAAATCGCATAATTCTGGAAACCAATTCAAGAGTCCAACGCGAAATTATTCGTTCATCGCATGATGCTTCCGATAAATCAATTGTGTTACACGCGAAGTGTCATATTCGATAGGGAATGCTTATGAGCTTATATGCATAGGGGAAGTGGGGGCATAGTGGTCATCCTAAGGAATATGCCCATTTCCAGTGTCCACATACCGCTAGTGATCTCCGATTTTTGAATTTAATCGTTCATCAGATAATCGAATACTCTTCCGCAGTTTGTTATTCGATACGATTAATCGCCTCAAATAATCGATTAATCGGTTAATCGTCACTCTGAGGGAAATAATTTGATAGACTAATATTTCTCATTTGCTAGAAAGCCATCTGGAACCAAAAAAGTGTTCATTTCGCCTGAAAATCAATTATTATAGTTAACGCTCTTCTAAACTCGTAAACGAAGCTCGGTTCGCCTTGTTAGATTCTTGGCAGACCAAGGATTTAAACATCAAGTGTAGAAAACGCGGGTTATTTCGAGATCCATCCCTAACAGACAGAACGTGAAACACGTGAAAACTCGTGAGCGTTCCTTAATATGTTAAGTGCGACCAATTCAGAAAGTGTTCAAACACTCAAGTACAATATTTGTAATGCAATTCGTGAAATAGAATCTGCAAGTGAAAGTGATAAATTCTGAAAACGGGAATTCATTGAATGGTTTTATCACATAATTACGCGTAATAGGAAGGTTTTTTGCTCTCTTCAAAGAAGCAACATCATTAACAGTGGTTTCATAGCTTTATGGTCTAATTTAAAAAAATAACTAATGGTTCACACTTTACTTTTTAGACTTTTTAGAAATTTTCAGTAATCATTTCATTTCTTATTATATTAAAACCATATTTCTTGATGGTTTATGTTAACAGAATGTTAAAAGTTGAATTCACCCGACAATATATCGTACGAAAGCGTCCTCCAGATTTTCGGAGATCCAATTTTTACTATTCTCATTCATGGATCTACTTTGGCGGCAATCTTCCCAAACCACCGATCCAAGAATAATATTAACTTCGCTAATTCCTTCCCACAAGTAGCAACTCCACCCTAGCCTACACCATGCAGGATTAACCGCACAATCCAGATCATTTACGGATGTGCCGGCTAGGCACAGATGGCATTAATAATTATCATGATAATTGATAATTTCCTTATTAATGCGGTTTAAGCTCTTCACCTCGCATGTAGCGGAACAGGTAAACACAAATCGGATTGATTAGCTGTCCGATAATGGGTACGCGTAATACGATACACTGTGGTTTCGTGATGAGCCGTGCGAAGTAGTGCCAATTGTTAGATTGAGCTTACCACGTACCCAGCATTGAAAAATTTGGCTCTTACGATTTGGCCCGAGCGACTAAAAGAGCGTTATTCTATCAAAAAATGAACTAACCTAGCGGTCCACAAATTGATTGCAATTAGCCGGTCAATTACACAAATCGAACCCCTTTTTTCGAGTACAATTCCTATGGATATTCATTGCTTCCGATTCCGTCCTATCATCAATGGTTGGAATATATCAGTGCAGCCGATCCGCCGTTTACAGTTGGCCATCCATTCTATTGCTCTTCAGTTAACGAGCAAAATCAAAAAGTATTCATAACAAGTCGTATAACGCAGCAAAGGCGAAGGAAATCGAAAACCATCCCGACCGACGAATTCAATCAGGCTCTTGTAGTAAACCTAACGAATAATCGTTTGATCTCCGTGCTCCCCCTGTCATCTCAATATTCGAAACTGCTGAAACAGTCCGTCGGTTGAAGATTTATCCTATTCAAATTGGAGAATGTGATAAAAAAAAACTAATCTGGACTAACCTCCTTGTAGTGATTCTTTATGTACCTAGCGCTCATCGTTGGAACAAATGTTGGAAAGTGTTTGCTGTAGACATTTCATGCTTGTCAATATATGGGAAAGAATTCCGCAGACTCATAGTACCACAAACCAACATTACTTCTAAGGCGATTTTTCAAATAAAACTTTTGCAGTTGCAACATACCCAACAAATATTTACTAACGATATAGCAAACCCACAAAAAATTAGCTCGAGAAAATAGCACCAATACAATACTTCTCGTAATGTCCCAACGGCAACACACGAGTGGATGAGAGCAGGAAAATTCTCATCCTTCAATTATGTGTAGAGGGGAACGATAGGGATCCGCAATTGAACCACCCCCAGAACCAGCCGCGGTATCACATGTTGAACATGTGATCTGTTTATTGGAATCAGTTACTTCCGCAGGCAGGAAACAATCTGGTATGACTTTTATTTGAATGATTGATATCATTTTGTAATTGGCATTGCGAACCGCAGCGTTTTTTTCCAGATAGAAAGACGCACAAGGATATATTTGCAGTGTATCTGACTTTCGCAAGAGGAGTGCTCGAGAGACGAAATACGCAAATTAGAATCGAGCTGTGAAACACGCTGTGTAACAAGCATTTTTTTTTTTTGGCTCAAGAATTTATTCGGGTGCAGTATTTCCGATGTAAAGATTAATCGCTTTTTTCATACTCATGCGTCTTGTTGTGCTCTATACTTTTAAATCTCACTCAACACTTACAACAATACTGTGAACATGAATATTCGGCAACAGTTTTTCCGTTGAAATTCGTTGCCAACTATGCAAATTATCATGATTTGAATGTTGTTCTATTCATACCCCTTGAACAAGTTCTTTCTGCTTTCCTACGGATGACGTTAAGTCAACTTCGTGCGTGCAGTCACAGAATTCTTGTCGACAGTGTGTCCATTGATGCATTGAGATAGTTCGAAGAAAATTTGCTCAAACGAGAGTTCGCCATCGACTACAATTGGTTCGTTTGAAAGTTTCGTCAGATTACAGCAATTCTGTCGTCACATGGAGATATGCTAGTTCTATTCGATGGTTATCAGGTTGTACACAGTGTCGGACAAAAGTTAAGCAACTGCGCAATACAATTTTTAATCACTGGTATTTGTTTGAATATAAACTCGAGGTAAAATGCCCCCTTTAAGAAAAAAGGCTGATACATGTATTTTTTTTATCTCATTTGTTTATTTTAGGCTCATTAGCATTTTAGCTGTACCAGAGTCGAATTTTAATCGTGTACATGTTACATGTTTATCATATCTATAATTAGCACATTACACAGTTGCCATTTTTCGGCGTAAGAGAAGTATTCCCTTCTATACCCATTGCATATGGTACATTTACACAGTCGCCATTTAGGCGTAAGAGTATTCCTTCTGTTCTTCCATTATCCAGTTATACCACCGGACAGCGGAGAGAGTTGATATGATCATTGTTGAATTATTTATAGAATAGCAGCCCGATGTGCCTTGCAGAGTAGAGCAGTTGTGTATAGATGAATCGATCTTATTTGGACCGTGGATCGATCTCCATCGCTGATGGTTGTTGCGTGGACGTAGTTATTCTGTAACAATAAGAGGTTGGTCCATGAGGGCCCTGAGTTTTGAACTCACGATCGATCGCTTACTAAGCGAACGCGTAACCAATGTAACTACGGAGACCCCCAGATGTTTACTAGAAAAAAATTACTGTTTACTAGATATTTTAAAAAAACTGTTTACTAGACATTTCAATGTTTTTCACATCCAAAATGTAGCCATGTCTGTTTTCTTTGCAATAATGTGTGCTAAAATTTAAACGGATACGAAAAACCAAAATGATTACAAGAATTCTTAACGCATACATTTTATGTCATTCTAAAATAGGCGGGGTTAGATACCTCAATTGCGTGTCCAAAAAAAAACCACAATAATGGATTTAATATGAAACGACTTCGGAGCATAAAGGGTGTGTCACATCAAATTGCATCACGGAAAAAACACTGTAGAAATTTAATTTTTAGGAATTATAACTTCAGCTTTCGCTTATAATCAGATAAGAGTGTATAGATCACGTTGGCCATGCTTCACTGTAATTTTTTCGTAAATTTGGAAAAATGTCGTCGAACGAAAAAGATCGTCGTGAATTAATCCTGTGCACTCATTTCGAGAATCCGGAGTTGTCACATTGGGACATCGGTAAGATGCTGGGAATCGTCCAATCCACGGTCAGCAGAGTACTACGAGAACCTAACCATCGACCGGAAGGTGAAGAACGGCAAAAATGGATGCTCCGTCAGTGAAAAAGATCACAAGCACGTAGTTAAGCAGTTTAGACGTGGTCCGAGAAGTTCGGTCCGGGATGTCGCCAATAAGCTGAATTTGTCAAGTTCATTCGTCCAGCGGACCAAGCAGCGGGAGGGCCTGCGTACATACAAGGTTCAGAAGGCTCCTAACCGCGACGAAAGGCAAAGCATGGTGGGGAAGACGCGAGCCCGGAAGCTGTACACCGAAATGCTGACGAAGCCGCATTGCCTGGTAATGGACGACGAAAACTACGTCAAAGCGAACTTTCGTCAGCTGCCGGGCCTGTTGTTCTTCTCCGCAGAGGACAAATTCAGCGTTCCGGAGGAGATTCGCAAGCAGAAACTATCCAAGTTTGCCAAAAAGTACATGGTGTGGCAAGCGATCTGCTCTTGCGGAAAGCGGAGCACCCCCTTCGTGATGACCGGCACGGTAAACGGGCAGGTTTACCTTAAGGAGTGCCTACAGAAGCGCTTACTACCACTACTGAAGCAGCACGAGGGCCCGACCATCTTCTGGCCGGATCTCGCTTCGTGCCACTATTCAAAGGACGTGTTGGAGTGGTACGAAGCCAACGGGGTCACCTACGTGCCAAAGGAAATGAACCCGCCCAACGCGCCGGAGCTACGCCCAATAGAGAAATATTGGACGATTATGAAGCAGGCCCTCCGAAAGAACCCAAAAGTTGTCAAATCGGAGGCGGACTTCAAGAGAAAATGGATTTCTGTTCAAAAAAAACTACAACCTGACGTTGTACAGAACCTTATGGACGGGGTAAAGAGGAAGGTGCGAGCATACGGGCTTGGGCTCGAAGTATGAATAAAAAGAAAATGCCAAAAGTTGTTTAATAGTTTTTATTTTACTGTCTAAAATTTTCAAAAGGATCGGTCTACTGGGCTAATTTCTACAGCGTTTTTTCCGTGATGCAATTTGATGTGACACACCCTTTATCTTTTGTATAAGGGTTGTTATACAGTTGTGGAAAAATTAATAGGTGCGAAGGAATCTTTTTTTTTTTTTTTGTTCAGGTAGAAACCAAAAGCCAAGTTTTTTGAATCACGTTTAACTTACCGTTACTTACTGTGTATTAGAGATAGGAAATTGCGCTACGTAATTTGTGCACGACGCCTTTCTGAAATTGCTGGCTCTATGTTGTTTGAGATTCTCCAGATGACATTTAGCGAATGCCAGTCTTTGTCTACGATTTCTTTCCGATACGAAAGAAGTTTTTCTGGCAGCACGAGCACGGTATTTACAATCAATCAATTCCGGATTGTTCTAGTTGTCACTTCCAGTCCAAGTAGAGGTTGGCAAAGCAGTTCATTTCAAGGAACGGCTCAGAGTCGCTCGTGCATTGAAACAATTTTGGAGCCTTCTTTCATCGATGGTAACACTGCATTTCCCACTTCGGGGCGATAATATTCGGCTACTTGTTCAGTCTGATCGGATGGTTTTTTATGTCAAGATGTACAATTTACAAGAACGTGTATTTTTAGTGAAATCGTATTACTCGAGCAAAGTCTCAATGAAACTTTGTCCTCTTATGGTAAGAGTTTCAACATTTCTCGTCGTCGATTACTTCTTCTGGGGGTACGTGAAGGACCATTGCTATGTTAATAAGCCACATAATTTGGAAGAACTTCAAGAAGAAATAACTCGTTTTTCAACAGCATCGAAGTCGTAATGTTAGAGTTGTGCATGAAGAATTTTGTTCACCGTTTAAAACGCGTTATCAGGGGGTCTCCGTAGCCACATTGTTTGCGCGTTCGCTTTGTAAGCGATCGATCGTGAGTTCAAAACTCAGGGCCCCTCATTTGATCATCTTTGTGTTGTTACAGAAATAGCTACGTCCACGCAACAATCAACAGCGATGGATATCGATCCACGGTCGAAATTAGATCGATCGATGATTCATCCATACAACTGCTCTACTCTGCAAGACATATCGGGCTGCTGTTCTAAAAATAACTCAACAATGATCAATCAACTGTCTCCGCTGTCCGGTGGTCTAACTGGATAATGGAAGAACAAAAACAATACTCTTACGCCTAAATGGCTACTGTGTAAATGTACCATATGCAATGGTATAGAAGGAATACTGGCGAATGGCAGCTGTGTAATGTAATGTGCTATAATTATAGATATGATAACCGTGTGGACATGTACACGATTAAAATTCGGCTCTGTTACAGCTAAAAAAATGCTAATGAGCCTAAAATAAATAAATGGGATAAAAAAAATAAAACGCGTTATCGAAAAAAGGGGTGGTCACATCGAAAATGTCCTAAAATAAGCTTTATTTTCGTTTTTTAAAAATTTCGCTTCACTTTTGTAGAAGTTATTAAAATTTGTTGCGTGAGCGTTTAATCTGAAAGACCATGTATGAAAAGTCACGTCACGATGTAAAACATAGTAAAACTCCTATTACCGTTTCCACTCAAATGCTGGTCAGTGAAAATTTACGTTCACACGATCAAAATACAGTAATTTACATTTAATGCGACATGCCGAGACACCACTCAGTGCCGCATTGGAGGCGATTTTGACCTGTAATTGGACATTGGCGATGAGAGTAGTACAGTGTCGACGTCTGGTGGCGACTTTCAATGTGGGGTCATGGTTTGGGCTCCGAAATCGATGTTTACAAAAATGTCCAATTAGAGGTAAAAGTGTTCAATTAAACGTGTCGTATCACAGGTCTGTCCAATTAGCTAACGTATGCATTAAATGTAACTTACTGTAATATAAAATTTGGAAGATAGCATTGTTTTATTAATTGTTCATGATATAAGCAATCTCACACAAAGATGGCGTTTTAATATGCATTATATATGATAGATTATAATTCAGATGACTTCATAACCTGTTATTTTTTCCACCACTGTATATTATCCTCTTATATTATATATATATAGGATCGTGGTATCGAGATGGATAAAAAAACTTTATTCTCTCATTTAATACACGTCTTCTTATGTGTTAATACTTTGGAATTCAATTAGGGACTGATTCAGGCAATCCAGAGTAACCTATTTTATTGGGACGAACTACAGCGTCAGCATCCGTGTGTGGTGGCTCGCGGGTTTCGGATTGCACCTCTCGCGCGTGCGGTTCATCTTCAATTATGCTGCATGCGCGTCTCGTTGGTTTCGGGTTGCGTTTCCTGATTATGCTGCTATGCTGCGGGGGCGGGATCCCGTCGTAACGCCCCCCCCCCCCTAGGTGTCGAGCGTCCTCGTTTGACTCTTCATACTCTTCAACAACGCAACCATTGCCTCTGATGGTTGTTGCGGGGTGGATGGTGATTCGTCCTTTTCCGTGGGCTTTGGGTTAGGATCTGCTGCGGCTTCATGCATCTGGCATGGAATAGTGGTATTGGGTTTTGTCTTCCTATTCTTCAAGTATCTGTGAATAAAGAATAGGAGAATTGCAAGGACGAGTAAGGAGGTCAACAGTGATCCTCGTACGGTTTGTGTTTTGGACAAATGGACTTTGATTTTGTTCAGCTCTTCGAGGTTGTCTATGGTGATGGTGTGAAGTGTTTCTGCATCGGGGATATGTTCTTTGGCTTCTATAATTTTCCCAAAGATTGGTGTCATGAATTGTAACTGTTCGATAACTTTGTTTACGTTGTGGAATGTACTGTTTCCTATTTTAACTGTACAGTTTTCAGTTTCTATGATGGTTGGTGTTGTTATTTCTCTCGAGTCGCCACATGAGTCCGAAATGTGAATTCTTACTGTGGTATCCACTATTATGGTCCCTGGAATTATTTCTCTGATTTCGGGGTTTTCCTTTTGTTTTGAAAAAATGCATTTTGCTTTGAAGTTATTTAGAATATTGGAGATGCATTCGTCGGTGATTGCCTTTGTTCTTTCGCATATCGTGCATTTGCCGGATTGTTGGAAGAGCTTTTCCTTATATTTTGCTACGTATTTTATGTTCGTGCTGATCTTCGTGCTGTTTCCGCCGACTGGTTCTAACTGCAGTAGTTCGTAGTCCCTATTTTATACTATCGGGATTTTTACAATGACAATAAAATGATTTCTTTTTATTGAGACAATACTATTGATGTGAACAAATATTTCGTCTTCATACGTCAATCTTATGTTTGCTTAGTTAGAAAATTCCAAATATAAAGTTTTTCTGCTGGGCTAAGTATATTTTTATTTATCAAGTTTAGTTTAGATAGTGTTATTTGTTCTTCCAAATCTTCTAGTATTCTTATAATAATATCTATGTTAAAAATAAGGTTGATATATCCTAGCTCATTTTGAGATTCTCTTACTGATTCCTCGATATCTATTAATGTTTTTGATACATTGCTCAAATGGATTTCTAGGAGATTGTTAATTCGTATTTGTTTTGATTCATTAGTTATAAATTTATTCAAGGTTGTTTCGAGTTTATCAAAATTTTGATTGATCAACAAAAGATCTTCGTGATCGGGATTTCCAGCTATGAATTTGATTGTAGAACCTAAAGCGTCTATGAGTCCTCTTCTAATTCTCCTAGGAGATAAGCTGTTGGTTTTGGCGTGCGCAATTTTTAACTTGTAATCAAGGGTATTTTTTAGATGGGTTGTTGTATTTAATGTGTTTGCTAGCTTTTCTATGTATAAGATATTATTTTTAATGTCGTTCATATTAATTTTATGTATTATTCTTTCGTATCCGAGTTTTATTTTAACTTGATTGATTTTAAAGACTATTAAGCCATTGTTATTTGATACATCCTGATACGTCGTTGCGGATGTAAGGGCGAACAGTCTGCAAGGAAATGTAAAGTTGTTTATCAAATTAGTATTATTATTCCTTTAGGATTTCAAGCGATTTTTGTGAATTTTTATGTTGTTTTTATCGGTAAAAGTTAAATCGTTGTCTGTTAGTACGGTTGCTATTTTATAAGGATCTCGATCTTTGTTAAGCCGTTGCGTTATTTTAATATATTTATTATCGTTTGTATGAAGTTGGGGTGGTTTTTTATTGTTTTCGTGCTGTTTTTCGTACGCTGCTTTCCTTTTGTCAAGTTCTAATTTCACTGCGGATTGAAGTTTGTTCGCGTTTTCAGTGATTTCTTCGATGTCGACCGTGTTTCTTTGGTTGAAAACGAGCTCGCGGGGTTTTCTCTTAGTGACCGAATGATATGTGTTATTATAAATATCTGTTATGATATTCATTTGGTCATTAAGCGAAATGTTGGTGTGTTTATGTTTCAAGGTTCTGTATAATTCGATCAAAGTCGAATGAAAACGTTCTACGATTTCATTCGAGTTTGAATTACTCGCAAAGTGCATTTCGATGCCAAGATCGTTCAAAAATCCGACAAAGTCGATTGATTTAAAGGTTGGTTCTTGATCGCACACTATGGTTTGTGGTCTGCCGAATATTCTGAGGTGTTCTGTGATTGCTTTTTTCATGTCTACTATTGTTCGGGATTCTAAAGCGATTATGTTAGCGAATTTTGAGAATGAGTCGACGATCGTAAGCCATTTTGATCCTTTCATGAAAAATACATCGATATGAATTCGTTCAAAAGGTTTTTCTCCAAATGTGCTTTTGTGGATAAGCTGGGGTGGCCTCCTGTCATATTTACTTTTCTTGCAAATGTCACAGGATGCTACGTAAATTTTTAATTTACGATCGAGTTCCGGGAAAAAGTATCTTTGTAAAATTTGAATTTTATTTTCTTTCATTCCGCGATGCGCAAAGGAGTGTGTCTGTTTTATGATTTCATCTTGGGCGTTTTCCAGTCGTACATCTTCCAGTAGCGTTTCTGAAATAAAAACCTTGAAAATTTTATTAGTCGAGAAATATTTTTTGTATGTTTCTTGAATAAGTTGGATCAGAGAAATAGGTGCTTTGATGCCGCTCACACCTTTAGGATTCAATAGCATTTTAAATACTTTGGTGATTTCCTCCTCATTGTAGAATGGTCTCACTATCGTGTGTCTATGGTATCTTGGGAATATTTCTTCGTATACGTCGGTGTTTATGTTTGCGATTTTGAAAATAATTTGTGTTCTAAACATGTTCAGTGGTTTTTCTGTGGTCCATATGTAATAATCGTCACTCGTATCCGCTGAATGTATTGTGCTTAGATCTGTATCGTTTCCTTCCGAATATTGATGCTGGTTATTGATGTCTTGGATAGAACTGTGGGTGATCTCTTCCGGTTTTATTCTCGATAGAGCATCTGCTACGGTATTTGTCCTTCCTGGTTTGTATAAAAGTTCGTAATCGTATTCTTCGAGTTTGAGTTTACCTCTAAGAATTCTTTTGTTTGTGTTTGTTAGAGAATAAGTTAAAGGTTGGTGATCTGTTATTAGCTTGAATTTTCTACCATATAAATATGGTCGGAAATGATTTACCGCCCAGTACATAGCAAGAAACTCTTTTTCGGTCATTGAATAATTTTCCTCTGTCTTGTTCAGTGTCCTAGATGCAAACGCAATCGGTCTATCTTTACCAACGGGCCCCTGCGAGAGTACTGCTCCGATGGCGTAGTCGCTTGCATCTGTTGTTAAAATGAACTCTTTCGAGAAATCAGGGTACTGCAAAATCGGGTCCCTTGTTAGGATTTCTCTACATTTCTCGAAACATGTTATTGTTTCCCTAGAAAATTCGAACTCAGTGTCTTTCCTTAGTAATTTTGTAAGGGGTTTTACCAATTTGGCAAAGTCCCTAATGAATCTTCTGTAATACCCAATTGTGCCTAAAAACTGTTTCAATTCAGTTTCGTTCTTCGGGATTGGCCAGTTTCTGATTACTTCGATTTTATCGGAGTTAGGTTTAACTCCTTCTCTCGTAACTGTGTGGCCAAGAAATTGTGTTTCTTTCCTAAAGAAAAAACATTTTTCAAATTGTATTTTTAGATTTGCCTCTTTTAGTTTTCCAAATATGTTCCGAATGTCTTTGATATGTTCTTCGAAGGAACTTGAAAATACGATAATGTCGTCCATGTATACTAGACAACATTTTCCGATGAACTCGCGAAGTACAGCATCCATCACCCTTTGAAATGTTGCGGGTGCGTTCTTTAAGCCGAATGGCATTCTAGTAAACTCGTACTTTCCGCCATTGACTGAGAATGCTGTTTTTTCTCTATCGCTTTCGTCTAATTGGATTTGATGGAATCCAGAGACCAAGTCGATAGTAGAAAAATAAGTCGCTTTCCCAAGTTTATCTGTGATATCTGGTATTGGGTAACGATCGGAAATCGTTTTTTCATTTAATTTTCGATAGTCAATGACTAATCGAAAAATTGGCACCCTAATGAAAAAATAAAAAAAATACGGATCTAATATTTTACGATAAAGAACAAATTTACCACTTTTCACGAAAATCTGAGAACCACTATATCGGTTTGGCATGGAATGGCGGTATATATATCAGATCTGATCATGTCATACGCAGCACGTTCCAAACGTTACTTGCTATGTATTAGGTGGTGACCGAAAAAATCGACATGAAAATAGGAGCAACAGAAATAACCGCACAGAAAAAAAACGTAATGTCACAATAGGCTAGACATACTGTGACGCGGGAAGCTTCACAAAAAAACGTAATTTTTATTATGATTTTTCGTATAAAACAACATTTCGCACGAAGTTCCATGTGAAAAATCGAGATGACCATTTTCAATGGCACCCTAAACCATACGTTTTGCTTCGTATTCCAAAAAAAGACCAAGTTCCAGAGTGTCGATTTTTGACGAAATTTGTTTTTTCGAGACGACAGTAGATCTCGACGTTTCATGCAATTTTAAGACATCTGGCATCGACATTTTTTTCTTAAAACCCCAAAAAACCCCAAATTCGTTTACTCCTCCTCAGGTGATTTTTCGATTTTAAAAAACTCAAACTTTGACCGCTTTGCGCCACTCTCCCTTAAGTCCGATTGAGCTGAAATTTTGCATTGGGTGTTTTTTGAGGTGATGAACGTTTTGTACGAGGTAACTTTTTGAAATTTTAGGCTCGATTATTTCCCATACATTCATTGACACCCTATCTAATAAGTCAGTGCCCTATTTGTGCAATTTGCTGATTCTGGGAAATTATCAAATATACTGTCGCTCTAAAATTTTCTCATCAAAATATTTAATCTAAAACCATTAAAGCATCAGTTTCATGAGCTTTAAGATGATTGGATTTGTTTAATCACACATAGCGGATTTCGCGCGAATAATTTCAATTTTACTTCGATACTTTTTCGCTGGCCTGCGTTCAATGTATCCTCCATCCCAGCTGCAACAGAGTACCTGTCAACCATCGTCACATCCCTACGCTTCGCGGATCATTGATTATATATCGGCTTCGTTACACTTTACATGCCATTATAAAAGTTTTGCGAAAGAATCAAGCTAATGAAGAACTCTTGCCAACTTTTTTCATTAAAAAACTCATTCAGGAAATTAAAAAACGCCAACACAGTGTAAGTGATGGGCTACCGTACACTCTTCAGCGCGCTCGATCTGCGTTGTTATACCACCAGTTGCCTTCCTCCCTCGAAACATGACAACTCGGGAAAGGTGTGTTGCGCGATTGTGTTTAAGGCGGACGGCGGCAAATTGCTTGGCTTGCCTCCGTGGAGAAATTCAGTCTGGAAAGTGTTCCTTACCTTGCCTTGCATCGATTTCCACGTTCCGAGACACAAGCGGCCCTCGCAAAAATTGGATCTCGCGGTTGTAAAATGTATTCTTACCTAACTTTCGATGTTGCAAATTCAGCAACAGCTGTTCACGGCGGCTCGCGAATATGTTTGTGTGAAGCTTACGCACGTGGTGAAGCAGCCACGTTTACGATGGATACCTGCTCTCCGCACACACAAACCAGCAATTCTAACATCGGAAAATACCCGCCCAAGTTCCCGCAGGACTAGAACCGAATCGAGACAGGCAGTGAGTGTGCCGGTGGGAGTCGCACCAAAAAGCTTTTCCATTATTATTACGCTCAGCCGTCAACCGTTACTTTTACATGATCTCGTCAGGAGAGTAGGATAAAAAATGAGAATGAAAAGTAAGTAAAACTTCAGAACACCGTCGCTGTGTTCCTGTAACCATATACCGATTGGGAGATATATTAAACGAAAAACTGTTGCATTATTTATCGTTCCGCCTTTTTTTTTTGCTCGGTCCATGACGAATAGAATGGTTCTAGGAACATTTAGAATAGAAACAAACTCGATTTTACAACAGAACCGACTATACAAATCTAAGGATACCAAGCGACGATGTGACGCTGAAGTGAAATCGAACCATTCGATTGCTTCCAGAGCAGATTAAGGCGGTAAAAATGAATCATAAAGCTTCTCAATTCACATTTTCCAGTAGAACCTTTTCTTACAAAAATCATAACATGAAAATCACTTCTTTAACCAAAATTTTGGATGAAGTTCTTGAAAAATCACTAAAACACAGAATAAGGATAACCAAATACAATGTTAAAAAACTCAAAATTCAATCATAAAAATATTGTTTTCAATTATTTGTTTTGTCAAAAAAACTATGGATGGGTTATACCTATGATATAACCGCAAGCTTGACGTAGGACTGCCGTTGGCTTAGTAATCATTTGTGTTTTTACAATTAGCAATAATCGCACTTCTTATGTTCCTCATTGGGTACGATATCACCGCTGCGCAGAACTATTGATTATTCATTAGTTCTTCAAATTATTCATTAAACTAGTGAATGAATGAAACAATCTACGAATTCAATTGCAAACAAATCCTAATTTAGGTCAATTCATGCATTATGGTAGTGGTTATCGCAGCAAATATTTATCAACATTTTGCCTAACCATCAAACGGTATGCGTACAAATTCAGTGAGCTGGCGACATGAAGGGGCATGCAGTCTTGAATAACCGAGCCAAAGCGTTGCATTTGTACCCGCTTTTGTAGACCGTGTTAGCAAAACGCATTCTGGAGTGTAAAAATGCATGGGGGTATATAAAAAGTACTGCCGAGATCTGGAATGCTGATTTTCCCAACTCATTGGTTTCGGAAACTGTGTTGGGAAAACACATTCAGGTTTGCAAGAACGCAAACTATTTTGCCATGCCGATTTCCCCAGGCTCCATGGTTTTAAAGTCTGTGTTAGGCTGTGTTAGCAAATCGGAATTTGCAAAAACGCAAACGAGTACAAAAGTACCCGCTGCTTGTATCTATTTTAGAATGCCGATTTCCTTTGGCTCCATGGTTTTGAAGTCTGTGTTAGGGAAACATTCCGATTGGCAAAAGCGCAAACGAGTACGAAAGTATCCGCTGCTTACATCTATTTTGCAATGCCAGTTTCCCCTGGCTCTATGGTTTAGAAGTCTGTGTTAGGGAAATATTCCGATTTGCAGAAACGCAAACGAGTACAAAAGTACCCACTGCTTATATCTATTTGGCAATGCCGATTTCCCTTGGTTCCCTTGGTTTTGTAGTCGGTGGGAAACATTCATATTTGCAAAAGCCAAACGAGTACAAAAGTACCCGCTGCTTGCATCTATTTTGCCACACTGATTTCCCCAGGCTCCATGGTTTTGAAGACTGTGTTAGGGAAACATTCCGATTTGCAAAGCGCAAACGAGTACGAAAGTACTCGCTGCTTGCATCTATTTCGCAACGCCAGTTTCCCCAGACTCCATGGTTTTAAGTCTGTGTTAGGGAAATATTCCGTTTTGCAAAAGCGCAAACGAGTACAAAAGTACCAGCTGCTTGTATTTATTTTGCAATACCGATTTACCCTGGCTCCATGGTTTTGAAGTCTGTGTTAGGGAAATATTCCGATTTGCAAAAACGCAAACGAGTACAAAAGTACCCGCTGCTTGCATCTATTTTACAATGCCGATTTCCCCAGGCTCCATGGTTTTGAAGTCTGTGTTAGGGAAGCATCCATTCATTCCTGCGATAGTACCTCAATCGTTGCTCAATTATAACTGAGTGGATTTCCGAGCGGCGCTCGCTTATATACCGATTGGTGATTTCAATAGCCGGTTTTGAAAGCGATTTTAAGGCTATTGAAACAAGTTTTTGGATCAAAAAGTAACAAGTATATAACGCGTAGACATTTTATCTTTCGAATGAAGTGTGTGTCTTACCATTTCGTTCAGTTGTTTAGGAGCTATTAACGCTCAAAATCTCGGTCTCCGGCGTAACGCTTTCGTTTTCGAAACTTTGATTTTACACCCCGGTATAGAAATGAAAGACGTAGTCCTACATCAAAACAGAGTTTTACTACTTCTTGACATAAGCATAGTTAAACACGTTGAGCCCCGTGTCATTTCCTAGGGATTTACGTTGAGCTTTTCATTAGAAAAACGGCTTGCAGTGGCCAACACAGTCTCCTGACCTTCAATCAATAGAATATTGTCTATTGCCTATTTGAAAAACTAAGGTTAAAAACCTACGATCATTCAGCATCTACGACAAAGTTTACCAATAGATGCATATCTTCTTTTTCTTCAATGGCACTAACGTTCCTAGAGGAACTTCACCGTCTCAACGTAGTATTACTTGCGTCATTTTTATTAATACTTAGTTGAGATTTCTATGCCAAATAACACGCCTTGAACGCATTCTGAGTGGCAAGCTCTAGAATACGCGTGATCACAGTGCAAGAAAGAGGAAATTTCTTTGACGAAAAATTCCCCCGACCAGAACGGGAATCGAACCCGAACACCCGGCATGTTAGTTATGACGCTAACCACTCGGCCACGGGAGCACAATAGATGCATATACTTCATGGTAAAAGAACATATTCAATTATTTTGTTTAGGCTTTTGAACAAAATTTCGAGTTGATCAGTGAAAGTTATAGGCAATTGTGTCCAAGACACGACTGCTTAGTTGACGTAGGACCACGCTATTCAATTCAATGTCAATTTTAATTCAATTTACTTGTTTATAACATCGGAAATAACTGTTTAATAAAATGTTTTTATCGCCCCGAAATAGTATTTTTTTTGTATAATCAGTTGACGATAATTGATTGATGATTCATTATTGCTCACGCAAAAACAATATACAAGCTGATCAAATGTCACAATTTGTTTTTTTATGTCAATGTATTGAATTTTTATCGCAAATGATATTTCGGTGGCCTTTTTCGTATTTGACTCACACTCGGCTACAGGCAATTATATTCTTATTGACCCAGCACCATTATTCTACATCTCATAACTACATCAGTCTATCTTTGGCACCGTATGAAAACAATATCAATGGCAATACTTGCAATCCAAAATCAGTATAAATTTGAGAAAATGTAACAAATATCATGCTACATGTTATTTAGTATTGCCTCAGTGGAATTGCACCTCTAGGCATCGTTCGTACAACACAAACCAACCAAGCAAGCGTTCAATATAGTATGCACACAGAGCCATTGGCTTGAAACAACTGAATAGATAAATGATTCTCACCATTTCGCGTTATTATCAATAGAAATTCTTTCTGTTAATATTACTGGTCTCGAAAAGAGCTGCTTTGCTTTCTCATGCCCGAAATAAGCGCAGCTGTCATCCTTAGTGGAGAATGTTTTACTATTGAGTCGCGAAACCAATTCACACTCAAAATTCCAGAGCGACATTTATTTGTTGGAGAGCCGACGATGGCCTAGCTTGATCATTCCCCACATAATTGTGTGGCGCAGAATCCTAACGCCTGCTTCGTCATGGCGTCAGTTCGATGGAGAGATATCAGCGAATGAGATATATGGTCGCGTCCACAGCTTAAGGGGTAATGTCTGATGCTTTGTGTATAGATAGAGACTGAAGGTTTGTCTCAACTTAGGTACACTATTAATACCCTAGCGCAAATTTTCTCTTCCCGTTCTGTCCTGTTCTGTTCTTGTTTTATAAGGGACTTTAACCTCAAAGTCATTCGTCCATCTTTCTCGTTATCCCCCTCTTTTGTTCAAATTATCGCGGCTGCATAAGTTGCGCCACCAAGATAATATTTACAGTAAAGGGAGATAGCGGGAGGAGAATATTTGCGCTAGAGTATGAAAGATCGATCGATCCGCTAGGTAAATTTTCAGTCTTTTTCTATACTCAAAACAGTTTTATGTCATCATAAGGGTTTCGTTGGTGCCAATCGCTAATCTTGAGCATAATGATGCAATGCAATTCTCAATAGTCCAACATATGCTATTGAGCACTCAAATCAATTCACTGGTGCAGCACGCACACGAAACCATATGTTGATGGCTTGAAGCAACTTAATATACAGCCATTCCATGGCAAAACGATATAGTGGTTCTCAGATTTTCGTGAAAATTGGTAGTTTTGTTCTTTATCGCAAAACGTTTGACCCGTATTTTGACGTAGGACTACGTCTAACCGGAAGGTATAGGGGGTGAAATGGAAATCTAGGCACTGAACAAGTAGGAAAAAATGCAAGATTTGGAACGCTTATAACTCGAGCATTTCTCAATAGATCGCAAAGGTTTTTGCATCAATTGATAGGAAATATATCTACGCATCTATCATAACGAATAACATTTCATTTTTCTTGAGATAAATAATTGAATAATTGTGAAATATCAAGCATTGTCAAAATGCACTATGTGCCCATTTTTGATTGGTCCATTTTATGCTCCTCAAATCGTACCGACCAAAACGGGCAACCAGAGCAGCAGCGAAATAGAATGAAGCACGATTGGAAAGGAAAAAGAAAAAAATGAACGAAACATTGGTCGCAGTCTCACACATGCGTAATTCTCGAGCCAGCCAGTCAGCTTAAAAATCCCCGCTCCGCTGCCGTAACGATCATTCTCATTCAAACCGTACACCACATCGGTTCGCATCACAACACATCAACAAACCAACCCAAGCAGCCATGTCTGGACATGGTAAAGGAGGAAAAGTGAAGGGAAAGGCAAAATCCCGCTCGAACCGTGTTGATCTGGAGTTCCCCGCAAGGGTAGCTAGGCCGAGCGCGTTAGTACCAGTGCACCAGTCCACCTAGCCGGCGTTATATAGTTTCGGCCGCCGAAGTGATCGAGTTAGCTGGCAAAGCTGCTCGCGACGATAAGAAAACCCGCATTCGGAACAGAACACATTCGGTTCGGTGGACATCAAGACAACAGGCAGTTGCAGCGAGTGGCGAGTGGCAAACGCAATCGCAAAACGGCATCAACTGCTTTGGTGGCAAATCCAGAACAAGGCAGCATCGAGGGCGTTCGAAATGGTTTTTTTCAAAACCACGAGTACTAAGTTTTCTAAATTGGAACCATTCCATAAAACAAGGCGCTTTTCAGGGCCATTAAACCTTTCAAAAAAGAGTTTACGAAATACAGTTCAATGCTTTCTAAAACATTATCCAAAATAATAATAAAACACAAATTGATTTTTTCATAATTTGTTTGCCAGGATCTGATGAGTATGTGAATTTGGCAGTTGTTCTGAGCTTATTAATAGTTGGGGACTGTCCAGATTATTCAATTTTCACCAATTCTTAAATTGTTTCCAGATTGAAAGTACAGTAATTTACAATTAGTTCGACATTTAGCTAATTGGATGGACATGTAATGCGACTTATTTAGTTGGACATTTTTGTAAACATAGAGATCCAAATTATGACCCCACATTGAAAGTCGACACTGTACCACTGTCATCACAAATGTTCAATTACAGGTTAAAATCGCCTCCAATGCGACACTGAGTGGCGCTTCGGCACGTCGCATTGAATGTAATTTACTGTACAACATGTCACAAAGCTGGATGGAAAGAAATTTTCCAATTGTGAAAGCTGTGGCGAGTGGCAACAAATCGCTAAACAGGAAGGTTTAGCCGAACAAGATGGGGATATCGAGTGACAAGAAAACAATAAACTCTTTAGATTGAAGATAATTTTGTGATCCTGAAAAGGACCCTTTTTAGCCTGCATGTGAATCCAACGAGCGAACAAATCGTAATGAATGTATTTTTTTGCCATCGCTCCCTTTTAACGCTCATTCGTTCGTCTCGTTGGACTCGCCCCTCTGGCTGAGTCTGCCGATTTGTCTCTATCCTGTGAGTGTGTACCGCTAGAGTATAAAACACGCGGACCCCAAAAAAATATCTTATTTTCTTTCAAACCGTAAACCCGTGTGGTTGTACGGCATCGGCATCGTGGACGTAACAAAGGAGGACAAGTTAAGGGAAAGGCAAAGTCTCACTCGAACCGTGCAGGTCTCCAGTTCCCTGTTGGTCGCATTCACTGATTGCTCCGCAAGGGTAACTAGACCGAACGGATTGGTGCCGGAGCACCAGTATACCTAACAGCGATTATAGAGTTTCGGCCGTCGGAGTGCTCGAGTTGGCTTGCAAAGCTGCTCACGACAATCAGAAAACCCGCATCAAGAACAGAGCAGCTTCGGTTCGGCGCTCATCAAGGCAACAATTAGTTTCAGTGAGTGGCAAAGTATTTCTCCGGCACGTCATATTAAATGTAATTTACTGAACAATATGTCACAAGCTGGATGGGAAGAAATTTTCCAACTGTGAAAGCTGTGGCGAGTGGCAAACGCAATAGCTAAACAGGAAGGTTTAACCGAACAAGATGGGAATATCGAGTGATAACAAAAACACAACACCAAAGGTTCTTTTCAGAACCATCAACATATTCATAAAGAGTAAACAGTAAACTAATCCATTTTTCAGGTAGATAGGTAGGTATTCACGTAGGAGAAGAAAATAAAACAATATATTTAAAATATATATTTAACAAAAGCTGTCCCCTTTGTATAGTCCTACGTCACTCCGGTTATGTCCCCGACATTACCCATTCGTCTTTTTATTTTTTCATTAGGGTGAGCATTTCCATTTGTGTGTTCCCGTGGCCGAGTGGTTAACGTCACACCTGACATGCCGGGGGTTCGGGTTCGATTCCCGGCCGGGGGAATTTTCCGTCAAAGAAATTTCCTCCAACCTGCACTGTGGTCATGCGTATTCTAGAGACTACCACGTAATACTACGTTGAGGCGGCGAAGTTCCTCTAGGAACGTTAGTGCCTTTCAATAAGAGGAAGATTTCCATTTAAGGGTTGTCCGAAAAATCAACATTTTCCTCTTTTTTGCAAAAATGACTTTTTTCAAAACTTCATAACTTTTGAACTACTAGATCGATTCAGATGATCGACATACCAAATTAAAGCCAATCACCTGGTCTTTTTTGCTACACCTGCAGAAAATTGAATTCAAAAGCACTATATTTTTTTATATTTTTTCTGGAACGCTGAAGATTTTTCACAATACATATGTCGAAACCAGAGAGGCGTTTTTCTTCGTTTTTAAGTTATGATTTTTCAAAGTTAACCGATGGTTCGAAAAATCATTTTTTTCCTCTTTTTTCCAACACAAAAAAAACATAACTTTTGATCCACTGGACCGATTCAGATGATCGACACATAAAAAAAAGCCAATTAGATAGTCTTAAAATATTATTTATTATTTTAATTTATTATTATTATTTATTATTTAAATAATTAAATATTAATTATTAAATATTAGACTTGCGAAACAAAAATGGATTTTGATTTCGTAATTGTATTAGTTTTTTATAGTTTACGTGGTTTCGGGAGCAAGGATGCTATATTTTTTATATTTTTTCTTGAAGGCTGAGGTTTTTCTACATAACATATCAAAAAAATCAGAGATGTGTTTTTTTTGTTATTTTTTTTTGTTTTTTTGTTGTTTTTTTGTTATTAATTTTTCATGTTAACATGTTTTCAGTCTTCGTTCAATATTTCTATGCGACTAGACTAGATGTTCATTCGTGTTGATGGTAAGCTATCTATCAGAAGAACTTCTATGATAAAGAGAAATTCAATTTGAACAGAATTTCTACATACTGGATGGATTTACGGAACGTGTCATTTAATTTTTTAGCTCGTAATATTGCAGGCGGCAGTTTGATGGTTTGGGGAGAATTTGCACAAAAAGGCCTGGTCCTAACCTACGAATTAGAAACTTATCGTAATTCATGTGAAATTGACGTTAATTTTGTGAAGGTGTGAGAGTTTTTCCATCTGGTTCTATAGTTATGAAACACTGAAATTTTAGTTTTTTGAATGTTTCGTGCCTGAATAAATGAAGATAGTTATTTTATTCTACACTTTATACTTCAATTCAACCGACTTCTCACATATCTCTGGAAACTCATAAAAAATGAGTAGTTCTATAGTTGTGAAACGCAGTGTACAAGTATGTAGTCTACATTTGTTTGACCAAAATGAATAAGTAAAACGTGAAGGCACAGGTAAGCTCACAGATGAGCAGAACAAATGAAAGGGGAAAATGGAAATGCTTCTAGTTTTATCAATTTAAACCATTTACACACCAGGGGATTGTAATGTAGAGTAGTGCGGGACAAAAGTGCGCACCTAACTGTTGTCGTCCAATAACTTTTGAAATAAAAGCAAATAAAATTCAGTTTGCTGACCAAATTGTAACTATATATATTACCTTCGAAACGAAGTACAATAATTTTTCGAGTTTTGTTTGTAGCAAAAACCTATTTCAAAACAAAATGACAAATGTGTACTTTTGCCCCATAGTGGGGGCAAAGGTACGCACCGTACGAGGCAAAAGTGCGCACTTATTGAATTGTACTTCTGAGGTAACTTGTAACAAAAATAAATGCTTTATATTACCAGCGGGAGAAGCATCATTACTAGAGTGTGTAGGCACCATCCAGTGGGGATGAGGGGATGTTGTATGATGTTTTATGGGAGAAGATGGGTTCATTATCCCCCCCGCCTTATGAAACCCCCCTCTTTTTCGCAAAAAACTCAGACAGCCAGTTTTCGCAAGCCTCTTTTGAGGCCAACTTAGTATCACCAACAGCGTTTTGCATGGACCGGAAGAGATGATAATCACTTGGAGCCAGGTCCGGACTATACGGTGGGTGCAATAGGACTTCCCATCCGAGCTCTCGTAGCTTCTGGCGGGTCATCAAAGATGTGTGAGTCCGAGTGTTGTCCTGGTGGAAAACAACACCATTCCTATTGATCATTTCTAGCCGCTTCTGGTCAATCGCCTGCTTCAAACGGTCAAGCTGCTCACAGTAGAGAACCGAGTTGAGGGTCTGGCCATAGTTGAGCAGCTCATAGTGGATGATTCCCTTCCAATCCCACCAGACACACAGCAAAACCTTCCTGGCCGTCAATCCGGGCTTTGCGATGGTTTGTCGTACGTGATCCACTTTTCATCACCAGTCACCATCTTCTTCAGAAATAGGTCAAGTTCGTTCTGTTTCAGCAGTGCATCGCAGGCGTTGATTCGGTCCAAAAGATTTTTTTGCTTCAACTCGTGTGGCACCCATACATCCAGCTTTTTTTGGAATCCAATCTTCTGCAAATGGTTCCAAACGGTTTGATGGTCTATACTATGGTTCCACGACGATTGGCCTACCAGTACGGGGTGTATCTTCGACAGCCACTACATCAGAACCAAATAGATCAAACCAACGCTGTGCTGTGCGAATCGTTACAGTATCGGGTCCATAAACTACATTAAGTTTTTCGACCGCCTTCGTTGCAGTTTTACCTCGTAGGTAGTAAAAACGTAAAATATGGCGAATTTCTTGCTTGGTTGACTCATTCTTTGACGCGCTATAACTTGAGACTGAAAAGGACAATCACAACACTGTCAAAACGACACTTGTAGCACAGATTTTAAATAGCCGTATAGTATGACCCGATGCGCTAAGTACAACACAAGATATGTTTAAGTGTTGCAGTGTTGCAAATATTGACAATATGCGACATTTCTTTTTCCCCAACCCAATATTGATATAAATCATTTCGAACACTCAAGTTACCACATAAATTATATTTATGTACGATATATATATTATATTTATGTATAGATATACTCGCGGTATATAATTTCTTTTTTGACATATGAACCTGATGCAGACTAAGACGCATCAATCCTGATACTGACTGTTTAAATCCATTGC
This sequence comes from Toxorhynchites rutilus septentrionalis, assembly GCF_029784135.1. Classification (NCBI taxonomy): domain Eukaryota; kingdom Metazoa; phylum Arthropoda; class Insecta; order Diptera; family Culicidae; genus Toxorhynchites; species Toxorhynchites rutilus. Next base: position 125,908,019 of record NC_073745.1, read on the forward strand.
TCCGTTCTTGAGTTTAATCGTGAGGAACAACTCCAAATCATTTTTATTTTTATAGATCCAGTTTATAAATACATAGTTACCTTCACTTTAAACTCATTGTTGAAAAAAACAATATTTATTTGAAGTTCATTGTGAAAACATAAACATAAACGAAACTTAACCGTTATTGAATTGAATGCATGGTGAAAATAGAAAAAAAAATTCATTTGAAATTCATTTTGAATTATTTTGAAGCAATTGTTTATTTTTCTTCCTTATCTTGGATTTCGGTTTTGAGGATTCCGACGCTTTGCCTTGGAGCGCTGTTGCTTCGTTGCGCTGTTTTGGGGTTCGAAGAGACAGATAATGGTTCCTCATGAAGCTAGAATCTTTTCATGTCAGTTTTACATCTTGGTTGAATTCGTGCTGGAGATTGTGGCTTCTGCAAAATCAAACGACTGGTGCCATAAATCTTTGAGAGTCATACCATAGAAAGTCCAGTCCTTTGTCCAGTGCTCTGCTATGATTCGCCAGATCCTCAGACTGCTCACTCGTAAATACTGGTCTGAACCGCCCTAGGTACTCGCTGGCACATTCCAGTAGAAGTAGAAATGTCAATAAATTCAAATCATAAATCACATACTGATATGAGCCTCTTCCTCTGAGCTGATTCAGAAGTACCGCAATCCGACGCTTCGAGACTCCCTCCCAAAGCCTCTGTTGGCCCGACAGCATTTCTGAAGTACATTTCTTCAAATCACAAGTTTTCTTCTTGTGGATCCCGTTAAAAATTTGGTTGAAAACGTTTTATAATTTTTTGAGAGCAAAAACTTTTGCCCCACAGCTACACAATTTTTGAACTAATCGAATTTTTAAAAAAGGCGCTTGAACTTTTTCACAAAAACGAATACGCACTATCATCTACACCCATACCTCGCTTTACGGCTTAGATTCGTTCCACGAAACTCGGCCGCAAAGCGAAAAGCCGTGTATAAGAAATCAATCAGTTTTCAAAAAACTTTTTTTTTTATTTGCAAAAAACTCAAACTTTGACGGCTGTGCGATACAAGTAAATGAAGTCCGATTGAGCTGATATTTTGCATAGGGTAGTTTTTCGTGAGAACCAATTTTTTTGAGAAAATTCCGTTTGAAAATTCGAGATGGCCATTTTCATTGGCACTCGAATATATAAACCTATTTAGATATATCGACATCGAAAAACAATTTTGTTGCCGTTATAGCGAAACATTTCAAGCCGTAAATCGAAAACGTGTCTTAATTGAAGAGGGCCGTTGTAGCGAAATGCCGTATCAAGAACGTATAGCGAGGTATGGGTGTACTATAGAATGAAGGTCTCCTTTGCCCGCACTACTCTATCTAACAAATTTTAGGGAATTTCCGATATGTGATATTTGGTATGCGAAAAAATATTAACGTTTGCTTTTTTCATAGAAACGGGACCTGTTTTCTGATTTAGCACCCTTAATAGAAGAGATAGTCCTACGTCAAAAACTGATAAAAAACGGATAACAGGTTATGTAGTGTAATTAATTCCCATCAAGTATATGATTGGATTACCGAAAAACGAAACAATTGTCTTGCTGGTAAATGTGTGTTTGTGTGTTACATGCCGAAAAACAAACGTACATTACCTAATGATGCTGCAGCTGTAGCATGATCCAATTATGTTTGGCTGCTGGTAATAATCACTCAATATCAATGCCACGTGGTTTGGCCAAAACTTCCAGCGATGTTTCGAATGGGAGGGAAAGGCGTCAGATGCGAGAGTGTGATACCATGTTCAGTTCATTCATGGTACAACAACAAAAAAAAACTGTTGGCAAGACGAAAAGAGAATACTCACGAGGATCAATTTGCTATATTACAGGAAATGTGCATTAATGCACTCTATTCGTTTTCCTCCGCCTTTCGCTCGAACTGTTTTGTTTCACAACTTTTAGTTTATGTGTTTTTCGCTCCACTCACCTCGTGCTCCGCGTCGTCCGATGGCGCCACCATCCACCACCCATAGGAGAAGCCATCAGAATTCGAAGATTCTCCGGAGGCAGTCACCTCTTTCCTTTTTCCCCTTTCCAGGCTCTCCCACACACACACACACACACTGCTGCTTCGTCCGATACATTAAACGATGGAGAGCTCCTACCGGAGGTTGCTGCAGCAACTTCAGCGCCCCTATAATGAACCAGCTGTACATGCAAAAGTTAGATGTGGTGTGGTGTAATATATTTCAATGCTATTTAGTGCTTGTTTACTGCTTTTGTTCACCCAGAGAAGGTAGGGATGGGGGCTCGAAACTATACATTTTACCTTTCGAAAAACTGGATAACTGGTCTATTTTTTGCTCTCTTAGAACTCTATTTCAGACCACCCCGTCAAACAGGGCGGAAAAATGTTCTCTGGGGACTCCTGACTGGTACTTATGTATCCGTATGCCTTTGAATACTATATCATACGTGAAGGATTGCAATCTGGGCAATTACTGCTGAGGAGCGTTATCACATTAGGCAGGAAAATCGCTGCATAGGATGTAGCGCGTTATGCAGCTGGCAGAGATGCTTGCGACAGGAAGTGATCTTTTTATTTTGGGTAATAAATACAACTGATTGTTAATCATCGTTTAGGTTTTGGTTTGATTTTATAATTTCATTTGTTTTTCAATACTTCCGCACGTTAAGATCTATCAAAAAATTCTTGTTGTTTGCAAATGTTTGTAAGCAACGTGACTGAAATGATAGGAATGGACAATAATTTGTAAATTGTTGTCTATTCATTCAAACCTTTTACATTTTTAACGTAGGACTGCGTCTTTCAGTGGTGTTGCCATATCAGAAAACAGGTCACGATTTTATCTCTTGATATGATACATTATGATTCCGTAACAGTTTAAAACAGATTAAATCAACGAAAATTGGAAGCATTCCCATTTTCCCATACATTAGTTCTACCCATTGGTGTGTTTACCTACCCTCACGTGTTAACGTGCTCACGTGCTCATGTGTTAATGTGTTATTTTATTTGAACCTATTTTGTATAACGAAAACCT